>NC_064619.1:169600622-169903652 GCF_023898315.1 Schistocerca nitens
TGAGACGTTTGTATTCCTTTTTGCCTTCTTCATTTACTGCATTTTTATATTTTCTCCTTTCATCAATTAAATTCAATATTTCTTCTGTTACCCAAGGATTTCTACTAGCCCTCGTCTTTTTTCCTATTTGATCCTCTGCTGCCTTCACTACTTCATCCCTCAAAGCTACCCATTCTTCTTCTACTGTATTTCTTTCCCCCATTCCCGTCAATTGTTCCCTTATGCTCTCCCTGAAACTCTGTACAACCTCTGGTTCTTTCAGTTTATCCAGGTCCCATCTCCTTAAATTCCCACCTTTTTGCAGTTTCTTCAGTTTTAATCTACAGGTCATAACCAATAGATTGTGGTCAGAGTCCACATCTGCCCCTGGAAATGTCTTACAATTTAAAACCTGGTTCCTAAATCTCTGTCTTACCATTATATAATCTATCTGATACCTTTTAGTATCTCCAGGGTTCTTCCATGTATACAACCTTCTATCATGATTCTTAAACCAAGTATTAGCTATGATTAAGTTGTGCTCTGTGCAAAATTCTACCAGGCGGCTTCCTCTTTCATTTCTTAGCCCCAATCCATATTCACCTACTACGTTTCCTTCTCTCCCTTTCCCTACACTCGAATTCCAGTCACCCATGACTATTAAATTTTCGTCTCCCTTCACTATCTGAATAATTTCTTTTATTTCATCATACATTTCTTCAATTTCTTCGTCATCTGCAGAGCTAGTTGGCATATAAACTTGTACTACTGTAGTAGGTGTGGGCTTCGTATCTATCTTGGCCACAATAATGCGTTCACTAAGCTGTTTGTAGTAGCTTACCCGCGTTCCTATTTTCCTATTCATTATTAAACCTACTCCTGCATTACCCCTATTTGACTTTGTGTTTATAACCCTGTAATCACCTGACCAGAAGTCTTGTTCCTCCTGCCACCGAACTTCACTAATTCCCACTATATCTAACTTTAACCTATCCATTTCCCTTTTCAAATTTTCTAACCTACCTGCCCGATTAAGGGACCTGACATTCCACGCTCCGATCCGTAGAACGCCAGTTTTCTTTCTCCTGATAACGACATCCTCTTGAGTAGTCCCCGCCCGGAGATCCGAATGGGGGACTATTTTACCTCCGGAATACTTTACCCAAGAGGACGCCATCATCATTTAATCATACAGTAAAGCTGCATGCCCTCGGGCAAAATTACGGCCGTAGTTTCCCCTTGCTTTCAGCCGTTCGCAGTACCAGCACAGCAAGGCCGTTTTGGTTATTGTTACAAGGCCAGATCAGTCAATCATCCAGACTGTTGCCCTTGCAACTACTGAAAAGGCTGCTGCCCCTCTTCAGGAACCACACGTTTGTCTGGCCTCTCAACAGATACCCCTCCGTTGTGGTTGTACCTACGGTACGGCTATCTGTATCGCTGAGGCACGCAAGCCTCCCCACCAACGGCAAGGTCCATGGTTCATGGGGGGAGTACAGCGATACGTGCCTCATTTATCCTTCCGCATCGTCCTTGAGAGTTGCAACATCATCGCGGAATCACCCTGTCTATACACACATTTACAGGCGCTGGCGCCTATAACTTTGACGCTTTGTAGCGTAGTTGGAAGACGTTCCCGGTCATGGATTCCATTGTAAAACTTGATTACGAACTCCCCTCTAGAACGTATAGAAGTGTGTAACACGACTTGTCAAGCATCCTGTATACGTGGATGCTGGAGTCCGAATTTGTACGAAAATGACATTTTTTGGATTCTAATAGTTTGCAGCTTGCAGGGATGGCTCTTACATTAGATAAGGAAGACATAAGTGCAAAACAACGCAAAAAAGAATGTCAATCCGAAAAATGTCAGTACGTGACACAGAAGGGGAATTTCACACACTATACGAGGAGCTCGAGGAAGAGGACTCTGCATTTTATAAACATTTTAGAAAGTCGAAGCAGCAATCTGTTTCATTTGCTACGTCAAATTGCACCCAGAATTGCGAAAACGAACATAGTGTTACGAGCTGTCATCGTATCCCGTGAAAAATTGGATTGTTAAGGGGCTCCGGAACCTCCTATACTTGCAATGTTAAAATAATGCTTATAAATTACATCTTTCCTCACAAAGTATTTGAGGTAGGAAGTTGAACTTTTTACAGATTATTTATTGGAATATGGGCTACAACTTAACACAGGAATTTTACAAAATTTTAGTTCAGTTATTAAAGATGATTTTTTTCAATTGTAATGAAAATTCACAACATTTTTTTGCAAGTTTTTATTTATATATTCAAAAATATACAGTTTTTTGGAAAAAGGCTGTGTTAATTATGCAGAAGGTACTGTGTAACATTTACTGAAAGTTTGAAACAAATATGTTTGGAAGATCCTTAGAAAACATGTAATTAGTATGAGAAAATAAAAGTTTTGGGAATCGAGCGACGAAGATTGGATTAACTTTTTAGTGCATTCCAGGTCCATAGGATGGATTATCTTCATCCTCTGCAAACTCCTCCTCCAGCTTCCTCTTGTTCCTCCTCCTGTTTACTCTTGCTTGTATTTCTAGACTCTTTACAGCCCTGTCTGCAGCCCGAAGGCGTTCCTTGTCTAAAGCAAGCATCGCTCTTACCATGTTAGAACCTATCTTCATTCCCATATTTCTAAATACCTTTGGCTTTCCAACATTTCTCCTTTTCTTAAAAGCCTTCAGAGGATTTCTAATAACTTTACTTTTACTCATTATTATACTTCAACAAAACAGAGACTCAAGAAACAGAATTAATTACGAGTATTTTCGAGATAACGACAGAGTAAATAAACATGAAACAATCGACAATCACACCAGCGATATATATTGAACCATCACAGGTTAGCCACCACACATACTTTATCTCACATCACTAAAATGTACCTGATGAACACGGACGTTAATAATAACACCATTTGACAGCAGTTTAACAGCGCCACAGTGGGTCACGCCCATGTAGAACACATTTCAAAAAAAATTTAAAAATAGTTGTAGTCTTCGGAATTGAATAAATTATATATCTATTAAAAGGTAATAGTCTGCAGAGTCAGAAAACGCAAAAAAGTAAAAATTGAACTTTTCATGATTTTGAGCCTTTCCGGAGCCCCTTAAGGTGTTTGTGCAATAATCATATCTCCCTCAACACCTTTCCCTTCAAGGTTTATAGGTTTTTCTTTGCATCTCGTATTTGGCTTTTAATAGTTAAAGCGCCTTATTTGTACTGCGGTTAACTAGGGAAACCACATAAACACTGACCACTGATGATTTCAGAACTATTTGACACACTGTCCAGAGACCAATTTAACATAAAATAAGCCAACCACAAACACGTATTTAAACAATCTACTCCTCAAAAAAAGAAAAACGGTTTTGCCGCTTTGCAATGTCTGAAGGTTTTAACCCATTTCTCTCTGAAACATTACAAATGTCTGGCAACATACAAATGAATTCAACTTACCATCAATCTGATTCTACTCTCAGTATTTTTTTCACTTCAAGTTGCAACCATATTGTAGTCCATTTCGTTGCAGAATAAATATTAAATACGGTACCGAAATTTACAAGAACAAGGATAGTAGAGGGCAAATAATTTAGTACGTTCATGTTGTACGATTCAGACTGCTGCCTCACTGCTTCAGTTAGTCTTTCGTCATTCATTACAAAAGTGTAAATTTTAACAAAAGAAATAACGAAACAATTTATAACAAATAACGAACAAGAGATTTAGAATAACAAGTGACAGCAACCACGAAAACCGTGACGAAACGAAATATGGAAATGAACGCATGGCTGTGCATCGGGAGGAAATGAACTTGCGGGTCACGTGATCAACAGCGGACGGATGACGCCAGCCATAAAAACTTTCTTGCCGAGAAACCTTGAACGGTGACACGATGTGACGGACGTTGTGGATACAGCCATTTCAGTGGCACTGCAGTGTATTTGATGGGAGGACCCGGTGTGAATCTATCTTAAGTGAGCGCGAAATTTAAAATCAGCTCAGTCTTTTTGAGACCATTACCCATGAACGAATATAATGCTAGCCAGTCCACGCACTATGAAGTATAACTGATTGGCACTCGTGTGTTTAAAGTGCCACAGATGCTTACTATTTTAATAATAAAAATGTATACAAAATATTCCGATATAATAACTGTGGTATCGTACAGAGATCGCGTTGTTACATTAAGGTTCGCAACGTGAATCGATTCCACAGATACTAGCGAGGCGTCATAGCAATCAGCAGCAACGTAACTTAAGTCCAGTTCTGCTGTAGAAAAGCTGCAAAGCTGTCACAGAGACTGGTATTTTCTTATCTTCTGCACAGCATCGCAGAAATTTCTGTAGCTCATTGCACTGCATTACAATAGTCAGTCTGAACTGTTCACACGGTGAGAAGATTGTCGGTTATGTTGTACTGCAATGGTTGCCCTGTCTCCTGCACCGTTCTCCATGTGTGTGTGTGTGTGTGTGTGTGTGTGTGTGTGTGTGTTCGTGTGAGTGTTTTTGTGGATGCGGGACATTCAAGTTACTTCTTTCAATTCGAGAATATTATTCCAATGATTTTACAAGATGATCTCGCTAAACTAGCGTAGATCTCGTACTTGGAATCCTACGAGGGAACTTCAAAAAGCAAGTTCCAGGCTGTTATGGCTGAACTGAGTCCGGTCTTGGAAGGCCCAGCGGTACCGACCGGACGCCGTGTCATTCTCAGCCCATATGCGTCACTGGATGCCGATTGTGGAGGAGCATGTGGTCAGCATACCGCTCTCTGGCCCGTATGTGAGTTTACCAGACTGGAACCAATACTTCTCAGTCAAGTAGCTCCTCAGTTAGCCTCCCAAGGGCTGAGTGGACCCCGCTTGCCAGCAGCGCTCGGCAGACCGAACGGTCACCCATCCAAGACCGACAGCGACTGGAACCGGTGTTAGCACTGCTGCAAGGCCGTTGGCAGGTTATTATGGCAGGCCAAGTAATTTTTGCTGAATGGCTGCACTGTAGTTCAAACTGACAAAAATGCGTGACACTCTTAGTCAACATGGACACCATATCTCTGTAAACAATGCTCGGAACGTTAAAGTCTGGCCGGCCGCGGTGGTCTCGCGGTTCTAGGCGCTCAGTCCGGAGCCGCGCGACTGCTACGGTCGCAGGTTCGAATCCTGCCTCGGGCATGGATGTGTGTGATGTCTTTAGGTTAGTTAGGTTTAAGTAGTTCTAAGTTCTAGGGGACTGATGACCACAGATGTTAAGTCCCATAGTGCTCAGAGCCATTTGAACCATTTTTGTTAAAGTCTGTGGTCGATGTTTATCGTCTTCCTTCCTGATCTGCATTACCCACATCTGTACGGCCTTACAGCACCAGGGAAAAACGCTCTCAATGGCGGGAACTCAAACCGAAAAACGTATTACACAAACTCAGAGAAAAGTTGTTTGTTCGTCTTATATAGATACAAATTAAACACTTTCCGTTACTTTCCTTTCATACTACTGTGACCACCTACTTTCTTTCTACGTCTCGCGGTTCTACGTCAACCCAGACTAACCTACCTGGGCTAGACGGCGCGCGTCTGTTCTCTTCGTGTTTCAAAACATGCGACATAAATGACCATAACTCGTCGCTGACTTCACTTGCAAGCCTCAAACTTTGACACCGCCAACCGACCACCGACCTTCAGTAGACATTGCATTTGGTCCATACACTGCCAGACTTTCTCGGTGGAACTGTGTGCCGCCGGCCGCGGTGGCCGAGTGGTTCTAGGCGCTACAGTCTGGAATCGCGCGACTGCTACGGTCGCAGGTTCGAATCCTGCCTCGAGCATGGCTGTGTGTGCTGTCCTTAGGTTAGTTAGGTGTAAGTAGTTCTAAGTTTAGGGTACTGGTCTCAGATGTTAAGTCCCATAGTGCTCAGAGCCATTTGGACCATTTTGAACTGTGTGCCATTTCGCCCACAAGAATTTTTCTATCCCTCGTACTTGAGCTTCGGAGTACAGTACGTTTCCAGTTGTAGCCCATTTCACTTCTACATTGTGATGCACCCGTTATCTGTACCACAGCAGAAAGCCCAGAACACGTACTCTCCTCTGACACTGCGACACTCTCGTTCCGCAGTGATGCTAACGTGGGGCGACCTGGTGTAACTTACAGTCTGAAGTCGCTACTAATATGGGAAATAGAAGCTCGAAACACTTTCAGTACGGAAGCATTTTAAGTACGGGAGATAAAAGAATATGGTGCTTGCTCGGTGGCCAAATAGTGTCATATTACCAATCGAAAGATCTGCTGTGCATTCCTCATCCAGCCCCAGGAATTTATGTCCCTTGTTGCTTCTTTCACCTCTTACATAGATTTGTTTGTGTGAAATGTGCCAAGTTTTACAGCGGTTCTGAGTCCACGTTTAACCGCAGGACTTCACTACAGCTTATTTAATCAATCCAGAAAGGTCAGAGGAAAGGACGGACTCACCACACCCACCAGAACCGTGCGTTGTAAGCTGCTGCGGTGTTTAAGCCAGTGTTTGGGTTGAGAAGAGCTTTACTTTTGCAGTGCAGCTGAAGGTGTTGCAGTTTATTTATAAACAAGTGTCCAGTTGGACTTTGTTGAATACGTCGACAAAACCAGATAGGATTAGACTTCTTGGCAGGTTT
Organism: Schistocerca nitens; assembly: GCF_023898315.1. Taxonomy (NCBI): domain Eukaryota; kingdom Metazoa; phylum Arthropoda; class Insecta; order Orthoptera; family Acrididae; genus Schistocerca; species Schistocerca nitens. Next base: position 169,607,280 of record NC_064619.1, read on the forward strand.
CATGCAGTGCGTCGAGTGTGCGTGATGTGAAAACTTGCTCGATCACTTTTGTCCTCGGCAGTCACGCTCAAATATTTCCTTCCTTCTCGTCCTCGGAGCTTTCGTGGCGTCGTGCGAGGGCTCATTCGCGGCCCCGGCCCAATCCACACGAATATTACTATGCTTGCTGTGGATGATAGTCACGCAAACAAGCTTGTTACAACACTTTAAGTTTCGATAGCAGCATATGGAATTTAATGCCTTCAGTGAGACCTCCCATTCCAGTTCGTTCATTAAAGATCATCCTCAGCTAGCTAATGGCGCTACATTTTAGTATAGGGCTTCTCCCACCGAGCGCATTAACTGTCACTAAAATTGTAAAGCGTTCCCACTAAAGTGAAGCAGTATTGCACGTCTGCAAACTGGTGATATCTGTCAAAGCTTGCCAGACTGGGAGAACAACTTAAGTTATCATAGAGAATCACTCACTCCCGACTGGGTACACTCGACATTCTTGAAACGTATCTCGGCTTCGCCCCATGAGTTATCTCCAATACGAGAGAGGCCTGCCTCTCGACTCCTCGATTTCGCGAGCTCACATTCACATTCAGGCCTTTCGGCCAATGAATCCCAGGAGCAGAATGCAAGAATTTCATTGCCCGTTTGCCTCTCATGTTAAAGACTATCTTCTGCAAACTGATGCTCCCTTTAAGGCTGCCGTCCCGAAAACATCAGTCGCCCTTAAACCGGCATGGCAACGTGGTAGGCCCCGACTATAGCCAATTTAGGAGGATTACGGAAAGACTGACAAACCACCTCCAGGCAGGACAAAGCCGCGCTTTTCCTGGATACCGGCAGCTGCTCTGGCTTCCGTGGAAGTCAAACCATGGACCCAAGGGCGCGGCCAAGAATGGCGAGTTTAATCTCTCTCTCTCTCTCGGTTTTCGTTACATTCCAACCGATACTTGGAGGTGCACGGTACACAGTTCAATTAGTTACGCCTCGTTTGCCGAATCTACTTGTTCCAATTGCAGTGTTGTGCCCCGCTGCGTCTGCTCTGTACGCACGGCACAGCGCGGCGGACTGGACTGGACTGGACTGGGCTTGGCAACGCGTGGGCGGCAGGCAGACGGCTCCTCGCCGTGTCGTTGCCACCTGCCGGCTACGAACCCCCCCCCCCCTCCCCCCCACCCCAACCACCCTGTGCCTCCTCGTTCACCACTGCACTCACCTCGGCTCCACATTCGACGCCATGTCCTCAAGAAACGGGAAGAGAAATTGCAAGATACTACAGAGACCAGTAACCTACGCGCCGTCAGACGCGCCAGCAAGGTCTGACAGACTTCGCTATGAAGCTCAACAAGCGAGGGTATTGCCTTATGCTGTCTCAGAAGTGGACATATCAAATAATTCGTGAATTTCTGCTACGACTGGAAGAATCCCCGCAGGGGTCCTATGGAGAAACTTAAATGTTCCGTCACGTCCTCCAAGATTGTGCAGCTAGCCAAGAGCTGCGACGTCAAAAGGACCTATCACACCATCTGCGAGGGACCCTTGATGACGAAGAAACAGCTGTAAGCCGTGTGTTACGCTTTCCACGAAGGTGTTGATATTTCAAGATTTAAAGACAACACCGCCATATCTCTGTTGATCCATCGTGACTACGGGACAGCGACCGGTGTAATATTTAGCAAGGAAAATCGCCAAGGCGGCCGAAGTGGCCGAGCGGTTCTAGGCGCTATAGTTTGGAACCGCGCGACCGCTACGGTCGCAGGTTCGAATCCTGCCTGGGGCATGGATGTGTGTGATGTCCTTAGGTTAGTTAGATTTAAGTAGTTCTAAGTTCTAGGGGACTGATGACCACAGCAGTTAAGTCCCATAGTGCTCAGAGCCATTTGAGCCAAAATCGCCAAATACCCGTATTTTTGAGAACTTATTTTACTTAGACAACCAGGTTCGGCAGCTGATTAATGCCATCTTCAACCCCTATGCACTCCATGTATAGACTATCAGATAATCAATACTTGAATAACTGGAGCCATCAGTATACAGATTCTGTGAATTCGTTTTTGGAGTGTTTATATCGAAGCCTTGTTGATAAAAAAAATGTTCAAATGTGTGTTAAATCTTATGGGACGTAACTTCTAAGGTCATCAGTCCCTAAGCTTACACACTACTTAACCTAAATTATCCTAGGGACAAACACACACACCCATGCCCGAGGGAGAGCTCGAACCTCCGCCTGGACCAGACCCTTATTGACATAGGGCAAGCGACTTTCAAGTATAATATCTTCCCTGAATGGGAATATACATAATGGATGTACGAGTATAGGTTGTAGACGCATGGTTGACGACTTATGGAAAATTGGGTGTAGCTGCGACTCGTACTAGGGTAGCCAAATGGTAAGGCGATCGCTCATAATGACAGCGAAATTCGGGTTCGAGTGCCGGTCCGGCATAAATTTTCGTTATCGTGATTCCATTATACAGCTAAGGGTCGTCTATATTCGCAACTGCGAATACATTTCATGTATTTCATAACGGACGTAGTAGCCGCAGTGCCTGTTCCTTCACGCTTGCATGCCCGAAGGAACTTTGCATCGTAATTCGGAATAATCCGGGCAGTGCAATATCGTATGTATCGTAGTTTCAAAATGATTTAAACAAAGTACTATATGGCAGGAAAAGTGGCAACTGGTCCTAAAGAATGAAAAGTGTGGGGTCATCCACATGAATACTAAAAGGAATCCGTTAAATTTCGGTTACAGATAAGTTACACAAATCTAAAGGCAGTAAGTTCAACTAAATACCTAGGAATTACAATTACGAACAAATTGAACAGGAACGATCAGAAAGATAATGTTGCTGGTAAGGCGAACCAAAGACTACGTTTTATTCGCAGAACACTTAAAAGATGCAACAGGTCTACTAAAGAGACTGTCTACACTATGGTCGTCCGTCGTCTGCTATACCTCGCGATTACGCTGTCCTGTTCGCCACGAACTTGTTTATAACATACGGCTCAGTTATCGTGTCTGTACTGGCGCCATATGATGTATTTAGCCTTCACTTTCAGACGTCGTACTGGCCAAGCGGTTCTAGGCGCTTCAGTCTGGAACCGCGCGACCGCTACGATCGCAGGTTCGAATCCTGCCTCGGGCATGGATGTGTGTGTCGTCCTTAGGTTAGTTAGGTTTAAGTAGTTCTAAGTTCTAGGGGACTGATGACCTCAGATGTTAAGTCCCATAGTGCTCAGAGCCATTTGAACCATTTTGAACATCTGTGGTCATCAGTCCCCTAGAACTTAGAACTACTTAAACCTAACTAACCTAAGGACATCACACACATCCATGCCCGAGGTAGGATTCGAACCTGCGACCGTAGCAGTCGCGCGGTTCCGGACTGAGCGCCTAGAACCGTGGGACAATCCTTTACGTGACTTTTGGCCTCTCAGTTAATTACTTATGCGAGATTTGAATGACTTGTCATCGTAATAATGTTGTCCAAGGAGTACTGTAGTGTAATTTACGCTTTACGAATTCAAATGTCAATCGCAGATTGTTCAATAGTAAGGAAGAATGACAACAAAGCGGTGTATCATAGTACATCAGAAATATCTTAATTAGATATTCTCTTAGTTTTTCGTTTCTCATAACGTCTTCAGAAGCCGTGTGGCGTTATTTATCATTCCTGTCCCCGTTTCCCGGTATTTAATTCTTGAGTTACGACAGCCGTTTCTAATGTAGCACTTCTTACCTTGTGGCTACGGAATAAATTTTTTTGTTTAGGAGAGAATAGTTTTCTCTGGCATAGTCCTCAACATAATATGTCCTTATTAAATCGTTGCGTAGCGAATTATAGTGCCGACCGGAGTGGCCGAGCGGTTCTAGGCGCTACAGTCTGGAGCCGAGCGACAGCTGCGGTCGCAGGTTCGAATCTTGCCTTGGGAATGGATGTGTCTGATGTTCTTAGGTTAGTTAGGTTTAAGTAGTTCTAAGTTCTAGGGGAATGATGACCTCAGAAGTTAACTCCCATAGTGTTCGGAGCCATTTGAACCATTTTTGATTTAGAATTATAGTGAAGACGTTTTTATCAGGAGTCCGCGGATTGCAAGTAATTGTCTGAAACCGTAAGTCTTCATCACAGCTTTTTAAGCGACCACGTTAAATGCGTGTGACTCGGTCTCGTGTTTAGTTCAGGCTACGAGTGCAAACTTGACACAAAGATAGTACTGTTTTCTTTTACATCAGCCGTGTTTATTAGTATCAGTTTTACACGCTGTCGATACCGAAGTTAGACAGTTTCATCTTTATCAGTCCTGACTTGAAAAATCAGTCACTCGAGATCCAGAAACCTGTGCTCCCTCATTCAAACCCAGAGTACACATCCCTCATGCGCGCGCGCCAACTTTACTCCTGATTTCAGTCCACGGTCGTTCCAAGGACTTCCGTCACATATCGTTTCTTTCACTGCTGGAAATTATTTTTACATGTGAAAATTGGCAAACTGCACCGTAATTCGGATTTCACGTTAATCTCTTGGTCTCCCTGTAACAGCGTGACTGTCATTTCAACAAAGTTTGGATGGTTATAACATCGGCTATAGAGCCTTGCCAAGTTAGGATTATAAGGAAACTATTTTTTTTTAACGAATAGTTGTGCACCTCCTTCAGCAGGTCATCACGGAAAGCCTCCTGCAGTTCTTCGAAATCTTGGCGGCGGAACTTTCAATCCGAAATAGACATCGGAAATAAAATATTTGAAAAAATGACATGTGGACAGTGGGAAACGCGGATGAGAAGATAATGGTAACATTTAAACTGTAATGCTTCAGAAAGCAGATAAAAAACGAGATGAGAAGACTTATAAATACCAATGAGGAAAGATGTAGCAATCAGAATTTGCCAGACGAAAAGGAAACTTAACCTGCAACGAAGCTCAGATATTGTGAGTAGTATCTTTGCATACTTGCGCTGTTGGAGTGTACCTATGAACAGAGTAGATTATCTGGAACTCGGTCACGAGTCCAGCGTTTAGCCGGGCGAGTGAAAATAAAAGCGCGAAACGAGTTTCCGAGTCGCCGGCACATCGTGACGCCTCGATACGATCGGTGCCACGCTCCTCCTTCGCCTAGCGGACCGCGCCCGTTAATGGAGAAGGTGAATGAAATCAAAATGACTTGCTTGCTGGTGCACCACAGGCAGGAGACAGTAAGTGGTACCAACCGATTTTAGCTACATTTAATTTATACAGATGATTACGGAAATATGCAGAATCATGTAGGAAGCGTCAGAAATGTACAAAAATTTACCTACAGAAAGGTGAAATTATAGGGGAATAAGTGTTTTGAATACAGGATATAAAATATATGCAAGAATATTAAGGAGTCCGAGCCATCAAAAATGTTTTATTACTAGAATAAAAAAAAACTGTTTCAGAAAGGTACGACCCTGTAATGATGTCACTTTCACATTTAAGCAGATAACAGAATTTGAAAAGGGAATGTTACCTTGAAACTCATATAGCTTTTATTATGGAAAAGTATTTGACGAGTAAATATGGAAAAATGGGAAGCGATGACTCGGATAATATCGTAATAGTCTCATTAAACTATTACAAAGTATATATAAATACATGAAATGTATCCGCAGTTGCGAATACGAACAACCATCAGCTGCAGAAGGGAATTTGTGCCGAACCGTGACTCGAATCCGGATTTCCCACTTTACGCTCTTTTCAATCGCTTTGGCTACCCGTGCGCGACTCACGGCCTGCGCCACAACCTGTACTTGTACACAGATTATGGAATTCCCGCATAGGGAAGGACTTTTTTAATTGAAAGTCGCTGCCTGATATCGGTGGATTCATACAATATTACAGTGCATCTGTTGTTAAGAAGAACGACGCAGACTTCCTTCAGACATGCATGCATGTGTCTTAACAACAGAGGCATTGCAATATCGTCTGTATATTATAAAGACACGATAATCTGTGTACATGTCGGAAACTGAAGTAGTTGTAAAAAGATATACTCAAACAAAGACGTGAGGCAGGGTTGTAGATTTTCTCCTATTTAGTTTACAATTTATATAGACAATCTGATTAGAGAATGGATGTATAAAATTAATGGAGGCATTTACATTGAACCAAATTTTACGCTTAAGACGACGCTATTTGATCAGATGATCAGATTATTCCGAGGGTGAATCAAATGAAAACCTTAAATTTGTAATAACAAATCGAAACTTCGATCCGTTATCCTGTAAATTAGTAAGTGTGCTACAAACAGCGTGCAGAATGGCCTGTAGGTGGCACCATAGTGCAGATGCACACATACTGTCAGTATAAAGATGGCCGCCCCACTTGCGACTTGCACCAGGGTTATTCGGTTTTGCGTAGTGAAGGTGTGAAACCTATTGAAATTCATCGACGAATGAAGGTTCAGTACGATGATGCATGTCTGTCACAGCAGCACGTCTACGAATGGAGTAGGAAGGTCGCAAATGGTGTGACTTCAGTGGAAGATGCTCCTCGTCCAGGTAAGGCACATTCGAGTTGTGACTCCACAGAAGATTGCAGCATGTTTACAGTCATGGGTCAGCACACCATATTGTGCATGATGTGCTTCAGTTTCACAAGATGGGTGCCACGGCAGCTGACTCCTGAAATGAGAGAATGACGTGTTGATGCTTGTGAAGAACTTTTTCGGCGCTTTGAACGAGAAGGTGATGGCTTCCTTGCAAGAATCGTTACTGGGGACGAAACCTGGGTTCACTTCCGCAAACCGGAAACGAAGAGAGTGAGCAACGAATTGCGCCATTTCTCATCACCAAAACCAAAGAAGTTTCGAACAGAACCATCAGAAGGGAAGGTTATGCTGACTCTCTTTTGGGACGAAAAAGGCGTCATTTTGGAGCATTACATGCCTAGAGGGACCACTGTCACCAGTGCCTCACACACAGATCTCCTAAAAATCATCTGCGGCCTGCAATCAAACCAAAGCGACGTGGATTGCTGTCAGCAGGTGTCCTTTTGCAGCATGACAATGCAAGGCCTCACACTGCCCGTACAACAGTTGGAACAATCACAGACCTGTATTTTGAGTGTCTTCCTCATCCACCATACTCACCAGACCTTGCCCTAAGTGATGTCGATATGTTTTTTTTCTAAAGGAATTTATGCACTTTGTAGGCGCTGGAGGACTTGCATTGAGCGTGGGGGAGATTATGTTGAAAATTGATACAGCTTTATACCACTTCTGCACAATAAATAATATTTTAAAAAATATTTAAGGTTTTCATTTGACTCACCTTCGTAGCTATTGGTGCTGCATAAATACACTCCTGGAAATGGAAAAAAGAACACATTGACACCGGTGTGTCAGACCCACCATACTTGCTCCGGACACTGCGAGAGGGCTGTAAAAGCAATGATCACACGCACGGCACAGCGGACACACCAGGAACCGCGGTGTTGGCCGTCGAATGGCGCTAGCTGCGCAGCATTTATGCACCGCCGCCGTCAGTGTCAGCCAGTTTGCCGTGGCATACGGAGCTCCATCGCAGTCTTTAACACTGGTAGCATGCCGCGACAGCGTGGACGTGAACCGTATGTGCAGTTGACGGACTTTGAGCGAGGGCGTATAGTGGGCATGCGGGAGGCCGGGTGGACGTACCGCCGAATTGCTCAACACGTGGGGCGTGAGGTCTCCACAGTACATCAATGTTGTCGCCAGTGGTCGGCGGAAGGTGCACGTGCCCGTCGACCTGGGACCGGACCGCAGCGACGCACGGATGCACGCCAAGACCGTAGGATCCTACGCAGTGCCGTAGGGGACCGCACCGCCACTTCCCAGCAAATTAGGGACACTGTTGCTCCTGGGGTATCGGCGAGGACCATTCGCAACCGTCTCCATGAAGCTGGGCTACGGTCCCGCACACCGTTAGGACGTCTTCCGCTCACGCCCCAACATCGTGCAGCCCGCCTCCAGTGGTGTCGCGACAGGCGTGAATGGAGGGACGAATGGAGACGTGTCGTCTTCAGCGATGAGAGTCGCTTCTGCCTTGGTGCCAATGATGGTCGTATGCGTGTTTGGCGCCGTGCAGGTGAGCGCCACAATCAGGACTGCATACGACCGAGGCACACAGGGCCAACACCCGGCATCATGGTGTGGGGAGCGATCTCCTACACTGGCCGTACACCACTGGTGATCGTCGAGGGGACACTGAATAGTGCACGGTACATCCAAACCGTCATCGAACCCATCGTTCTACCATTCCTTAGACCTGCAAGGGAACTTGCTGTTCCAACAGGACAATGCACGTCCGCATGTATCCCGTGCCACCCAACGTGCTCTAGAAGGTGTAAGTCAACTACCCTGGCCAGCAAGATCTCCGGATCTGTCCCCCATTGAGCATGTTTGGGACTGGATGAAGCGTCGTCTCACGCGGTCTGCACGTCCGGCACGAACGCTGGTCCAACTGAGGCGCCAGGTGGAAATGGCATGGCAAGCCGTTCCACAGGACTACATCCAGCATCTCTACGATCGTCTCCATGGGAGAATAGGAGCCTGCATTGCTGCGAAAGGTGGATATACACTGTACTAGTGCCGACATTGTGCATGCTCTGTTGCCTGTGTCTATGTGCCTGTGGTTCTGTCAGTGTGATCATGTGATGTATCTGACCCCAGGAATGTGTCAATAAAGTTTCCCCTTCCTGGGACAATGAATTCACGGTGTTCTTATTTCAATTTCCAGGAGTGTAGTTACATTTTGAATTGTCCTTCGTAATTTCAGTTAAAAATCATCTACGGGTACTAAAGCGGAAGGAAAAATTGATGTACAGCGAGTAAATACGTTTTCTAGTACCTACGCTACGTTTTGTCAACTGAGGGAAGCAGGACACTTTGCTTGACGTCGTCTGTGCGTGACTAATGGTGTAGACGTCTCTCACGAAATGAGCGGCCCTGCGGAATCGAAACGAAAGCGTGTCGGTAGCCGAAACTAAGCGCCTCTCCGCCTGCAGCGTTTGCAAACGAATTATCCGATCCAGTGGAGCCAAGCGATTAGCTGTGGAGGGTGACTGGCTGTGGCCTGGAGCACCGCTGTCGTGTCTACGGCGCAGCGTGCAGGGAGGCGACGGTCCTTGGACGCCGCCGCGCCTTGAACACCGCTGAAACCGATTAGAAGTGCCTCTCTAGCGGCACTTCCTTTCTCGGTTGCATCTGTCTTACTTTTTTTTTCTTACTTTCTTTCCAGGCAGCCGCTAAGTTATTTCCTATTTGTTCATTGTCAAAAGGTAAACTGTGAAGATTGCGGATGCCAGGTATGGTAATCGTTAAAGTACAGCGCTCGTCCGTAGAGCGATCTGTGCCTCTCACTTCTTCGCTACGTTTGGATGGTTTTATGCCCTTTCATCCGCTGATTTGACAAACGGATCACTCATTCAACCAAAGTCGGAGTACAATTGTAATTGGAAACTGGTGTAGCGTTTAGCTTGGCAGTTATCAAAAACGTAAGAGGTTACTTCAGTTGTTTCTTCATTTTTCTATAATTTCTGTCAGTAGTCATCTGTTTCCTGAGCGTTTTTGCTTGGTCTGACGCGAAATACATGGCATACTCGGGACGCTGGAACGCGTAACAGTTTTATCGCCTGCGCTAATTGTAAGGTGTAAAGGCCTCCCAGTACGAAATAGTCATTATCGATAACAGTATCACCCAGAAAATTCTTCGAATTCGTTATTTTTATACTTTTCGTTGGTATTCAGCTGTAGCTGCTGCTTCTACATGTTTATCATTCAACGAATGCTCAAGTGGCATGACGTGTCAAAGGCTACTTGGCTGAGTGACAGTAAACTTAAGGCTTCATCGAGCCACGTCAGTTTAACTTCCGTGCACGAGACGTCACCCAGTCGTTAAAACCGATACCGTTACCACTGTCGCAATAAAATCCGTCGCCGTCTTTGGTAACGCCTACTTCTAGGGAAGCCGGAAAGACCGAGTTAGAGGAAAAAAGGAAGCACAGAGAGAGACGCGTGTGGAGGAAGTGAGGGTCATACTACATTACTTTCATTTCGTTCGTCACTCCAATCAAGCGATGTTTCAGTACACCGTACTTCCAAAAACTACAAAAATGTATCATACAGTTTTAGTTGCTTAAAGTGGTAACATATTTACTTAAAGTATAACATAACCTGCGCCAAAGGCTGCTTTGGCCTAGAAAATTAATTGCTCTATCATATTACGCAACTAATCTTGTGAAACATTGAAGATAATATTATGTAAGTCTTGCTCAGTTACACACGTCATATACGGGAGTCTTATCGTCCCTAAGTAATTTCCGAGTACCCTGTGGCTCTGGAGAACGTTCGTAAGCAGCAGAGTTGCCGTCGATGTACTTACCTTGTTTCTTCTGTTGTTTGCATTTTTCATATTTCATCCACGCGAAGTGCATGTGATTAGTCTCACGAAAAGAGATATTGCAGATGCAGTAAAGGGTGTCCTTAAAGTTGATACGGTAGGGTTGGACAGTGACTGACTCAGGATTAGAATAGATACGTGTTTGAAATCAATACCTTTTGAACTAACTATACTCAGCACGTCGTTTTGAGTGGGAAGAAATCGACGTAGCCTTTTTCCGTACAGAACCACAAGATTCCTGCCAGAACTTTAATAGGTGTTAGGTTTGCGGCTTCAACTGTTGGGCCCTTGTTTTGACGTGAAAAGCAATTAATTTCTTTTTTAAAGAGATTCGTTTTATCATTCGTTTTTAGTCAATATTCAACAAATACCGCAACCAACTTCCATAAAGCTATTTCATAATTAATTTTATACGTAGCTCTGACACCATTATAGCGTTAGCTATTTTATACATCGTTAATCGCCGATCGCGCAATAAAAGATTGTGGCCTTTCTGCTTGTATCCTCGACTGCAGTTTCGGGACGCGCACCAACTGCGACATCTCCAGCAGAAACAGGACCACGTTTGAAGTCAGAGGTGAATTTGTTAATCGCAGGAACTGAAGGAGTAGATTTCTTAAAACTTTCATCAGTTTTAGATGAATTCATGTTTACGAATTATCCAAAAGACATAACTTTATGTTGGCACGCTATTCCAGTTGAACGATACATATGTAACACTGCCTTATAGCGCTATAGAAACAAAACAATTCTGCAAGTCACGTTAACGCCTGTTTTAAGTTTTTACAAACTACTTATGAACATAAAAGACAAACATTTCATTGCTTCTAATGCCATTCTGAGACAGGCGCCGCGTTCGAAGACGACGCCTCTACTGTACGCTTGTGTGCTGGCGCACGACTCACAGGAAGCGGGTTTGAATCCTAGTGGCAGGAAAAATTTTCGTCGTGAGTATTTGGCCGAGAAGGGAAAGTGATTTGGTGACGTAAATCACTTTTCCGCCAATGTCCTACGTTAAACTCCAAACTACTTAGTAATGTCTGCAACAGAAATATAACAAGATTAATGAAGTGTAAAAAAATTGAATGTACCTGTGCTGATTGAATTAAATTAAGAAGAGAGCAGAAGAGTTTTGCTGTTCAGGCAGCGAAGTAACTGATGTTGGCTGAAGTAGAGAGCATGTCACATGTAGACTGGCGGTAGCATGGAGATATTAACACGTAATATAAAGTGAAGTGTTAGGAAGCCGTTTCTGATAGTTCGTCTGCAGTGCAGCCTCTTACGGAAGTGATACGTTGGACGGTAAGCAATACAGACAGAAAGAGAGTAGTGGCTTCTGAAATGCATTTCTATAGAAGAATGCCGAAGATCACAAAGGTAGACAGGATGACTAATGAAGTATTAAATCGGAGAGAAAAGAAATCTGTGGAACAGCCTAAGTAAAAGAAGCTCTCGGTTGGTAGGACGCCTCTTTAACCATGAAGGAATCGTCACTTTCCTGATGGATGCAGCTGTCGGGGATAAAAGTTGTAGAGGAAGACAAAGACTTGAACAGTATAAGGGGCGATCAAAAATTTCCGGTTTAAGGCCGCTGCTGCAACGTAGGGCGACTGTGATTCGGGTGTATCAGCACCGATATGTAGACAAAGGATTACTGTCGCATTACTGTCGCATTGTACGTGCGGTAAATGTGGAAAGGTGGACTGTGGCGATATTATTATCAAACGCATCGAAACACGACGAAAGTACTGTTATTCTACTCTTAGCTATCGGTAGACGTTCATGGGGAGAACGAAGAATGTGTATGGGGCAAAAACTACCGTTGTGGGATGATGCGACAAGAATTGCTGCTGCTTCATGATGACACACGTCCCTTCATCGCAAATGTAACACAGAAGTTACGCCAACCTAACATTTTGAGAGCCTCTGTTTACAGTTGTGTACATTAACTTTTACTGTGCCTTAGCTCCGACACAAGTATTTTTTCTCAATGGAAACCTGAGATACATATTTGTGAATGTTCAGCATTTTCATCCTGCAAAAGCGCTGCCATCTGTTGGGCATCACCATGAAAATATCAGCAAGCCAACGCAGCAGTGCGCAGCAGCTCGTGACCACCAGAATGTACTGATGTGGGCGGCTCACTATGTTGTTGTTGTTGTTGTGGTCTTCAGTCCAGAGGCTTGTTTGATGCAGCTCTCCATGCTACTCTATCCTGTGCAAGCTTCTTTACCTCCCAGTACATACTGTAACCTACATCCTTCTGAATCTGCTTAGTGTATTCATCTCTTGCTCTCCCTCTACGATTTTTACCCTCCACGCTGCCCTCCAATAAATTGGTGATCCCTTGATGCCTCAGAACATGTCCTACCAACCGATCCCTTCTTCTAGTAAAGTTGTGCCACAAATTTCTGTTCTCCCCAGTTCTGTTCAATACCTCCTCATTAGTTATGTGGTCCATCCATTTAATTTTCAGCATTCTTCTGTAGCACCACATTTCGAAAGCTTCTATTCTCTCCTTCTCCAAAATATTTATCGTCCATGTTTCACTTCCATACATGGCTACACTCCATACAAATACTTTCAGAAACGACTTCCTGACAATTAAATCTATACTCGATATTAACAAATTTCTCTTCTTCAGAAACGCTTTCCTTGCAATTGCCAGTCTAAATTTTATATCCTCTCTACTTCGACCCTCATCAGTTATTTTGCTCCCCAAATAGCAAAACTCCTTTACTACTTTAAGTGTCTCATTTCCCAATCTAATTCCCTCAGCATCACCCGATTTAATTCGATTACATTTCATTATCCTCGTTTTGCTTTTGTTGATGTTCATCTTATATCCTCCTTTCAAGACACTGTCCATTCCGTTCAACTGCTCTTCCAAGTCCTTTGCTGTCTCCGACAGGATTGCAATGTCATCGGCGAACCTCAGAGTTTTTATTTCTTCTCCATGGATTTTAATTCCTACTCCGAATTTTTCTTTTGTTTCCTTTACTGCTTGCTCAATATGCAGATTGAGGCTCACTATATTTCATTTAAATGATCATTTTACTGTTTATTACAATAGAGAATGTTTCGTAATTAGTTATTTCAGTCTATAAAATGAAGCCAATGTATCGAAAATGGGTACATATTTTTGTGTTAATCTTGCATCTAAAACCATTCACCTAAGAACAGTAGGACATAAACGAAAATTCTCCTTCCTCCAGAAAAAAATCAAGTCTGCAAGAGTTCAGTGGGAGACCCTCGAGCGCCGTCCCTGCAGTCTGGTCTCTCCCCACGAGGTTATCACGCCTTCGGTCCCTAAAAGAAGACCTTTAAGGGTCGATTATTCCCGTCGGACGATGATGTGTATAAGACTGTTACAGACTTCTTCACGCAGCAGGACACGATGTTTTAGCAAACGGGTATCGTCAGTCTGGTGCGTTGGTAGAATTATTGCCTCAGTGCTGACGGCATGTTCCCTGATTGGCATACCGATTCTGGACTGCACGACCTTCTAAAGGAAACTTTTATATTTCCCCTAATAATAGAAAATAGGAAACGCTTCCTAATATTCTGCCACATTATATTTATTTGCGTATGAACCAGCTCCCGGCTTCTTTGGCCTAAGACCGGCGCTTCTCGGCCATAAACTTTGTACAAAGATGTGCCGTTACAGTAACAGCTAATTCATCGCGCAGTCACGTCGGAACTCTGCAGCGGCGGGGTGAGAAGAGGTGCCGGCAATTACTGGATGGATGATGTGGCCGACATGGGCTCACTTTCTCTTTCATTAATGCGGCTAATGAGACGGCGGAAGTTGGCAGAGGAGTGTAGCAGACTGCGGAACACCGCAACTCTCGCGTGCGTGGAAATGTGATCGCTTCATGCCAAGTACATTTCATGTCATTAGAGTTCCCCTCCGGTATCGCAGCTGCATTTAGGACGCCTGTACTCCGTAAGTCGCCGCATTACGTACGGCGAAGAGTACGTGAGGTACCGCTCTTTCCCACTACATTCGCGCACGATGTGCTTCGGCACGTCCATTTTTCTCTACTTTTGCTGTCGCACGAGATAAATTTCTCATGCCTGCATGGAGTACCGTTGGCATGATTGTAAGTCAACGTATTTAGTGTAGTGTCAGTGTGTTGACGCAAGATGTTTATACCCACTTTGCAAAAACGGCTTAATCACTTAAGTGTTTACGCCAGAAAAGAGTCGCTACTTTTATTTTGCGCTTAATAGAGCAAATTTTAGTATATGCAGCAGATCACCTAACTTTCAAAAATCGTGCATCTCGTATTCTTTCAAAAGTCTCCAGACGTGATGGGATATAAAGGAAGGAGATAAGGAATGGAACGTTATTCAGTTTCTATAATAATGTGTAAGATCACCAACAAGTTTAATTTTGGCACAATTTCCTTCGCCTTTAACATACACACAGACAGGCTCCCTTTCACTTATTTTACGATGATTCCTCGTGCATAGAACCATAGCAGTTGATGCAATAAAACATGACTTTGCTTTTGTCCTATCATAGAACTCAGTTATTTTAAAAGTACGATAAGCAATGATGTCCCTTATAAAGCTGTAGATGATATTGAATTAAATGCTCAACCTGTAAGCGGTCAAGTGTTTTTACACGGCCCTTGAGTGTTTTGTGGAGCTGTGTTCAATTTTGCTCTGGATTATATTGCTGACAATGATCATGGTAATGGTTGGGTGACTGTAGCTATAGTACGGTGTCCTGGAGACAAAGTGGTATCAGTTGGAGGACTTGAGAGCTTTAATGAAAGGGGCATCATTGCTTACCGTATTTTTGAAATAAATGAGTTCTATGACAGGATAAAAGCAAACTCATGTTTTATGGCATCAACTGCTATGGTTCTAGGCACAAGGAATCATTGTAATATAAGTGAAAGCGAGTCTGCTAGTGTGTATGTTAAAGGCGGAGGCAATTGCTCCAAAATTAAACTTGTTGGTGATCTTACACATTATATTAGAAAAGTCTCCAGACGTTCAAAGCGCAAAAAAAAGTCACAGACGTTTAGGTCTGTACGATACGGCAGTAAGATCTTTGGCAGACAGCTGCTGCAGAACCTTTGAAAATTCATCGCTGTGAAGCCTCTGCTTGCGGTGGAAGGGAAAATACGTGAAGTATTATCCATAAGTTTCTGAAATTTGAAATTCGTACACATGTGGTTATTAGTAAAGCGTAACCCAGCGAAACCCTGCTGGTACCTTGTTCCATTCGCTACGTAAATTACGAGGGGCGTTCAGTGCGTGACAGCACTGTCAATAGATACGTACAGCCGCGCAGCGAGGCGACTGAATGTAATCCGCCACCTGGAATGAGAGTGTCCGCACGTTCGAACATTGCAGACGTCACAGAGGTGTGCGGCCTGCAGGCACGTGGGAGGTCGGACTGTGCGACCTTGTTGCGATGATGACAGACGCTTCTCTCAACGACTCAACGTGGTTTTGTTCTTTTCCAGGTCTTCGCAGACATTCTGCGATGCTCTGGTTTTCCTCCAAGAGAAACTCAGTCACAGCTGTCTGCTTGAATAGCACCTCCGTTACAGACGCCATTTTGAAGGGTACTTATAGCGTTGCCACCTATCAGAACTTCATGAAACTAAAGGAGCTGAAAAGGGAGTATTCCATAATTCCTTACTTTTTGAACCGAAATTGGCCAGAGAAAAAAAATGTGTTTTATTACTAATTTACACCCTTTGTAATACAGCAAGTGCCACAAACTGATTGAATTGCTTCATTACCACCAATGAATATGTGTCAATTGCTGTGTTTCCATAAGTTTTGTGTGGCAGAAATGAAATAGCACCAGTTGGCAGAAACACGCAAAACGTTTCATGAGAACGCTTTAGGTAAGGTACTAACTTAACGACCAGTATTGGCATTTAAGAAAAAGTTGAAAAACGACCGACTCTCATCCTTCGTAATTCAGAGTCTGTGTCGAAAGCGAGGTTTTTGCTTTTGCAAGATCGTCCAAGGTCTCTTAACACACTGAGGTCAGATCGCCTAACATGGAGGAGAATGCAGCAAAATGTGTTAGCCTGGTGGACTATGAACGGAATCAATGCTGGTTACAAGTTTCCCGGGGATATAAAGACTTCGGCAACACCTCCAAAAGGATTTTGACCTTGCTGTGAAGGTTTAGACTAGTGGCGAAGGTTTGGTTTATGACTAAGACCGTTAAAATACTAAGTCTCGTCGTGATAGTAGATACATTCTTAGACTGACCAAAAAAGCTTCAGCACTAAACATCAGTTGTAACGAGTTCATCTCAGTTGAACAATTATGGTGTTATAATGTTATGAGATTAAGGTCTGAGGAAGAACAAGAATGAAATCAGAGGAGCTGCGCAGATTTGATTGTACTGCCCAAGGCAGCAGCTCGCTGAATGGTGAGACACGGGTGGTGAATCCGTTGGCCACGTGCACGGGCCAGTCAGTGTCTGGTCTCGGGCTGTGTGCCGTTTTGCGTAGGCAAATGCCGGGCTGGATCCCAGTCTGCGCCACAGAGAACACGATAAACATGGTAAAAGTACAAGGTCACACGTAGCAGATCTTATAGAATTCATGAACTCAGAGACAGATGGCACAAAGAACTTTCTTATCTTCCGTTGAATGACGCGCATGCTGACAGGAGAGCCACTCGGCCATGAAGTTGAAAGAAATGATCAAATCATGAATAAGCGAACCTCTCTAGAATAAGAAGAAGAGGAAGAAGTAGAAGTAGAAGAAGCAGAAAGAAATCATGAAACAACTCCCTGCTGCATAACGACGACGTGTGACCGGATATGGGGCACAGTGTGCAAGATGTTACGCTTAAAAATTAGATGACAGCTTTGTTAACGATCGAACTTAGCCCCGACCGAATTATTACTCTTCCCCATTTTGCAAATCAAATTAACGGGACAAAGACTGGATGCTGATCAAGAACAGGAAGCAGAAACACAGACGGTGCTATAGGCCCTCTATTGTTCCTGATCTATATTAACGACATAAGAGACAATCTGAGTAGCCGTCTTAGATTGTTTGCAGATGATGCTGTCATTTACCGTTTTGTAATGTCATCAGATGATCAAAACGAAAAGTGGCAATTGACCCTGAATAAGGAAAGTGTGAAGTTATTCACACGAGTACTAAAAGAAATCAGCTAAATTTTGATTACGCGATAAGTCACACAAATTTGAAGGCTATAAATTCAACAAAATACTTAGGGTTTACAATTACAAATAACCTAAATTGGAACGATCGCATAGATAATATTGTGGGTAGAGCAAATCAAAGACTGCGATTCATTGGCCGAACACTTAGAAGGTGCAACAGGTCTACTAAAGAGACTGTTTACACCACGCTTGTCCGCCCTGTTCTGGAGTACTGCTGTGCGGTGTGGGATCCGCATCAGGTGGGACTGACGGATGACATTGAAAAAGTACAAAGAAGGGTTTTGTATTATCGCGAAATAGGGGAGATAGTGTCGCAGACATGATACGTGAATTGGAGTGGCAATCATTAAAACAAAGGCGTTTTTCGTTTCGACGGGATCTTCTCATGAAGTTTCAATCACCAGTTTTCTCCTCCGATTGCGAAAACATTCTGTTGGCACCCACCTACATAGGGAGAAATGATCATCGCGATAAAATAAATCAGGGCTCACACAGAAAAATTTAAGTGCACGTTTTTCCCGCGTGCCGTTCGAGAGTGGAACGGTAGAGAGACAGCGTGAAGGTGGTTCATTGAACCCTCTTCCAGGCACTTTATTGTGAATAGCAGCGTAATCACGTAGACGTAGACTTAAGTAAAGGATACGAAGATGCAGTTCAAAAATGGCAGGAATGCTGCAGGTGTATAATTTTAATTATATTATGTTTATACTGGTTGCTGGTGAGGAGGAAAGTTAGTTATTAGTATTTTATTAATGATCTCATTCATAAGCAGCCATATCACAGTCATCACAGTCGCTCAAAAAAGTTATAATTAAGCTTTACTTGTTTAATCAGAATCGGACGACGACTCTCTTTGTCCGCAGTCTCAATGATTCGAAGCGATCTGCAGTCCTGTGAAAATAAAGTGTCTTGGTTTTCTTGCGTTGCGTAGTCAGTCGGGAAACCTCAGATCAAGCGGAACGTTTGCTTTGATAGAGTTTAATTATCCGATGAAATAATGGAGTTCTTGGATCTAATAATTGCAGGTTTGTTTCCAATTCATCGGAAGTTCCGTTCTGATTACCAACGAAACGACACCTTTGTGCAAATTTCCAATTAGAGAATACATATACGTGGTGTTAGAAAAAGGTACGGCCAAACTTTCAGGAAACATTCCTCACACACAAAGAAAGAAAATATGTTATGTGGACATGTGTCCGGAAACGCTTACTTTCCATGTTAGAGCTCATTTTATTACTTCTCTTCAAATCACATTAATCATGGAATGAAAACACACAGCAACAGAACATACTAGCGTGACTTCAAACACTTTGTTACAGGAAATGTTCAAAATGTCCTCCGTTAGCGAGGATACATGAATCCACCCTCCGTCGCATGGAATCCCTGATGCGCTGATGCAGCCCTGGAGAACGGCGTATTGTATCACAGCCGTCCACAATACGAGCACGAAGAGTCTGTACATTTGGTACCGGGGTTGCGTAGACAAGAGCTTTCAAATGCCCCCATTAATGAAAGTCAAGAGGGTTGAGGTCAGGAGAGCGTGGAGGCCATGGAATTGGTTCGCCTCTACCAATCCATCGGTCACCGAATCTGTTGTTGAGAAGCGTACGAACACTTCGACTGAAATGTGCAGGAGCTCCATCGTGCATGAACCACATGTTGTGTCGTACTTGTAAAGGCACATGTTCTAGCAGCACAGGTAGAGTTTCCCGTATGAAATCATGATAAAGTGCTCCATTGAGCGCAGGTGGAAGAACATGGGGCCCAATCAAGACATCACCAACAATGCCTGCCCAAACGTTCACAGAAAATCTGTGTTGATGACGTCATTGCACAATTGCGTGCGGATTCTCGTCAGCCCACACATGTTGATTGCGAAAATTTACAATTTGATCACGTTGGAATGAAGCATCATTCGTAAAGAGAACATTTGCACTGAAATGGATGAACCATTCGCAGAAGTGTACCCGTGGAGGCCAATCAGCTGCTGATTGTGGCTGCAGATGCTGTACATGGTACGGAAACAACTGGTTCTCCCGTAGCACTCTCCATACAGTGACGTGGTCAACGTTACCTTGTACAGCAGCAACTTCTCTGACGCTGACATTAGGATTATCGTCAACTGCACGAAGAATCGCCTCGTCCATTGCAGGTGTCCTCGTCGTTCTACGTCTTCTCCAGTCGCGAGTCATAGGCTGGAAGGTTCGTGCTCCCTAAGACTCCGATCAATTGCTTCAAACGTCTTTCTGTCGGGACACCTTCGTTCTGGAAATCTGTCTCGATACAAACGTACCGCGCGACGGCTATTGCCCCGTGCTAATCCATACATCAAATGGGCATCTGCCAACTCCGCATTTGTAAACATTGCACTGACTGCAAAACCACGTTCGTGATGAACACTATCCTGTTGATGCTACGTACTGATGTGCTTGAGCTAGTACTGTAGAGCAATGAGTCGCATGTCAACACAAGCACCGAAGTCAGCATTACCTTCCTTCAATTGGGCCAACTGGCGGTGAATCGAGGAAGTACAGTACATACTGACGAAACTAAAATGAGCTCTAACATGGAACTTAAGCGTTTCCGGACACATGTCCACATAACATCTTTTCTTTATTTGTGTGTGACGAATATTTCCTGAAAGTTTGGCAGTACCTTTTTGTAGCACCCTGTATAATGAAACTGCTTACACACCATTGATGTAAATGCTCAGTATATATTTTCTTGAGTAGCATACAATATATTTTCAATCTCTTTCTTCCTGTAATCTCGATAGCAAAATTACAATTATTGAACGCGGGTATTCGGCACGGAGAAGAACCTAGAAATCTGCTCAACACACCAGAGAGAATAATACAAAGAATAATTAAGCGCTCATTGAATAGTAATAGTACTGTACTACTTTGCGCATCGATTCTGCGAGGCCGGCCGGAGTGGCCGTGCGGTTCTAGGCGCTACAGTCTGGAACCGAGCGACCGCTACGGTCGCAGGTTCGAATCCTGCCTCGGGCATGGATGTGTGTGATGTCCTTAGGTTAGTTAGGTTTAATTAATTCTAAGTTCTAGGGGACTGATGACCTCAGAAGTTAAGTCGGATAGTGCTCAGAGCTATTTGATTCTGCGAGTATGTAGATGGTCAAGTAGGAAACGTAATTCACTCATAGAATTGTGCAGGGATAATTAGTAGAATGTTGTTGTTGTGGTCTTCAGTCCTGAGACTGGTTTGATGCAGCTCTCCATGCTACTCTATCCTGTGCAAGCTTCTTCATCTCCCAGTACCTACTGCAACCTACATCCTTCTGAATCTGCTTAGTGTATTGATCTCTTGGTCTCCCTCTACGATTTTTACCCTCCATGCTGCCCTCCAATGCCAAATTTGTGATCCCTTGATGCCTCAAAACATGTCCTACCAACCGATCCCTTCTTCTAGTCAAGTTGTGCCACAAACTTCTCTTCTCCCCAATCCTATTCAATACCTCCTCATTAGTTACGTGATCTACCCACCTTATCTTCAGCATTCTTCTGTAGCACCACATTTCGAAAGCTTCTATTCTCTTCTTGTCCAAACTAGTTATCGTCCATGTCTCGCTTCCATACATGGCTACACTCCATACAAATACTTTCAGAAACGACTTCCTGACACCTAAATCTATACTCGATGTTAACAAATTTCTCTTCTTCAGAAACGCTTTCCTTGCCATTGCCAGTCTACATTTTATGTCCTCTCTACTTCGACCATCGTCGGTTATTTTACTCCCTAAATAGCAAAACTCCTTTACTACTTTAAGTATCTCATTTCCTAATCTAATTCCCTAAGCATCACCCGACTTAATTTGACTACAATCCATTATCCTCGTTTTGCTTTTGTTGATGTTCATCTTATATCCTCCTTTCAAGACACTGTCCATTCCGTTCAACTGCTCTTCCAAGTCCTTTGCTGTCTCTGACAGAATTACAATGTCATCGGCGAACCTCAAAGTTTTTACTTCTTCTCCATGAATTTTAATACCTACTCCGAATTTTTCTTTTGTTTCCTTTACTGCTTGCTCAATATACAGATTGAATAACATCGGGGAGAGGCTACAACCCTGTCTCACTCCTTTCCCAACCACTGCTTCCCTTTCATGCCCCTCAACTCTTATAACTGCCATCTGGTTTCTGTACAAATTGTAAATAGCCTTTCGCTCCCTGTATTTTACCCCTGCCACCTTCAGAATTTGAAAGAGAGTATTCCAGTCAACATTGTCAAAAGCTTTCTCTAAGTCTACAAATGCCAGAAACGTAGGTTTGCCTTTTCTTAATCTTTCTTCCAAGATAAGTCGTAAGGTCAGTATTGCCTCAAGTGTTCCAACATTTCTACGGAATCCAAACTGATCTTCTCCGAGGTCAGCTTCTACCAGTTTTTCCATTCGTCTGTAAAGAATTCGCGTTAGTATTTTGCAGCTGTGACTTATTAAACTGATAGTTCGGTAATTTTCACATCTGTCAACACCTGCTTTCTTTGGGATTGGAATTATTATATTCTTCTTGAAGTCTGAGGGTATTTCGCCTGTCTCATACATCTTGCTCACCAGATGGTAGAGTTTTGTCATGACTGGCTCTCCCGAGGCCATCAGTAGTTCTAGTGGAATGTTGTCTACTCCCGGGGCCTTGTTTCGACTCAGGTCTTTCAGTGCTCTGTCAAACTCTTCACGCAGTATCTTATCTCCCATTTCATCTTCATCTACATCCTCTTCCATTTCCATAATATTGTCCTCAAGTACATCTCCCTTGTATAAACCCTCTATATACTCCTTCCACCTTTCTGCCTTCCCTTCTTTGCTTAGAACTGGGTTTCCATCTGAGCTCTTGATATTCATACATGTGGTTCTCTTCTCTCCAAAGGTCTCTTTAATTTTCCTGTAGGCAGTATCTATCTTACCCCTAGTGAGACAAGCCTCTACATCCTTACATTTGTCCTCTAGCCATCCCTGCTTAGCCATTTTGCACTTCCTGTCGATTTCATTTTTGAGACGTTTGTATTCCTTTTTGCCTGCTTCATTTACTGCATTTTTATATTTTCTTCTTTCATCAATTAAATTCAATATTTCTTCTGTTACCCAAGGATTTCTATTAGCCCTCGTCTTTTTACCTACTTGATCGTCTGCTGCCTTCACCACTTCATCCCTCAGAGCTACCCATTCTTCTTCTACTGTATTTCTTTCCCCCATTCCTGTCAATTGTTCCCTTATGCTCTCCCTGAAACTCTCTACAACCTCTGGTTCTTTCAGTTTATCCAGGTCCCATCTCCTTAAATTCCCACCTTTTTGCAGTTTCTTCAGTTTCAATCTGCAGTTCATAACCAATAGATTGTGGTCAGAATCCACATCTGCCCCAGGAAATGTCTTACAATTTAAAACCTGGTTCCTAAATCTCTGTCTTACCATTATATAATCTATCTGAAACCTGTCAGTATCTCCAGGCTTCTTCCATGTATACAGCCTCCTTTCATGATTCTTGAACCAAGTGTTAGCTATGATTAAGTTATGCTCTGTGCAAAATTCTACAAGGCGGCTTCCTCTTTCATTCCTTCCCCCCAATCCATATTCACCTACTATGTTTCCTTCTCTCCCTTTTCCTACTGACGAATTCCAGTCACCCATGACTATTAAATTTTCGTCTCCCTTCACTACCTGAATAATTTCTTTTATCTCGTCATACATTTCATCTATTTCTTCATCATCTGCAGAGCTAGTTGGCATATAAACTTGTACTACTGTAGTAGGCATGGGCTTTGTGTCTATCTTGGCCACAATAATGCGTTCACTATGCTGTTTGTAGTCGCTAACCCGCACTCCTATTTTTTTATTCATTATTAAACCTACTCCTGCATTACCCGTATTTGCTTTTGTATTTATAACCCTGTAATCACCTGACCAAAAGTCTTGTTCCTCCTGCCACCGAACTTCACTAATTCCCACTATATCTAACTTTAACCTATCCATTTCCCTTTTCAAATTTTCTAACCTACCTGCCCAATTAAGTGATCTGACATTCCACGCTCCGATCCGTAGAAATATAAATAGATATTACAGGTGCAATATGCACCCCTAATAGGACTTGTACGAGGATATTGTTGCAAATGGTTCAAATGGCTCTGAGCACTATGGGACTTAACTTCTGAGGTCATCAGTCCCCTAGAACTTAGAACTACTGAAACCTAACTAGCCTAAGGACAGCACACACATCCATGCCCGAGGCAGGATTCGAACCTGCGACCGTTGCGGTCGCGCGGTTCCAGACTGTAGCGCCTAGAACCGCTCGGCCACTCCGGCCGACGATATTGTTGCGATGTGATGTCTGGGTACTGTTCACGGCTGTTGTTGATATATTTTGGAACACTGAACAGTACATCGTGCGTACTGAGAAACGCCCTTTTTATCAAAGTAACTACTTGGCAGATACACGACATAAAGACCGAGCGACGTGACGCAGTGGTTAGCACACTGGACTCGCATTCGGGAGGACGACGGTTCAATCCCGTCTCCAGCCATCCTGATTTAGGTTTTCCGTGATTTCCCTAAATCGTTTCAGGCAAATGCCGGGATGGTTCCTTTGAAGGGGCACGGCCGATTTCCTTCCCAGTCCTTCCCTAACCCGAGCTTGCGCTCCGTCTCTAATGACCTCGTTGTCGACGGGGCGTTAAACACTAACCACCACCACCACGACATAAAGACAAAAATAACATCGAACGACATTCCGAAGGATGGCTCTCGCCGTTCGTCGCGTAACGCGCGCCCGCCAGCCCGTGACTGTTCTCTGAGATTGTGGGATTGGCATTCCGCTCAGCAGCAGATGAAAACGGAGAAAAACAGAGTCGGCACCGGTCACACTTTCACATCTGACTTGGGCAGCGTTCGAAGGAGAAGGTCAGCCGCCAAGTGGCGCACACGCAGAACTGGTTCCACACGCCTCCAGGACCGGCGGCAGGTACGGCGCGCCGGCCTTCGGGGACGTGCCGCCGATCCCCCATAGCGCGCCGCGTGCTTCAAAAACAAGGCGCATGTAGCGCGAGTGCGAACGCAGCAAAGTTGAACTGCGGACTCAACATTGCTCGGGAAAGGTCTGGAAAAACCTTTGAATTCTGTTCTGCCGAAAATGCACTCTTCGTACCATATGTACTAACTAATTGATCCCCCACTCCCCCACCCCCTTTTTCAAGTTCTTTTGACCACTTCGCTTTTCGCTCTCTAGTTAGTAAGAGAGATACTGCAGATAGAGAAAAGCAGTCATAATGCGTCGTTTGGAAATTGCAGGTTAAATTTATTGAAGACGAAACCATCTGAATCACTGTAGAAACCCTTGTTCATGTAAAAACATTAATTCCGTTATTCTTCTAAGTTCGAAGTGAAAGCAGTATTCTGACTTATTTCCAGTTGTCGTTCCTAATAAAATCAAATAAAATCAACGGGCGACATTCTGGCAACCATTGCTGAAGCTCCAGGTTTGCTTTTTGACTACTGACACACGTACTCAATCTAGTAGGACATTAATGCTGTGAAAGCTAAGGTAGTAAATTGCACTAATAAGAAATTAGAAATGACAGAAGCTGAACAACTCACTATTGCACGGAATGAAAAAAATCTAGAATATCGCTTCGAAAAATATTACCGATCCAAAAAATTACAGTTATTACACTAGGTTTCGCTCATCGCTGACAAGTATCGTTTAAAAGTAAAGCCAGAGTTGGACACAAAGTGATATGTCCTAAAGTTTTAGGTGGGTAAAGAGACTTGAGAAACACGAATAATGTCTAGTGTACCTCAAGATGTCATTAAAGGAGCGCTCTTGATTCTGCTATCCACAATATGCAGATCCAACAGTGTGATGAACACACAGTGGATTTTATGTCAATGCTATTGTTTACACGAAAATATTAGAGTTCTCGTTTTCAGTTGAAGCCCATATTGATGGTTTTGTACTACACACATCAAAAAAAAGTTTTGCCTCACCTCGGTTCGGAGAGTTCCGGTACCTGTACAGAAAATTAGAATAGTGATCAACATAAACATCATTTCCGCCCTTTTCATTGCTCATGAAAACCACACATTGCATGTTGTACTACCATACAGCGAGACCTTCAGAGGTGGTGGTCCAAGTTGCTGAACACACCGGTGCCTATAATGCCCAGTAGTACGTCCTGTTGCATTTATGCACGCCTGTATTCGTCGTGGCATACTGTCCTCAAGTTCATCAAGGCACTGTTGGTCCAGATTGTCCCACTACTCAACGGCGAGTTGCCGTAGATCCCTCAGAGTGCTTGGTGGGTCACGTCGTCCATAAACAGCCCTTTTCAATCTATTCCAGGCATGTTCGATAGGGTTCATGTCTGGAGAACATGCTGGCCACTCTAGTCGAGCGGTGTCGTTATCTTGAAGGAAGTTAGCCGGCCGCGGTGGTCTCGCGGTTCTAGGCGCGCAGTCCGGAACCGTGCGACTGCTACGGTCGCAGGTTCGAATCCTGCCTCGGGCATGGATGTGTGTGATGTCCTTAGGTTAGTTAGGTTTAAGTTGTTCTAAGTTCTAGGGGACTGATAACCACAGCAGTTGAGTCCCATAGTGCTCAGAGCCATTTTTTTGAAGGAAGTTATTCACAAGATGTGCACGATGGGGGCGCGAATTGTCGTCCATGAAGACGAATGTCTCGCCAATATGCTGCCGATATGGTTGCACTATCGGTCGGAGGATGGCATTCACTTATCGTACAGCCGTTACGGCGCCTTCCATTACCACCAGCGGCGTACATCGGCCCCACATAATGCAACCCCAGCAACAGCAGCGAACCTCCACCTTGCTGCACTCGCTGGACAGTGCGTCTAAGGCGTCCAGCCTGACCGGGTTGCCTCCAAACACGTGTCCGACGATTGTCTGGTTGAAGGCATATGCGACACTCATCGGTGAAGAGAACGTGATGCCAATTATGACCGGTGCATTCGGCATGTTGTTGGACTCATCTCTACCGCGCTACATGGTTTCGTGGTTGCAAAGATGGACCTCGCCGTGCACGTCGGGAGTGAAGTTGCGCATCATGCAACTTATTGCGCACAGTCTGAGTCGTAACACGATGTCCTGTGGCTGCGCGAAAAGCATTATTCAACATGGTGGCGTTGCTGTCAGGGTTCCTCCGTGCCACAATCCGCAGGTAGTGGTCATCCACTGCAGCAGTAGCCCTTGGGCGGTCTGAGCAAGGCATGTCATCGACAGTTCCTGTCCCTCTGTATCTCCTAAATGTCCGAACAACATCGCTTTGGTTTACTGCGAGACGCCTGGACACTTTCCTTGTTGAGAGCCCTTCCTGGCACAAAGTAACAATGCGGACCCAATGAACCGCGGTATTGACCGTCTAGGCATGGTTGAACTGCAGACAACACAGCCGTGTACCTCCTTCCTGGCGGAATGACTGGAACTGATCGGCTGTCGGACTCCCTCCCTCTCATAGGCGCTCCTCATGCATGGTTGTTTACATCTCTGGGCGGGTTTAGTGACATCTTTGAACAGTCAAAGCGCCTTTGTCTGTGATACAATATTCACAGTCAACGTCTATCTTCAGGAGTTCTGGGAACCGGGGTGATGCAAAACTTTTTTCGAGGTGTGTATAACTTGCCTCCTATGAATACCTGCTGCTTCAAAGCGATCAGCACATCGAGAATTTCTCGAAAATGAGGTGTCAGTACAGTGTTTTGCTTAAATGATGGGAAATATCACACGTGTGGTTAAATAATATTCGTATTTGGTTGTTTTCGTATTATGACTTACGTTACGATTAAAGTACGCCGTTTGAGGCAACAGCGCATTGACGATTGCTCATAAACGTGCCTTTCTCTGATACTGTTTATTATTACTAAATGTCAGTTACAGACATGTCGTCGCTTAAAGCCTTCTGGGGATATCATAACATGAAAGACACGATCGTATATTATACAATTCTAGTGTAATGTGGTGGATCGAGGCGTGGAATTATGAACAAAAATGTGACTGATTAGCATCCTCCTACATTCAAATATTTTTTGTATTTACATTGTGTCTTTTCTAAATGATTGTGGGACTTTGTTACTTCTCTAATAGAAGGTTGTTCAGGTATAATCGTACACATCAGTACCTCGTCTCCGCAATATCCTTTCTTTCAGGAGTGCTAGTTCTGCAAGGTTCGCAGAAGAGCTTCTGTAAAGTTTGGAAGGTAGGAGACGAGGTACTGGCAGAAGTAAAGCTGTGAGGACGGGGCTTGAGTCGTGCTTGGGTAGCTCAGTTGGTAGAGCACTTGCCCGCGAAAGGCAAAGGTTCCGAGTTCGAGTCTCGGCCCGGCACACAGTTTTAATCTGCCAGGAAGTTTCATATCAGCGCACACTCCGCTGCAGAGTGAAAATCTCATTCTGGAATTCATAATTTTGTGAAAAAAAATGTCACAAGGGAGCTTTGAATACACAACACCGTGACCACTTAACGAAGACACCATTGCTCATTAACTTAGTGTTGCACTTCTTGAGCCTACACCGTGGATGTTTCTATTTTGCTTTTCTTCATGTTTCAGTACATCTTCTTCCTGGTTTCATGTGTGATCTGTGTTCAGTTTTTGACGGATTGTCCACTGGCCCTCTTACCGCTAAATCTGAGGGGAGTGCGACAGAGAGGTTCCCTTGTTAAGAGGAATAGCTGAGCGCTTGGCTTCCGTCTCGTAGCACGCGACCACGTAAGGACGTGAACAACGCGACGCCAGTTCCAGCCAACAGCACGAGCGGCGCCTCAGACTATGTAGAGGGGGCGTGCAGGTGCGTGAGGCGCCCTGCGCTCACGCACGTGCGTGCATTTCTCACGCCGCGCCGCTGCCCGTGTTATTATCTCGGGCCAGAGCCGCCAGGGCACCGGCCCCGTTGCTGCTCTGGTAATTTCTCCGACCGCTGTAATGGTCTGCGCGGCTCCTCGGCGCGTAGTTGCTCTGTGTAATCGGCGCAGGATTGTCGATGCCAGGCCGTCGTGACAAGCGGGATCTCGTAGGCACGAAAGTCTCTCGTGAACGAGGGAGGAAGAGAGAGAGAGAGAGAGAGAGAGAGAGAGAGGGAGAGAGAGAGAGACAGTAGAAATTTATCTGAGTGAAAAGATAACTTCGTTAAATCACTGCGTACGCATGCAAGCCACTTTGTTTTCAACATTTACTCTGAGGCGATACAGAATGGCGGTAATGTAGTGTACACAATGTCCTCTGAAGGTCCCCCGCGAGCACGCAGAAGAGACGCAACACGACGTCTCAAGGACTCGATTAATGCCTGAAGTAGTGATGAAGGGGATTGACACCGCGAATCCTGCAGCGCTGTCTATAGATCCGCAAGAGTACGAGGGGGTGTAGATCTCTTCTGACAGTACATTGCAAGGCATTCCAGATATGCTCAATAATATTCATGTCTAGAGAGTCTGGTGGCCAGCGGAAGCTTTTAAACTCCTGGAGTCACTCTGTAGCAATTCTGGACGTGTGGGGTGTCGCATTGTCCTGCTGGAATTTCCCAAAAAATGGTTCAAATGGCTCTGAGCACTATGGGACTTAACATCTGAGGTCATCAGTCCCCTAGACTTAGAACTACTTAAACCTAACTAACCTAAGGACATCACACACATCCATGCCCGAGGCAGGATTCGAACCTGCGGTCGTAGCGGTCGCACGGTTCCAGACTGTAGCGCCTAGAACCTCTCGGCCACACCGGCCGGCCTGGAATTTCCCAAGACCGTCGGAATGCTCAGTGGAAATGAATGGATGCAGGTGATCAGACAGGATCCTTACGAAAGTGCCACATGTCAGAGTCTTATCTGGACTATCAGGGGACCAATATCACTCCAACTGCACACGCTTCACACCATTACAGAGCCTCCATCAGCTTAAAAATCTCCTGCTGACATTAGTGTCCATGGATTCATAAGATTGTCTCCAATCCCTACACGTCCATCCACTCGATAAAATTTGAAATGAGACTCGTCCGACCAGGCAACATGTTTCCAGTCATGAACAGTCCAATGTCGGTGTTGACGGGCCCAGGCAAGGCAAGGGTACACGAATGGGACCTCGGCTCCGAAAGCCCGTATTCATGATGTTTCATGGAATGGTTCGCACGCTGACGCTTGTTGATGGCGCAGCATTGAAATCTGCAGCAATTTGCGGAAGGGTTGCATTTCTGTCACGTTGGCCGATTCACTTCAGTCGTTGTTGGTCCCGTTCTTGCAGAATCATTTCCAGCCGCAGCGATGCCGCGGATCTGGTGTTTTACCTCATTCCTGATATTCGCGGTACACTCGCGAAATGGTCGTACTTCACCGCTACCTCGGAACTGCTGTGTCTCATCGCTCGTGCGCCGACTGTAACACCACGTTCAAACTCACTTAAATTTTGATAATCTGCCGTTGTAGGAGTAGTAATCGATCTAACAACAGCGCCAGACTCTTGTTGTCTTATTTAGGCGGTGCCGACCGCAGCACCATATTCTGCCTGTTTGTATATCTCTATATTGGAATACGCATGCCTATACCAGTTTCTTTGACGTTTCAGTGTATAAAAGGGCAGTGCATTGGTGGAGCTGTTATTTGTGATTAATGTGAAAAGGATTCCGTGATGATTATGAGCGCACGACGGAAATTAACACACTTTGAATGCGGAATGGTAGTTGGCACTAGACGCATGGCACATTCCATTTCGGGAATCCTTAAGAAGTTCAATATTACGACATCCACAGTGTGAAGAGTGTGCTGAGAATACCAAATTTCGGGCGTTACCTCTCACCTCGAACAACGCAGTGGCAGGGACCTTCAGATAGTCACCGAAAGCAGCAGAGTTTGCGTAGAGTTGTCAGTGGTAACAGACAAGCAACATTGCCTGAAATAACCGCAGAAATCAATGTGGGAGTACGACGAAACTATCCGTTAGGACAGTGCGATGAAATTTGGCGTTAATGGGCCGTGGCAGCAGACGACCGACGTAGGAGCCTTCATTAACTGGAAACAACCTGCAGCGCCTCTCTTGGGCTTTTGACCATATCGTTTGGACCCTAGACCACTGGCAAACCATGGTCAGATCAGATGAGTCCGGATTTCAATTGGCAAGAACTGATGGTAGGCTTGCAGCGTGTTGCACGCCCCACGAAGCGAAGGACCCTAGTAGTCAACAAGCTACTGTGCCAGCTGTTGGTGGGACCATAACGGTGTGGACGGCTTTTACATAGAATGGACTGCGTGCTCTGCTCCAACTGAACCAATCATTGTCCGGAAATTGTTATGTTAGGTTACCTGGAGACCATTTGCAGCCATTCATGGTACGGAATTTTTATGGACGACAAATGCGCCATGTCATCGGGCCACAATTGTTCGCGATTGGTTTGAAGAACATTCTGGACAATTTTAGCGAATGATTCTCCCACCCATTTCGCCCGTCACAAATCCCATCGAAATTATGGGAGATAATCGAGAGGTCGGTTCGTACACAAAATCCTGTACCGGTAACACTTTGCCAATTATGGACGGGTATGGATTCAGCATGGCTCAGTACTTCGGCAGGGGACTTCCAACGACTTGTTGAAATCATGCCATATTGAACTGCTGCACTACAGCGGGCAAAAAGAGGTCGGACACGATATTAGGAGGTATCCCATGAGTTTTGTCGGCCCAGTGTATGTGATAATATTTTCGTAGAAACGGAAGGAAACAGGCCGATCCAGTCTGGCCTACCATCAGATATAGCATATGGAGGGCTACTGTGTCTCGAAATCTTTTATTATGTAGATACCCTGCAGTTAAATTAGAAAACATCTCAATCGACAGTCGTATGACATCTCGATGTCCAACTGGTTGAAAAGCGAAACTTCGCACAACACGTTCAGACAGTCGCTAGCAGCATTATTCGCGAAATTTTCCGCTCAACAGCTAAGAACTACCGCTGAATGTGGTGCGAATCTGTCACGATGCTGCTTTTCACTGCCATCTCAGGCTTCGTAGCAAGTCTCTGGGCACACAGACTTCGGTGCGTGCGGAACAGGTGAATCCACTCGATGCTTTACTGTTGATTCTCGGAGTCTACCCGGTAGACATTGCTGTAAAACATCGTGCAACTTTCTGCTGATTACGTAAATCGGATTCGACAAAAGTTCAACATATCCTTACTGAAGGTTAAGAACTGAGGCCCGTCGTACTGTTCCCTGTTGGCCATGCAAACCGCAATCAGGGACACGGCCAATGCAGTTTACCTTCGCAGGTTCAATGTGAAAGACATAGACGTGTCACTGTCGTTATACGGCAGTTCCCGATCATACTGTCTCGTATGATGAAATTAGGGAATTAACAGTGACTACACAACGACTATACGAACATTTAATAAATGAAGAATGGTCGAAAGTAATGTACAACGTTGCTAACACCATTTCCCCGCAAGGAAAAGACAAATTTATCGTGGTAAGGCAATATAAAATCGCTCCCATCCCTAACAGCGTCATCACAGAAGCTTAAACGCGAATTACGAAGTGTTGGAGAGTGCATCTAGTATTGTGGGAGATATGAATGCGAATGTGGCAAAATAAGAACAGGTGCCTTCAATACGATATCGCACGGCCAAACATTTCAAGCACCGCCTTGGAGGAGGTGAGGACATTGATAGCTCAATACTGCCTCCATCAGACATCCATTTTTATTTTGATAAAATTCAGAGAGCCATCAGCAGCAGACGGTGGAAACAGCAGGTGCGGCTCCTTCCTGTCGGGAACGAAGGGAGTCGGCGCAGTGTTTCCAGTAGTTGAGGCCATCCGACCTTCTATAAATAATGTAAGATGTTGTCGGTCAGTTTTCCCGCCATATTACAAGAAGAGATGAGCATGTACCGGTTCCCTTTAACGTTTTCCTCAGGTACAACTGATTGTCATAACCGTGAGAGAAATTCACCTAATGGTTTACGAAATTAGAAGTATGTATTAATACATTCAGCCGCTGACGGGACTTGATATATATCAACAGGGACAGGTGAAAATGTGTGCCCCGACCGGGACTCGAACCCGGGATCTCCTGCTTATATGGCAGACCCTCTATCCATCTGAGCCACCAAGGGTATAGAGGATAGCGCCACTGCAGGGACTATCTTGCGCACGCCTCCCGCGAGACCCACATTCTCATCTTATTTGTCCACACACTACATTCGTAGCGTGCCTACCCAACGCACTCATTATTCGTGGACGACATTTTTACCGAGTCCCGTAAGAGTTCGGGTAATATGTGCATCCGTACACAAGAAGATCATGGCCGGTATTGCCAGAACTATATACTTATATGGAATGGTGTCTGTTCTTTCGGACATGTCCGAAAGATGTACACATATTACCCGAACTCTGACGGGACTCGGTAAGAATGTCTTCCACGAGTAATGAGTGTGTTGGGTAGGGACACTACGAATGTAGTGTGTGGACATATAAGGTGAGAATGTGGGTCTCGCGGGAGGCGTGCGCGAGATAGTTCCTGTAGTCGCAGTATCCTCTGTGCCCTCGGTGGCTCAGCTGCACAGAGCGTCTGAATGTAAGCAGGAGATCCCGTGTTCGAGTCACGGTCGGCGCACACATACATCATTCTAATTACATTCGAGACGGCTGCAGGTCATCAGTGGTGTCTTATTTCCGACACGTCCGAAAGAAAAGACACCATATCCATATAAGTATATAGTGTTTTACGTTCCAACGGGAGCATGGCGCCACCGGCGTTCTTCCATCGTATACCTCGGCAACATCTCAGGCAACATGACGTCATGATAGCATAGATTGGCCAACCACCGGCCGTTTATTGAGAGTGACTAGAGACAATTACTCCTGATGAAGACAATGACGATAAACTGGGGTGTTGCTTTAATACTTGGATGTGCTGAAAAGTAATGCCCCGAAACATTTTTATGTGAAAACTGTTATAGGTTTTTGATAAAATAAACGCTATTAACATTCTGCGTCTTTGCTCTTCGTGTCTACTCGAATAGCCGTGTGACCGCGCGGATTTCACTCACTTGACGCCGAAACGCATTGTGTTTTCGAGTATCTGCGTATGCTCGCGGCAGTCCCCGCGGTGCCTTGCGGCCCGGAGGCGGCGCCCAGGGTCCTGGGAGAGCCAGACATCGGAGGCTGCAGCGGCGGCGTGGCCGGCGGTGCGTGCTGGAGCCGCTCCAGTAGGCACAGCGCGGCGGATCGCGTTGCAGCCGCCGGCCGCTCCAGGGCCGCACCACAGCCGCCACCGAGCACCGAGCTGCCCCGCATCCGGACTCGCTGCCGGCCCTCGAGGCCAAAACGTGTTCCTATTTCTCATGGGTAGCTCCAAAGGACGCACTAAATCGTGGCGCCAGGCGTCTGTGTCCACTGTGGCGCTTCTGACAGATGCAGACGTCCAATACCTTGTGTTCTGGAATTGTAACAACGATTTCTTAACCAAATGGGCTCAGCGGCGAGTGCCAGACAGTCCAGAGGTCTTGGGCTCAATCCACGATCAGGCCTAGGATTTTTTTGCCGGTTTGTAACATACGAGGGGTGTTCAATAAGTAATGCTACACATTTTTCACAGCAGGTTGGTTTTATTCAGGATTCCAATACACCATATTATTCCCCACTCTTTTGGCTACAAAACCCTATTTTTGTACATAATTTCGATTAAATGGTACTGTAACGCCGAAAGTGCAGGATGTATGGCAGCTGCTACCGCTATATAATTTTTCTCTGAATTGCATGTAAATATTTGTAATTTAAATGCTTTCTTATGATAAGTAATGACATTGCTTCACTGCATGGGTAAATTTAGCTAGAAGTCTGTTGATGTTTCATTGTATTTATCTGTGTCTTACTGTGAAACTTGTAAGCTCAGGGAAAAAGCCAAAGGAATTGTTATTTGCATCGACTAGCAACGATAATGTGTGGTTCCAAATGGCTCTGAGCACTATGGGACTTAACTTTTGAGGTCATCAGTCCCCTAGAACTTAGAACTACTTAAACCCAACTAACCTAAGGCCATCACACACATCCAATCCCGAGGCAGGATTCGAACCTGCGACCGTAGCGGTCGCGCGGTTCCAGACTGTAGCGCCTACAACCGCTGGGCCACTCCGGCCGGCGCGGAAGTGTGGTTCAAATGGCTCTGAGCACTATGCGACTTAACTTCTGAGGTCATCAGTCGCCTAGAACTTAGAACTAATTAAACCTAACTAACCTAAGGACATCACACACATCCATGCCCGAGGCAGGATTCGAACATGCGACCGTAGCGGTCGCCCGGTTCCAGACTGTAGCGCCTAGAACCGCACGGCCAATCCGGCCGGCGGAAGTGTGGTGATAACTCTCTCGCGGTAGAGAGTACCGTTTTGGCGGCATCATGTACGCGCACCGGCCAGATGTCAAATAGCAGGAGTACGGACTGTGGACGGGCGGAAGAGGCTGTATTAATTACGATTGCTCGTTCCTGTAATTAGCCGTGACTCCACAAGATGCCACCGTCTTCAACAACAGCAGCAGTTCCAACAACACAGTTTCGTCGTCGGCTGCGAGTTTCGTCGTATGCACAGCACTGAAGTAAGACTGTTCATTCGTAGAAAGTATTAACGGCTAACCCAGCAGTACAACTGAATGTGATTTGTTTGATAAAATTTATTTAAATAATAATCAGTTAAGCTTAGGGCGATTGTGTCCACACTGCCCCCAGACATTGTTACCAAGCAGGATCCTAGTTCCTTTTTTTTCCTAATATGCTAACTGAGTGTCATAAGAAACAAATTTAATAGTTACAGCCAGTTTATTAATGAGTAATTTCACTTTTAAGAATTTTAGCCTCAGTCTACTTTCAATTAACTGTTGTACGACAGAGGCTTCAGTATATGACTAAAGTAAAGCAATTCCTTTTTCAAGTTTGAGAATCAATCACTGGAAAAAATCCAAATCTAAAGAAATGCACAAACTAAGAGTGCGGAAGCTTTATTAATTTTACGTATAGCTTGGAGCACATGGCTCTATGGTTTGTCTCGTATTCTAGTGTTTAATTCTCTTCAAGTCGGTAAAAGGGGCTCAGTTGTTCAGACAATAATATGAAATGCAATTTGCAAAATAAATAACGGCAAAGTAAAAAGTGCTTGCTTTTTTTCTAAATTTCTTTGATGACTTTATGCTGAGGTCACTGAAAGTCATTGTTCACGTAACGAAATTCAATGCTAACATACAGTTTAATTACATATTTTCAAATCATTACTCGATTGCCTTTTTCAAAAGTTAATGCCAAACATAACGTAAGAGTGACTTCTCAGTTTTCTTTATCATTACATACAATTAATGTCAAAAAACATGACAACCTTCAGTTGTCACGTCAGTGTTTAATAATACATGTCTTTCTTTCCCATCATCTTCTACAGGATTTTGGATATAAATTGCCCCAGTGGATTTCCTTTTCGTTCATTTGTGTAACTTTTGGATTCATGATCAGTGGTACCCCGTTTCTATCCAGTGATGTTCGTGAGTGAATGCACAAAATAACTTTCATTTTTCCAAATTATAGCCCATTCGGTTTAATTACTTTTTATTTTTAGTAGACTTTTCCATCAGAAGGGTTGGTTGTACACTTTCCTCATACTTATCGGTATTATTTCTTCGGGGAAGATAACCTTAATCCATTATGCATACACGCGATCCACGGTCATATTTTACATCGCAAGCAGGATAGGCCGATTAGTAAGAGGGAGGTTGCAGTACCACTCCGTTGTACGACAGTGAAACCGACGCCGTGTGCTGCATCAGTAAGCTCGCATCATCCACGTACTGCTTCCTGCGGAGTGCATCCAACAGGTGGGAGTCAGAAGGTGCGAGATCGGGGCTGTAGGGTGGATGGGAAAGAGCAGTGTGATGAAGTTCTGTGTGCTCCTCTCAGATACGCAGGCCTTACGTTGTCAGAGAAGGAGAAGTTCGTTTTTATTTTTGTGGCGACAACACGCCGAAGTCGTTTCTTCAGTTTCTTAGCGATAGCACAAAACACTTCCACATTGATTCTTGCACGATGAGGGAGGATATCAAGTTGTCCTCAGTTGTGTTTGCAGTCTTCTGTTGGAGAGCAGGGAACCAAGCGGAACCAAGCAAGCACACATCTCTGAGTACCCCAGTTGGTGGACGAGCGTGTCAGCAATGCCGATGGAGAGGTCCGGTTGTGCAGCGGGACGTTCAGCTGTGATCCGTCGCCCGCCTCGAGTGAGAGTGTCCGCACGTTGCTACTTTGCAGGAGTCGCTGCTGTGTGCGGCTGGCCGGCATGCGCGAGTCTGACAGGTCTGCAGTGATGACAGGCGCCTCGCCCAACGACTCGCCCTGCTCTTGGTCACAGCCAGGTCTCCGTGGACATTCTGCAAGCTCCTATGAATGTCTGCGATTCTCTGGTTTTCCGCCACAAGGAACTTAGTGACAGCTCTCTGTTTGGAGCGTACGTCAGTCCGTTATTTTCCAATCTCTTACATTAGTAGTTCTTAAAGCCCTGCCAGGAAGCAGAAGCAGGGGCAGGAAATGGCCGAAGAGAGTGGCTACATTCTGATCCTAATTGGCTGAAAGACCTGTAATTTCGTGGATTGGCGTGGAGCACGCGAAATCGAATAGTCGGCCGGCAGCCCTCATGAATAACAGAAGTCGTACGTCCTCTGAGACAGTTGGGGTTTCGTATTAAAAGTGAATTAATGTCAAATTTAGGAATAGGTTATACAGCGTATTGCAAATTAAATATGAATGCATAGTTAATTGCAGTGTTTTGTCTGATAATACCGTGTGGCTTGGTCACAGTGGAGCCCAATTTTCAGACTACACAGGTTGAAGTCTCGATGCTCGCTTGGCGTTGCACTTTTTTATGACTCCTATCGCTCCTTTCGCGTACGATAACGTTTTATACAAGTGCAAAGATACATCGTGATTCAGAGTGCACGTCACCTTGTACCTCCCGCTGTAACTGGCTAGGAAAGTCAGTTCAGAGGTCGCAGGAAGCTGGAAGGATAGCAGCTCCAGTACGACCACGCCTGGTGAAGCACTGTGATTGCTAAACAGAGCTTCAGGTTAGCAAGAGCTTTCGTCCTCTTCCTCCTCTTCTTTTTCTTCTTTGCCTTTTTTTCTTCTCTGTTGTTTCTATTTTGCACAGCCGTGAACTGCATTATATCAAACCTGTCTTTCCTTTAGCTTCAACTTGCGTTAGTTTTCTCTGAGCCTCGTTTCTTCATTCATGCCTTGCCTGTTTTGAAACTGGGCTCTTTTACGAAATGCTGCTGAGTTTCAAGTTTCTTCTTGAAAGGATCACCTTCCTCGATACTTTCGTTTATGAGGATAGCTTTAACATTTTTAATAATGCTCTAGCCTACTTACAGTGAGGAATTAATTTATTAGAATTAATTTCTTTAGGTTATTGAATGTTAAATCTAGGATTCCACCGTAACTGTAAATAGTTTGTCGAAATTTAAAAATAATTCTTACAAGGGAACCTCCCCATCGCACCCCCCTCAGATTTAGTTATAAGTTGGCACAGTGGATACGCCTTGAAAAACTGAACACAGATCAATCGAGAAAACAAGAAGAAGTTGTGTGGAACTATGAAAAAAGTAAACAAAATATACACACTGAGTAGTCAATGTGCAACATAGGCAACATCAAGGGCAGTCTGAGCATAGGAGAGCCGTGGTCCCGTGGTTAGCGTGAGCGGCTGCGGAACGAGAGGTCCTTGGATCAAGTCTTCCATCGAGTGAAAATTTTACTTTCTTTATTTTCGCAAAGTTCGTTCACTGACGTCTCTCTTCACTCTAATAAGTTTAGTGCCTGTGTTTTGCGACCGCACCGGAAAACCGTGCGATTGTTATTGAAGTCGCGAGCTATATTTGCTGGATTCATATTGCCCACGGAATACACCTCACGTATTTAATGCACTCTCGTCTGAAGTAGTGAACAGTCAACTGCCAGCCAGGGAGCCTCGTTAGCAGGAATACTTTCTCTTCCGTGCGCTGTGGTCGACTGACGTCGTGTGTTTCGATGTTTGTTTAGGTGTAGCTTCCCCATACTACGGTGCAGTTACCTCGCATCGGACGGACAGATAATAATTGTCTGAAAATAAACAATTAAACTTTTCAGTCGATGGACGACTTGAACCAAGGACCTCTCGTTCCGCAGCCGCTCACGCTAACCACGGGACCACGGCGCTGTAGAGCTCAGATTGTCCTTGATGTTGCCTATGTTGCGCATTGACTACTCAGTTTGTATATTTTGCTTATTTTTTCATAGTTCCACACAACTTCTTCCTGTTTTCTCGATTGATCTGTGTTCAGTTTTTCAAGGCGTATCCACTGTGCCAACTTATAACTAAATCTGAGGGGGGTGCGATGGGGAGGTTCCCTTGTTAGAGATCCCCGTCCACAGACTTTATTAGATTATGATACTGCTCTTTCTCTGTTCCATTACACCACCAAACTGCAGCGTTGTAACACTGTAGGAAGTACTTAGGAAACCCTACGAGCGGCAGTTCGTCGCCTATTGACTAGCATTGCTGCCTCTGGATCCCGAGGTCCCGAGGTCAATCGGCGACCGGACCTGACATCTTCTTCTTTCGGGGACTTGGCGTTCGTGTTATCCTAACCAACTCATCTCAACGCCCGATTCCCCGCAAGTGGCGTCCAATGGAATGACATGTATCAGGCGTCCGAACAATCCCAGACGTAGTATCCCGACCGGTGGTGCCGTGTTTACCTGATGCCGTTGACACCTCAGTGCTGTCACCTGTGTACGGCATCAGTTGAATTTCTACATCGCTGTGATCACTTTTTAAGACCATTCTCAGCTGCAAATTTATCTTCAGGTAAATTATCATACAACTGATTTTTAATCTGGCCATAGAACGAGATTATTGCGAGTGACATTTCCACAAAATTTTGTACATAAAAGTGATCATTGCCTGTCTACGAAAAAAATATAAGAGTAGTTGTCTTTTATGAAACGTGTACCGGCCTTGCGTCACCTGCCCACTGTGGGCTGCAGGGGTAACAGGGTACCACGAGAAGTTCGCCAGAGAGGGAACTCTGCGTCTCGCGCAACCGAGTGTTTTGGAGGCCCGCCTAGGTAGGAGCAGCAACAGGTGCTGTGTTGTCTCACGAGAAAAGGCCTCATTAAGCGGCGCGGAGAAACCACGCCGGCGGCCAGTGCGAGGACCGGCCGCGGAGAAAGCGACCTCTGCGGGGACCACGTTGCGCCAGACCCGCGCCTCCTTCCGCCTGTATGGCTTATCTCACGGCATCTCACGGCTGCCCATGATGTCTGTGGGCAGTGCCGGTTTGCTTATTACTGTGGATAGGAAGGCGTTCCCCTTGAACGAGCAGTGGTAGAGGCGACCTCTACAACAGGTGCTTTCTACACAGATCTGAGAACAATAGGAAAGTATTGTCTCGATTACGTGATTGGAAAACGGCTTTTTCATGCCGAGCGTATGAAAGCTATACTAGCGTTAGTTATAGTTTTATCTTACCGAAAAAATAAAGTTACTTAATTATTATTGTTTGCAAAAATATCCCTATCGTCCTTCTACTCATTGAAATCATCTCGCCAAAATACCATAGCATGTCGCTAGAGTAGCTAAAACAAATGACGCAGCCCATTGATGAGTAGCGTACGGTGGCGTGGGAGGGGAAGGCAGGCGAGGGCGCGGGGAGGGTTCACAGCACTACTGAACAAAGTCCCTTTGCTCGGCTACTGGCTTGGATCGTCCTGGCCTACCATCGATGAGATCATCAAGCCAACACTGGTCCAAATTGTCCCACTCTTCAATGGTGGTTCTCCAGGCCACTCCACCCGCCTGTGTGGCTTATCTCACAGCATCTCACAGCTGCCCACGATGTCTGTGCACTCCAGATGGGCACGAAATCATGCATTATCACCACCAAAATGAAATTATAACCAAAATGTTAGTGATACGATCCACTATTGGCTGCAAAATCTCGTCCCGACACCGTAGAGCAGTAAGATTGCCCTCAACAACCACGAGAGGTGTAGTTTGAGCCAACGTAATGCCACCTCAGAACATCTCCACTTATACCTTGTTGCACACGTGGGGGCGTTCGATATTACCGGATTTCCTCCAAACAAGTTATACGATACTGTAGTGGCCGGCCGCAGTGGCCGAGCGGTTATAGGCGCTACAGTCTGGAACCGCGCGACCGCTACGGTCGCAGGTTCGAATCCTGCCTCGTGCGTGGATGTCTGTAATGTCCTTAGGTTATTTAGGTTTAAGTAGTTCTGAGTTCTAGGGGACTGATGACCTCAGAAGTTAAGTCCCATAGTGCTCAGAGCCGTTTGAACCATTTTTCGATACTGTAGTGCCATTGTTACTCTAAGTTACGATGCTGTGTTCCTTCGGAGATTCGTGCATGTACGAGTACAGGATGTAGACACACGGTTGACGACTTAGAGAAGTTTGGGTATGGCCGTTAGTCGTGATCGGGTAGCCTAATGCTAAGGCGACTGCTCGCCATAAGCGGGAAATCATGGTTCGCGTTCCGGATCAGCATAAAATTTCGGTGACATCATTCCATTACACAGCTGATGGTTGTCCATATTTGCACCTGCGATGCGTTTCAAGAACCAAAACAAGTTGTCTGCGATTATCAGGGTAAAAGCAAATCAGACTTTCGTCCTCAAACAACACACGGCGCCAATCCTGGGGCGTCCACTCGGCACGATTTCGCGCCCATCTGGAGTGCACAGTGTTGCGGTGTACGTCGTCGTCTCCTAAGAGTCTGAAGCGAATACGACGTCCTGTAGCCTCTTCGAACGGCCAAATTCAGTTCTGGAGGACACACCCCGTGGTTCCTCTGACTCCAAACTCGTGCTGTGCTCAACTTGGACGGCCTGTGCGGCGTACGTCGTCAACACCAACTGTCAGTTAGAACCGATTCCATATCCGAACCGCATCATTTGACTCCGGTGGCTGTAGAGCAGCTTCCGTAACTTATGATGCGGACCCGATCGTTGCTCGCGATTGTCCTCCGTGCCGTGATTGACATTCATCCTAATGTTCTACAGACATCTGTAACACGTCCCTACAGGTGCTTTACTTTCTGACCTAATTACATTTTCCTGGAGACATATTGAGTCTCAACTATATCTTCGATAACGGTAGAAGCTGTAGGAACGAATTAAAAGTTTGTGCCAGGATCGGCACTAGAACCCGAGTCTCCTACTTACTTGGCAAATGTTATCCTTTACACCACCCTGGTCTTATAGCTGCCTGGACTACCCCAGTTCTAAACCGCTCCAGGCAAATGCGGCGATGGTTCCTTTCAAAGGGCACGGCCGACTTCCTTCCCCGTCCTTCCCTAATCCGATGAGACTGATGACCACGCAGTTTGGTCTCCTCCCCCAAACAACCCAACCCAACTACCCTAGTCTAGCGCCCTCCCTAACTGCAGTTCCCACCTCAGCCTATCTTGATGTTGTGTTCGCTAATGCCAGGCTGCTTAGTAAGCAGGAGACCGGCGTTCATTACTTCTATTCTAATTGAAGATGCGTTATCTTCAACTGAAATTCTGCAGTCCATAAGAGTGCAGCATTCTAGTCGCAGGTAGCGCGCTCGTGATAACTGTGCGTATGTTTACAAATAACTTCAGACACAACCACCTAGCAACACACCTGCACGAGATGTCAGGGTAATACAACTTTTTGCTTGATCTGTGTATAATCGGGTAAATTCAAAAGTGCCGTGATGTAGTGCCCACTGTTTATGATCGCAAGAAATGAAACTCAACAGGAGCACACTACCGAAATCTCCTGGCGAGGTTACGGGGGCTGTCAAAACGATGCCTTGCTGGAAGCTGCCCATCAGGCTGTGTTTGCTGCATGACTCGAATAAAGAAACCATTGCGTGGTTTCCTGAATGACGACGATGTGATTTTCGAGGTCGAACATTTCTTGAACAGCCAAA
Organism: Schistocerca nitens; assembly: GCF_023898315.1. Classification (NCBI taxonomy): domain Eukaryota; kingdom Metazoa; phylum Arthropoda; class Insecta; order Orthoptera; family Acrididae; genus Schistocerca; species Schistocerca nitens. Next base: position 169,649,838 of record NC_064619.1, read on the forward strand.
ATGCAGACTTCTACGAGTAAAGTCACCGCGACGTCATCCATCGATGGGAACAATATGTCCCATTCTAACGCCTCGCTCATTTTGGTGAGTGAAATAAAGCTTAGGTTAATTGTTTAATTCCTTCAGTAAATGTTTTCTAGAGAATATTTACAGATTTTCAATATAAACGTAGTACAAAGGTAAAGGAAAGAGGCAAAGAACGCAAAAGTTTAGGAAGCTGTAGCTTCCTACCTTATATTGTTTCGTAGTTTGTATGCCAGGGACAGTCATTGTACGCTCTCGTTTCCATCCTGTTTTGTTCTGTGTTAGACACACTCTTTTCTATATAAGCTCCGTAGGGAATCAGCATGAAATTTTCACTCTGCAGCGGAGAGCTGATACGAAATTTCCCGGCAGATTAAAACTGTGTGTCGAAGCCAGGCTTAAACTCGGGACCTTTGCCTTTCGCGGGCAAGTGCTCTACCTACCGAACCATCCAGGCACGACTCAGAGCCTCTCCTCACAGCTGTGCTTCCGCCAATACCTTGTCTCCTAACTTCCAAACTTCACAGAAACTCACCTGCGAACCTTGCAAGATTATCACTTCTAGAAGAAAGGATATTGCGGAGATATGGCCCAGCCACAGCCTGGGGGATGTATCCAGAATGAAATTTTCATTCTGCGGCTGAGTGTGGGCTGTAAGTGGTTGCTTATGTGATTTGTGTGTAAGAAGAAGTGTATAACAATATATAGCAGATTCATTTAAATTGTGTACCCGATCATGTATGAAAAGTGAAATCCTTTGCTAAGATACAAATTCCATTTCCCAAAAGACATTCTTTCCCTAAAGACATTCTTTCCCTAAAGACATTCTTTCCCTAAAGACATTCTTTCCCTAAAGACATTCTTTCCCTAAAGACTGAAATTCATTTAAGAATATCGAGGAGTGCTTCCTAGACTAGACATAGAGACATAGAAACAGTGATATTTAAAGTACATAACATCGCGTGAAGTTAAGGTAAGTATTTTCAGCTTTACTTATCGGGGTGTTCAAACAGTGAGCACTACGCCATGTAGTAGTCAACTGTTTAAGGGAACTGAATGCAACGTGTAGTTAAGAATCTCTGGTTTCACGTAACTGTTTGCTAGATGGAAAAAATAAATATTTCGTTTACGAACTTTAACGTGCCTGTCGACAAAGACTGAGAGGGAAAATAACTATCCTCATAAACCTCTCAACTGGATTTGAATTAAGTAAAGTGATCTGACTTCGCGCAGGCGAGGACATATAACAGATGTAGCTCTTTGTGTAGCGTGCGCGCGTACTGTTCAAGCCCCGCACTCAATTAATAGCTACACCTAAGTTTAAAGCCTTTCGTCCAGCCTCGTCGTCAATCTTGTTGTGTCTAGGAATCCTGCCTGTCCGGTTCGCTAGACAAACAAACAAACAAACAAACAAACAACTCGTATTAATGAGTTTTATTACAAAAAGAAAATTACAGATAATTAATTTTGGCAACTACACAGATGTGTCACAAGCAATGGTCGACATACGAAATAGTCCCTCTTTGCAGTGACTGCTGATGTGTAAGTGACGAAAGTCTTTCCTGAACTGCTATCGAAGTGCTTAACGTTGACGCTGCTAACCAAGTGGCTAATCTTGAATCTGCTATCGAACTGGGCCGCCAGCAGTCGGGCGCGGCGCTTGTGTCCTCTTCATCTAGAGGCCGCTGCTGTCGCGTTGTCTTCCTGGAAGGGAGGTTGGTCAGTGTGTGATTGGCTGAGTTCTTCTCACAGGCTTCTCTTCTCTTTCGTTCTTGACTGGCGTGCCGGCGCTTAACTTGTCGAATTTTTTCGGTCTTGGCTCTTCATGTAGTTTCCATTGGGACGATTGGGCCTTGGTTTCGACGTCGTACCCCCATAACCATGTTTGGTTACGTGCTGTAACCAACTTCAGCTGGATCGTTGTCGACTTCATTCAGCAGTTCCTGAGTGATGTCCACGCGACCTCGTTTTTGATCGAAATTCAATTGTTTTGGAACAAACTTTGCTATTACACGTTTCATGCCGAAAATATCCGAAAAAATTGCCTGGCATGAGCCAAAGGATATGCCGACACCATCAGCCACTCTGATGGTGATTTGACAATTTTCCAAAACCATTTTCCTTACTTCTTCCACACTGTCGTCAGTAATCGATGTGCTAAGGCGTCCGGGGCAGTCGTCGTCTTCAACGCCTTCTCGACGGTCTTTGAAATCTTTATACCACTCGTAAACTCTTGTTTTACTTGTAGCAGAGTCGCCAAGAGTCACAGTCAACATTTCGAATGTGGTGCTACACTTGATTGCAAGCAAAATTTAATGAAAATTCTTTGATCCATCTTTTTCGAAAGTAAAAATTCGCCTAGCATTCTAAAACACGTACAACCTTTTCGACTGTCAACAGTGAACTAAATATTGAAACATGCAAACACACATCAGGAACCTGTGTATAACAAGATGAAAAAAAATTGAAAATCGAATTATAAAGCCCGCGAAATTAAAAAATTCCCGTTACTTTTTTATCACATAACGTTCAAATGGTTCAAATGGCTCTGAGCACTATGGGACTCAACATCTGAGGTTCCCTAGAACTTAGAACTACTTAAACCTAACTAACCTAAGGACATCACACACATCCATGCTCGAGGCAGGATTCGAACCTGCGATCGTAGCGGTCGCGCGGTTGCGGACTGAAACGCCTTGAACCGCTCGGCCACATCAGCCGGCTCACATCACGTATGTGCGCTGAGAACAAACTCATGTACAACAACACGCTCGTCATGTGTAGTTAAGAATGAATAAAAATGAAAAATATAGGGGTTTTTCAGTCTACACTTGACTGGTGTATGTCATAGCAGTAGAGGAACGCAGTTGTATCGATTCTTGAGATTACGATCGCGGTATTACCTGGAAATGCGGTTTCCGTTCCCAGAGTCGTTTCAAAGCGTACGTCCTCGAGTTTAAAACGCGAGAAAAGCAATAACAATAATGTCATGTTTCAGCACAGTCGTTAAAGGAGAAAGGGAAGTTCCTGCGAATAATTACGACAGAGTTGGGTGCGTCATGTTTTATGCAAATCCAGTGTGTCCTGAAAAGCCACCTCTGCGCCTGGCCGAAAGACCTACCCGGGAAGGCCGAGGGAACAAGTGAAAGGTAGAAAATATCTCGCATCCGTTCGCGAAATGTGGGAACATCGTAAGGTCCAGCGCGTAGTCGATGAGGGGTCACTCGATACGCGGAGATAAGCCATCTCGTGGCGGCTGAGCAGGTATTGGCGGTGGTGTCGGGGGGGGGGGGGGGGGGGGGGGGGTTGTGTGCCGGCCGGCTCTGGCTGTGCACGCGCCTGCGTTTGCGTCACAGAGTCACGTTTAAAGAAACACAGAAGAACGGCGACGGTGGATTATTATTATAGCTATAATGTTCGCCTACCTATCCGTTACACGGTGGATTACATAAAATGCCCTGGACCTTGCAGAAATGCCAGGTTCTATCAATAATATAGTTTGTGAGGGTATGCTTTTCCACTTTCCTGGCGTCACTGACTTTGGTTTGCTTACCTCGCGGCTTCTTATGTTATCTCGTAGATCTCGTCCCGATTGACTTTTTCTCCATGTAGGCACAGGATTCGACGTGCAGACACCAAACTATACGAAACTGATGTGACAGCATGAGAGAAAACCCGGTGTTACGAATAGAGATACCAAAATATATGACGACACTTGATTTTTTTATTCATTAACGTTTAACGGTAATCAAGAAACACAAGGAATAGGCTGTTATGTTCATTCATTAAATCAAATTCCGCGGAAGCTAGGTGTGTTCAGAGCACCGCAACAGGACACAATGTAATGATTCACCGTAATGCAAAACGTTCAGAACTTTACACGACCGTTCAGTAAGGCACTGTTCGACACGAAAAAAGATTTTCGGTAACTCCTTACATTATACTTCTAGTGTGTTCTTGCACACAAACGTTTTACGAGGCATTGCCAACTGCGAAAAATAATTATCGGTATCGTAATCCATTCGATCGCCCCAACACACAGTAACAGTTTGGCGCCTGCTTATTCAGTGCACGCTTCTGATTGGTCCATCGTCTTCCACCAATAACGACTAAGCTGAAATGTTATTCTCATTTACGTTTTTACTTAAGTAAATGACTTTATGAAATTATTATTAACTTTTTGTCAGTCAACTAATGTTGACGACACGACTGAGGAGCAGAGCAGTGTTCAAATAGTAAATATTAACTGGCAACATTGGACTGCTTCGCGCCACGCTCAGCATGCGATTCACGGCTGTCTGTATGATAGGTGTCACCGCTAGCAAGCGCTTTCCCACACACTGTGAAATCACCTGCCTCGCAACTCGGTGCACGGTACTGTACTACCTTGCTGCTACCGAATGTTCTTTTCAGACTGATGGCAAGAAGAAGTAAAATAAATACTTAATGTAGGCGAAGAATGTGGTGGAAACGCCATAGCTGCTCAGTACCAGCTCAAAAGACTCGTTTCGGGAAATTCAAGACAACAGAGGCACCACAGCAAAAGGTCCGTTGCAGACGTTATTCAACAACTTTACTCGCCAGTAAGGCGAAAGAACTGGGAGAAACAACCTCCATTGTTGCCTTAACCAAAGGTAGGTTGCTATAGCATATTGGTTGAATCCCCCCCCCCCCCCCCCCAAGATGTTGGTTGATTTGGGTACCCAATTAGTAAGTGTCTTTCTTACTCCGTTCGTGTCGATCCTTTCCTTGCCGACGTGTCTACGTTATATCGTCGGTGTGTTTAGTGTTGATGACTGTCATGAGTACAATTAGTTGATGACGATGAACAAAAGGATGGCAGGTGAACCGCGGATCTGCCACACAGCCTTATCGTCAAGAACGGCACCGAGAGAGCGGTAAAGCTTTCCTTTAAGTTAACTATAGCTGGCCGAGAACAACAGAAAGTGACAGTTTGTCTTGTTTGTGACAATGACATCGTATAGTCACCTTCAGACAGTTCAAGCTGACAGGTAGAAGTTACAAGATTGATGGGTCATAACTAGTCAGTCGTGTCATTCGGGTGTTTAAAACTAGCTGTGTGTAGCAATAAGAAATGAAAGACCACATATTCTCTTTATAGGTAATGCAAATGACAGGCGGTGATTCATTGGTAGGATATTCAAATGGCTCTGAACACTATGGGACTCAACTGCTGTGGTCATAAGTCCCCTAGAACTTAGAACTACTTAAACCTAACTAACCTAAGGACAGCACACAACACCCAGCCATCACGAGGCAGAGAAAATCCCTGACCCCGCCGGGAATCGAACCCGGGAACCCGGGCGTGGGAAGCGAGAACGCTACCGCACGACCACGAGATGCGGGCGGTAGGATATTGCGCACTTGCAGTTTACCTACACAACAAATTGCAAACAAAGCACTTAAACACTTCTACGGACCACAATGGAATTCTGATCAGGTGTACATGACCCATATCGGGTCTTAATAAGAAGGGCATCGAGCATAACATATACATAGAAGACTGGCGCGCGAGCTTGTAAAAGAAACGTTGAACAGTCTTAACTGATAGACACTCGAAAAGTGTGCCGTACAGAAAGTCTTTCGAGGCAGAAACTACGCATATTTTGCATCTCTCTTCATATGGATCTCGTATAGATTATTGTTGTTGTTGTAGCGGTCTTCAGTTCAAAGACTGGTTTGATGCATCTCTCTATGCTACTTTATCCTGTGCAAGCCTCTTCGTCTCCGAGAAACTACTGCAACCTACATCCTTCTGAATCTGCTTAGTGTATTCATCTCTACGATTTTTACCCCACACGCTCCCCTCCAGTACTAAATCTGTGATCCCTTGATGCCTCAGAATCTGTCCTACCAAAAATTTCTCTTCTCCCCATTTCTGTTCAGTACCTTCTCATTAGTTACGTGATCTACCCATCTAACCTTCATACATAAAAAAAATTAACATCTCGCACAGAGGCGAACAAACAGTCATTCTTTCCATGCTGCATCTGTGAATGGATCGGGAAGAAACAAAAATGTATGACATGAGTAAAAGTACTTTCTGCTGATTTGTACGGTGTAGCTGTAGATAGATGCCGTTAGGAGCTGCGGTTGTACGATTCTTATGTATTACGCGACTGACACTGTAGCTAGCAAGACTTTTGCAGGATTTTAAGCACTCGTCCGGCCAAATGATGACCAGCTGATTCTCAGACCACGAGACACTGTGAAGAATTTTGAGATTCAGCCGAGGATATTGACGCATAGTTCAGTATCGAGGAACTTTACATCACCATGTCTCCTCGTTTGCTGTCCCTTGCTTCCTTCTTTCACCACCAGGTTCGAACTGTCTACTACCTGTTACGAATAAGTGAAGATTGTCTTCGGAATGTTGCTCTTAACTAACAAATCTAAAGTGCAGCTTATCTGTTATATACTGCTGGTGCCAAGAAGAAAGTAAGACTTAAATGAAAATTACGTTGCAAAATTGAGAATAGTGTCGTAGAAGTGTGTGACCCGGTGGTTGAGTGGATAAATGTCGGACTACAAATCGAAAGGTCCGGGATGCAGTCCCAGCCAGTTGAAGCTAGTTTTTTTTTTTTGGTCAGGGGGTCGCTCCTTTTATTGACATGAGAAATGCCTAGTTGTTTCGTGGTTTGGAGTCCACCTTAAATAAATCGTATTTTCCCGTATAAATGGTTCTATATGTCAGTTGAAAAGACTGGAGTATGGCGAGAACAAACAGCCTCCAATATTACCGTGCCTGGTGAAGCGCTGTGGTAGTCAAACCAACCTTTGCATTGATGACAACTTTGCCTTTTACCTGTAGACATTTCCTAAACACAGGTTTTCTGAAAAAGTTGTTGGTGATTTTTGTTGGGAGCCTCTTATAGTTCTAGTTTAAGTGTTGACCATTTGTACGCCTAACTACTGCAGTTCTCGGACTAGTTTCCAACCCTCGTCCAAGCTGCTGCTCGTGCTTCCTCCTCCCACGCGACGCCTCCTCGCGGACCGGCTGGGCCCACACAGCGCCAGTTCCTGGTTGCCGCCTGTTCTGTTGCATAACCCCACACCCAGAAGCCGCTGCGCGCGCTGAGATCAGCTCACCACTCGTCACTCACCTTTACCCGACAGAATGACTAACTTCACTAATATTTTGTCATCATATTCAGAAAATACCCAGCGGGTATGTTTCCCTTCTTTTCGGAAAAGGAAACACATAATACATTATTCTCTGCTCAGTCAGCTCGAATGTCCCTGGACGCCAAACCTCTTCCTTGCTTCACTGCAAAGTTTTATCTAAACGACTACATCACCCACGATAAGTGATCCATAGATACCAATCCCAAGGCCAGTGATCATGTATCAGGAAACTAACACCAAACGAAATATATAGTTTTTAAGACAGTTAGACCACATTCAGAATTCCAACTTTCGTCCACGTATCTTGATTTCGATTTTTCGTGGTTCTGTCAGATGAATCGGGCAAGTGCCTGGGATGGTTTCTTCAACAATGGCGTAGACGACTGGCTTTCCTACGTGAGTTCGTTCACTGTCATCTACCTCCCCTCTGGAGGAACATTTAGCTCAAACTTTGCTTGCTTATTTCCAGAGCTACATAGAGAACAGTTAATAATTTTGTCTAATATTTCTAACTACTTTCTCCGAGAACATCATTGTCAGCGTAAACTTTAATATTTTATTCATTACTGTAATTTTCAGGAACTGTAGTATACGGGGTGTTACAAAAAGCTACGGCCAAACTTTCAGGAAACATTCCTCACACACAAAGAAAGAAAATATGTTATGTGGACATGTGTCCGGAAGCGCTTACTTTCCATGTTAAAGCGCATTTTATTAATTCTCTACAAATCACATTAATCATGGAATGGAAACACACAGCAACAGAACGTACCAGCGTGACTTCAAACACTTTGTTACAGGAAATGTTCAAAATGTCCTCCGTTAGCGAGGATACATGCATCCACCCTCCGTCGCATGGAATCCCTGATGCGCTGATGCAGCCCTGGAGAATGGCGTATTGTATCACAGCCGTCCACAATACGAGCACGAAGAGTCTCTACATTTGGTACCGGGGTTGCGTAGATAAGAGCTTTCAAATGCCCCCATAAATGAAAGTCAAGAGGGTTGAGGTCAGGAGAGCGTGGAGGCCATGGAATTGGTCCGCCTCTACCAATCCATCGGTCACCGAATCTGTTGTTGAGAAGCGTACGAACACTTCGACTGAAATGTGCAGCAGCTCCATCGTGCATGAACCACATGTTGTGTCGTACTTGTAAAGGCATATGTTCTAGCACCATAGGTAGAGTACCCCTTATGAAATCATAATAACGTGCTCCATTGGGCGTAGTGGAAGAACATACTGACGAAACTAAAATGAGCTCTAACACGGAAATTAAGCGTTACCGAACACATGTCCACATAACATCTTTTCTTTATTTGTGTGTGAGGAATGTTTCCTGAAAGTTTGGCCGTACCTTTTTGTAACACCCTATATACACTCCTGGAAATGGAAAAAAGAACACATTGACACCGGTGTGTCAGACCCACCATACTTGCTCCGGACACTGCGAGAGGGCTGTACAAGCAATGATCACACGCACGGCACAGCGGACACACCAGGAACCGCGGTGTTGGCCGTCGAATGGCGCTAGCTGCGCAGCATTTGTGCACCGCCGCCGTCAGTGTCAGCCAGTTTGCCGTGGCATACGGAGCTCCATCGCAGTCTTTAACACTGGTAGCATGCCGCGACAGCGTGGACGTGAACCGTATGTGCAGTTGACGGACTTTGGGCGAGGGCGTATAGTGGGCATGCGGGAGGCCGGGTGGACGTACCGCCGAATTGCTCAACACGTGGGGCGTGAGGTCTCCACAGTACATCGATGTTGTCGCCAGTGGTCGGCGGAAGGTGCACGTGCCCGTCGACCTGGGACCGGACCGCAGCGACGCACCTTTGCACGCCAAGACCGTAGGATCCTACGCAGTGCCGTAGGGGACCGCACCGCCACTTCCCAGCAAATTAGGGACACTGTTGCTCCTGGGGTATCGGCGAGGACCATTCGCAACCGTCTCCATGAAGCTGGGCTACGGTCCCGCACACCGTTAGGCCGTCTTCCGCTCACGCCCCAACATCGTGCAGCCCGCCTCCAGCGGTGTCGCGACAGGCGTGAATGGAGGGACGAATGGAGACGTGTCGTCTTCAGCGATGAGAGTCGCGTCTGCCTTGGTGCCAATGATGGTCGTATGCGTGTTTGGCGCCGTGCAGGTGAGCGCCACAATCAGGACTGCATACGACCGAGGCACACAGGGCCAACACCCGGCATCATGGTGTGGGGAGCGATCTCCTACACTGGCCGTACACCACTGGTGATCTTCGAGGGGACACTGAATAGTGCACGGTACATCCAAACCGTCATCGAACCCATCGTTCTACCATTCCTAGACCGGCAAGGGAACTTGCTGTTCCAACAGGACAATGCACGTCCGCATGTATCCCGTGCCACCCAACGTGCTGGCCAGCAAGATCTCCGGGTCTGTCCCCCATTGAGCATGTTTGGGACTGGATGAAGCGTCGTCTCACGCGGTCTGCACGTCCAGCACGAACGCTGGTCCAACTGAGGCGCCAGGTGGAAATGGCATGGCAAGCCGTTCCACAGGACTACATCCAGCATCTCTACGATCGTCTCCATGGGAGAATAGCAGCCTGCATTGCTGCGAAAGGTGGATATACACTGTACTAGTGCCGACATTGTGCATGCTCTGTTGCCTGTGTCTATGTGCCTGTGGTTCTGTCAGTGTGATCATGTGATGTATCTGCCCCCAGGAATGTGTCAATAAAGTTTCCCCTTCCTGGGACAATGAATTCACGGTGTTCTTATTTCAATTTCCAGGAGTGTAGTAACGCGTCATAGAACCAATATAATTGCACTCTTTAACACTTTATTTCCGGGCAACATACTGAATCAGAGGAAGTGCTTGTTGTCGTCGTTGCTGTTATTATTGTTCTTGCTGCTGCTGCTGCTGCTGCTGCTTCAGTCATCCAACCGATCAACCTTAAGGTTGATTTCGTGGTCTCCACTACTGTTGCTTGGCAGTTGTGCATCATTGCTGCATTTAGTATCATCGACGGCCTGTCTTATGTACTCGTTCTGGGACTACTCTTGTAATTCTATCCTCCCACCACTCATCAGTTACTCTTTTAAACGACGAGTCGTGTAATAAGACGTGCCGAACCACTCAGGTTCTGTAGTTCCTTATGTACATTGTTTGAAATTTTTCCTCACTAACCTGCTGCATGATATCTTCAATCCATCTGTTCAACAGTTTCTTGCAATACGTCCGACCAGCGACTTATGCTCGTTAATTTCTGAGCGATAGTCTAAAACCAGAGTGAAAGTGAAGAAGAATTACAGAGCTGCTGAATGGAATGAACAGTCTAACGGGTAAAGATTATGGATTGAGCGTAAATCGAAGAAAGACGAAAATAATGAGAATGAGCAGAAATGAGAACTGCGAGAAACTTAAGTCATAATTGGCGATAATGAAGTAGAACAAAACTAAGAAATTCTGCTACCTAGGCAGCAAAATAACCAAGACAGACGGAGCAAGGAGCGCGAAAAAGTAGACTAGCACTGATAAAAAGCACATTCCTTGCCAAGAGAATTCTGGCAGTATCAAATATGGGCCTTAATTTCACGAAGAACAATCTGAGAATGTACGTTTTGAGCACAGCATTTTATGGTAGTGAGACATGGACTGTGGAAAAACCAGAACAGAAGAGAACAGAAGCATTTGAGATGTGATGCTACAGAAGAAGCTTGATAATTAGGTGGACTGATAGGGTAAGGAATGAGGCGGTTCTCCGCGGAATCGGGGAGGAAATGAACTTATGGAAAACACTGACAAGAAGAAGAGACAGGATGATAGGACAGCTGTTAAGACATCAGAGAAAAACTTCCATGGTAATAGAGGGAGCTGTAGAGGATAAAAACTGTAGAGGAAGTCAAAGATTGGGATACATCCATGAAGTAATTGAGGACTTTGGTTGCAAGTGCTACTCTCAGATGAAAAGTATGGCACAGGAGAGGAATTTGTGGCGGGCAGCGTCAAATCAATCGGAACACTGATGACTCAAAGAAGAAAAGACGAACACTGTCACGTAACAGCTTTGTGGCAGTGCGTCTAACCTGACACGCAGCGGCTGCTAACTGCCAGTTACCGCTGACTTCATCTTCCTCCCCGCAGGTTGTTGCGCAATATCCAGTCTCCGCCTGGTTGTAAATGGCACGGACTCCGTACGCTGAAGGTAATGTGAAAGGGTGGGAAATTTCTCATTGGATAAACAGTGCTGCTCATTTGCAAGGCCTGGCCGCAACAGCTCATACATACCAACAACAGAGGCTGCGCATTTGAAGAGCATTTCAAGACTGTGATGTCCTGCCGTAGAACTAGGTTTCTAGGTTGGCTGCTTACAAGGGAACCTCCCCATCGCACCCCCCTCAGATTTAGTTATAAGTTGGCACAGTGGATAGGCCTTAAAAAACTGAACACAGATCAATCGAGAAAACAGGAAGAAGTTGTGTGGAACTATGAAAAAATAAGCAAAATATACAAACTGAGTAGTCCATGCGAAGATAGGCAACATCAACGAGACTGGGAGTCAAGGAGCGCCGTGGTCCCGTGGTTAGCGAGAGTAGCTACGGAACGAGAGGTCCTAGGTTCAAGTCTTCCCTCCAGTGAAAAGTTTAATTATTTATTTTCAGTTTATGTGACAAACTCTTATATTTTCATCACTTTTTTGGGAGTGATTATCACATCCACAAGAAAACCTAAATCGGGCAAGGTAGAAGAATCTTTTTACGCATTCACCAAGTGTACAAGTTAGGTGGGTCGACAACATATTCCTGTCATGTGACTCACATGCCGTCACCAGTGTCGTATAGAATATATCAGACGTGTTTTCCCGTGGAGGAATCGGTTGACCTATGACCTTGCGATCAAATGTTTTCGGTTCCCATTGGAGAGGCACGTCCTTTCGTCTACTAATCGCACGGTTTTGCGGTTCGGTCGCAAAACACAGACACTAAACTTATTGCAGTGAACAGAGACGTCAGTGAACGAACGGACAGATCATAACTTTGGGAAAATAAAGAAAGTAAAATTTTCAGTCGAGGGAAGACTTGAACCAAGGACCTCTCGTTCTGCAGCTACTCACGCTAACCACGGGACCACGGCGCTCCTGAGCTCACGTTCTCCTTGATGTAGCCTATCTTGCACATGCACTACTCAGTTTGTATATTTTACTAATTTTTTTCACCGTTCCACACAACTTCTTCCTATTTTCTTGATTGATATGTGTTCAGTTTTTCAAGGCCTATCCACTGTGCCAACTTATAACTAAATCTGAGGGGGGTGCGATGGGGAGGTTCCCTTGTTAGTATTCTACAAAGGTGGGGATTTCATACTATTATCTTATTCTGCTTTGAAACTTACCAGTTAATCTAGCACGCCTTGAACACCAGGCATACCGGACAGACTGTGCATTTGGGAAGCTGCATTACCATGAAACAGTTGTGCGCTCTATGTTGTTATTTTCTGTTTACTTGCTGTCATAGTCCCACATATTTCAGAAACATTTCCGGTCAGTACTGTCATTGAATTTATTTATCTCACAATCTTGATTTCGATGCGTGTGCTATTTTCAAGTGATGACTCAACTACATCGGCCAGTCTATCCGCACCGTTTCGGATCGCTGCGCGGAACATCGACGGCATATTAAAAAAAAAATCGAGAAATCTGCAGTTGCTGAGCACAGCCTCACAAACATAAACTATTGTTTGACGAAACAAAAGTTTGTCCCAGGCTCCGTCATACTGGGGTTCTGTAATTGAAGAGGCTGTAGAACTAAGAATGTGTGAGAAAATCTTCAATCGTGACAGCGGATACAATCTTAGCGGTACCTGTAAGCGAGCTCTCGATGCAGAGAAGAGCCAGAGATATTCATCGTAATGTTTACGCTAGGCGGGCGCGGTGGCGCCACCAGCGCAGACGTTGACACCATTTGCGACAGCATGACGTAATAACCGACCAATCAGAAGTCGTCTATGGGCTATATAAGGCCACCACAGCAGCAGTTGTGACAGTCAGTTCCTCCTGACGAAGACGGTGGAAATAACCGTCCAGAACTCGAGGTTTTAACCTGTAGTGGCGCGAGAAGAAGTCCGGGAATGTTTTATACAACAGTGCCGTCGCGAAAGATTTCATTCTCATACAAGTCGCCATGAAGTTCGTCAATATAAATTCTGTGGAGAAAACACTGCTCTTGTGTTCAAAATATGGCTATAAGCACTATGGGACTTAACATCTGAGGTCATCAGTCCCGTAGACTTAGAACTACTTAAACCTCACTAACCTAAGGACATCACACACTTGCATGCCCGAGGCAGGATTCGAACCTGCGACAGTAGCAGCAGCGCGGTTCCGGACTGAAGCGCCTAGAACCGCTCGGTCACAGCGGCCAGTTGCTCTTGTGTCCAATCCCGTGTATGTATTTGACTTCACTTGTAAAAATATACACAAATTTTTCGTCGTCTGTATTAACTGAAGACGTAAGACTTCATACAGTAATTACTGTCGGCTTAAATGCAAATACGGTACATGCACCAGGTATGACTGGTGACAAGAATGCAGTCTTTGCATTAAGATGAATAGGAATTATCATGTGAAGTGTTACGTCCTCCTTTGATACAGATGAAGTGAAAGATATGTATATGGTTAGACAGGTGGACGCTACAAACACACCTCATGTTATCGCTCCAAAACAGAAACATGACGGATTCCTAATTGTCAGACGTTCAAATACCGTAACAGTCCAGGTGGAACATGCTGTCATTTTATCTGAACTATATATGTATATAAAACAGTGGACTACTTACAAAACTGTAAGGAATTTAGACAAATACCTAAATATTTTCTTAAAAAAATCTTTGAAATGCTTGAAATATATGCTTTCGGCAGTATTGACTTCGTAATAACATTATTCAAAGGAAGAATACTTTGCTAAATGTCTTCGAAATATGCAACACAATGCAGCAACCATCTTCGTCAGGGTATACAAATAACATAATAAGAATGTTGGCACCAAAGATCGCGTTTTGTATTATTTTTATTTCGCTAATGATCGGTTTCGACAGAGTCTAGCTGTCACTTTCGGATCTTCTGGAAACATTACTGTGCATGAATCGTAGAAACATAATGAGAGCACACTCCACTTCTAAAACAAAGGCGCCACATCGTCTTGTCAACCACATAAAATTGGATAAATAAGCAGTCCATAGCACCAACAAAGTGCCCCGGAGTGGAGGCGAGTTCGTCGAGCGAGCTGTTACAGCTACTACACTGCGCAGCATCTGTAACAGCTCCATTGGCCAACTTGTCTCCAATCCAGGGCACACTGTTGGTGAATACAGGGTTACGAATACAAAATCAAAGAGGGTTAATCCTGGAGCAGGTTTAATAATGAAGAAGAAAATAGGAATGCGAGTAAACTACTGGGAACAACATAGTGAATGCATTATCGTACACCCGATACTGATATTAAGCCCACACCCACCACAGTCTACAATTTCATATGCCAACTATCTCAGCAGATAGTGAAGAGATTGAAGAAATGAATGATGAGATACAAGAAATTATTCAGATAGTTAAGGGAGACCTAAATTAAATTGTGATGGGGGATTGGAATTCGACAGTAGGTAAACAAAGAGAAGGAAAAATAGTAGGTGAATGTGAACTGGGGGAAAGGAATGAAAGAGAAAGCCGCCTGCCTGCTGTGTAGGATGGACGATAAACAGTTTTGACAAGAAGAAAATAGAAGCATTTGAAATCTGGTGCTACAGAACAATGCTGAATATTAGAGCGATAAATCGCGTAACAAATGAGGCCGTACCGAATAGAAATGGATAGACATGGAATTTGTGGCACAACTTGACTAAAAAAAAAAGGGACCGGTTCATAGGACACATTGTGAGACGTCAAGCGATCACGAATTTAGTACTGGTCGGAAGCGTATAGGGAGACAAAGAGATGAATATAGCAGCCAGATTCAGAAGTATGTACGTTGCAGTAGTTATTTGGAGGTGAAGAGGCTTGCACGGGTTAGAGTAGCGTGGAGAGCTACATCAAACCGGACTGACGTTCATAACACACGTATCAATAGAAAACTGAAAAAGTTTTACAGAAACGTCATTGGTTAAGTTTGTTCATTACCCTCACTCTCAAGATATGGGTAGTCTTCACCAAAAGTAAGTGTGAAATTTTTCTTCTATCTCACACAACGTTGCAGAGCTGCGTGTAAGTACGTACAAGGCTGTTGCAGATAGGGTGCTATTATTCGAGGGTACTACACCGATAAAGACCACCCATAAACTGTCCCTTTTCCCTTAAAGTTACTTGTTTTCAAAACAATCTCTTCACGGACAATCGCAATCGTACGAGCGTTTCCATTTACGACACCATTCTACGGTTCCACGAAGTCTCCTGTTTGCTACAAGTTGCGCATCTGGTGGAACGCGAGCGCAACTGCCAACAAGCTGATAGGTGAGTTTTACTCTGTCTGGACACAGCCACGATTCGGCGAGTTGATAGATTAAGGAAAGCTTCCTATCTACCAATTTTCATTAATTCCTTTGGTCAATGTGTGTAATTTTGCTTTCTAAATAAATATCTTTCGCTTCTTGCACAACTGTAAATCCCAATTCTTATGATGAGCAGGCCACTTAAATTTCCAATACCGTTCATCAGTTCTGTCTTTGTATTATCCTTGATCAAAATAATGTTCTAAATAGGTCTGCAATTGTTTTCAACAGTTCTAACTCCTCCATTATTTCTTTTGTCCATGTATTTTCATTGCTGTTGTGAAATACATTTTCTCGCTCTTGAAGTTTCTTCGCGTTTCATTCTACACAACGACAGCGCTTGGCTGTCGCCCTGGTATTACTCTTCTTAATGCGAGCTTGTCTTTCCTAAAAATCTACCTTGAAAATGCTGAGCAGTTAAAGGAATCAATGTGACAAGAAATCACCAGCAATAAACCACAAAAGTCGTAAGAGATGATCATTGTGTAATCAATGATAATTTACACCAGAGTAGTACATAAAGTGATTAAAAATTGCATGATAAGAGACTCTTAATGAAGAGAATAACTTTTTACAGTCCTTGTTTCTTTGACTTTTTTCATGCGGAAACGTGGCACGCGTTATGAAACAGATGGTAGCTTACTTGCGCTAGTAACGCAGAAGTATCGTCAGTGTTAGTTTGAAACACTGTTAGACGACTAGAACGATTGAAAATGACTAGACTACCGTCTCATCAAGTAAACATAAGGCAACTGCTAATGCTTTACTGATTTTTACTGTAAAAATAGCTGTGGTATTCTCTCTGTATTGAAACTTGTTTAATATTTGGATACTTGTCCTGCTCAACTAAATTGTCATCAATCAATATAGTTGCAGCTTTGCTCTCGTTCAGCTACTAGACCACATATACATCGTTTGCACTGCCTCCCTCTTTCCTTATAGATAATGCACGTATGAACACACGCTCAAGCCAGACAACAAATGATTAATGTATAATAATAATAATAGTAATAAATAATTCGTCCTCTCTAATATAAATCTGTGATACATAATATCCAGTTTATAGTTCTATTGTAATAAATCTTCAAAAGTTCTGTCAAATGATGAATTGAATTGACTATACATGTACGTAATTCGTATGGCACCAGACAACAAGAGGAATTACAATGTCTACATATTACACTAAAGCTGGACTGGTTACTGTTAACTTGAGTCTATTTTTCAAAGTTTTACACTGCAAGTTTAATTTAAATTTTGTTATTGCATTCGTTACTGCATATATATATATATATATATTCTGAGTTTCAATTAATCCACTTGTCTCAATTGATTTAGTGATACTCGCAATATTCGGAGTCGTCGTAAATATGCTTTTATTATTATTATTGTTGTTATTATTATTGTTATTCTTTTCCCGTCTGCTTCCAGATGTACTCTGCGATTCTCTTACATCTGGCCGTCGACTGTTTCAGCAAATCGCTGGACAGCTCTGCCACTACTGGGATGAGATGGCTGCAAAAAAGGCGGCGTTTCCAATTCCAATTTAATAAAATTAAGCTGAAAATCCACACAACCAATACTCCGCTCCAGGCGACAATTATATGTTCAGGAAATGCTTTCCGTAGGTCAGAGGACAGTTCTTGAAAGAGTTTGGCGTGGTTATTTTGACTAACACACATCATTCAACAATAAGCAACAGCACTATTTAAACATTTGATGGCGAACTGCTCATTTAAACTTTCGTTTTCCGCAAAACATGTAATTTCCCTTACAAAAAATAAATACAGCTCTAATTAGTCTGCGGAACGTGAAACAAATCAAAAGTTAGTTATTGGTAACCACAGTTCATTCCTTTGCTACAGTCTGTCTACAGGATACAGTCTAACTACACCTTCCACTTTACTGACAAACAGACAAACATAGAAGTGATCTTGGCCGCTTATGTCGTTACAAGTTTACGTCATTCCTTCCATCCACACACTTTCAATGAAAGTCCAATCAGTATGTAATCAACGATCTGCCTCAGTGTCTGTGACTTCTTCACATGCGTAATGAACTACTAGAAGCCCGCCAACATGTCATACTCTGTCTCTGACGACATTTGTCATTACACCGATAACGAAAACAGCATCACTTCATCACCTTCCCGTTGCAATATTCCTTGAGCACCCTCCTCAACACTTCATATTCTCACTATTGCTTCAAAATATTCCTTCCCTCCTTCCCCATTACACAAACCGTTCCTCCGCTAATATAGTTCCATGTCTTGCTCCATCTTTCCGGTCTCAACTGTCTTCCTTCTTCCTACATCGACTGTAAAATATGGATATTAACATATAACTAATGGGTATAGTATTTGATTACATATATTCAATACATTAACATCACAAAGTACAATAAAAGGAAATCATTGATTAATATATTTATACATTTGGATATCTTTATTCATATTTCCAATTTGTATTAATAAAACCGCTAAATATGCAGTCAGTTTACATTGAAAACAGTAAACAACACAAAGACCACTATCGAATTAACACGTAGAAATGATATAAAAGGAAAATCTCCGTCACAAGGCATTCGACGGTGTTGACATTCGTGACATGCATTCTGTAAGAGTTATTTGCACATCTGAAATGATCTCCATGAATTAGATAGAATCATAATGCAGTCGTAATCGGATCCGACTTTATCCAGCTATCATACGATAAGACTTCTATAATTAGATACTAAAATTGTGAAAGTTATTTACTGACTTTTGGACTGACTTAAGCCGTCTTCTGTTGATTACGATGTGCTGCAGGTAGGTTACTGTCCTCGTCTGGTGCTTCGGAATCTAGTGGGAAAAACTAGTTAATCAGTACGAAGTAAACGCGAACATAAATTTCTTTCACCAGAATACACTTAGGTGGCAGGATCTCCAGGGAGCTGGAAGCGGTATTTTATGGACGTGCCAAGCGGTAAGCTGTCCTACTCATTAGCGTGCTGTTTTCTTCTTTATAAAAAACGAGGTGCCCTGTCGGAATGCCGATGGCACGTATCATGGTTCTGTAACGGCGTGGACAGCTGCTGCTACGACAGGAGCAAACGAAGGGGTTTCGTGAACAGTTCTCGTAAAGGTGATTCAGCCTCCTGTATGTTACACGTTTGAAACATATCTGTCACTGCAAGCGCGTAGTGGGGGAACTAACTACGACCCTCTCATTTTTTTCCCCAATACTACCTTGCACTTTGTGTATTTTTCCAAGTAATTCGGTCAACGCAGCAGAGCTTTAAAGAGTAATTTCTGTTACATGATCGGAGAAAATAACTCAGCTTACAACACGCACACTACGCCCACTGAATTATCTTTTATATTAAACGGTTGCACTTACGTCGCTGAACTCACACGTCGCCGAAGAGACGTCATGCTTAAGGACTTGAATCAAACCATGAGTTACTGTTTGTGATTTCGTTGTTATGTATCGCCTTTTTGCAATAACAGTTGCGGCAATATTTTTAGCGACAGTATATTGCTCTGCTGTTTTCTTTCTTTCTAAATGACATATATCTTTGAGTATCTTTCCTCTTGCATTTAAACAAGAGCTACCTGAAATATTACGCTGCAGATGTCTTTATTGGTGAAGATAAAGGTTATTACCGCAGTTTTCAACTCTGTAGACTACTAAAATTAATTATTAACGATAATATTAATAATACTATTGCTTTCTTTAGTAATGGCATCGTGCAGGCGAACGTCAGAAACGAAGAGGATGTGAAATATTTTGAAATATTCAAAGGTCAGGCGATCGATAGATCGATTGCTGAACAAACATAAACGTGAGACACTCCCCTGGAAACGCATTCTGTCATGAAACCATGGCTTCGGTTTAGAATCTGGACTGACAGACATGTAAAGCAATTAAAATGAATAGAACATTGCTAGTTTTACGAAACATATTCTGCAGGTCTGAAAATCGCAAGTTGTTATCCAAGCAGGTCGTTACTATGTTGTAACTGAGAAAAGCTCTGCTGTAGTAGAGGTCAAAAAATCTTGCAAAAATTTCTTCATTTCGCGGGTAACTTCAAATTTGAGTCTCTTCTATATTAAAAGGAACTGCGCACAATTAAACTAATTTTTGTTAAATTGAGATTAAAATTTCTTAACATACGCTCACGAACAAATTGTTGACTAGCCTATGTGCTTTGGAGAGGAAGCCTGAACTGCTTACAGTACATCCCGCCGACGAAATAGTTTTGGGCTGATAGTTTACCACTGCGCAAATAAATATGAATAAGAATGAATTTTTTTGTCATTACATTGAACAAAGTCATCCTGTAGGACAAACATTGGTAAAAGTTCTTTTGGAACTACAGACAGAAGACAGTGCTGCGGCGTAGACAGAGAGAGGCGAGCGATCAGAAGTGGAAAAAACAAGAGGGGCGCTAATGGTGAAAGCATTTTGTGAGGTGATGGTAGAGGTGAGTGAAAGAAAAGCCAGAATACTAAGAGAATGCTCGTGTTAGACTAAAGGCGTCCTGGAGTTGTTGGCAAAGAGTGATGGCAAGCTTAGAAGCCAGAAAATGGTGCGAGGAAAGGTGAAAATGGATTAATAGAAGGTTCTAAGCTACATGTTTGGTGCAATACTATACAATATGTGCATAGCGTTCAAGAAGAATGGTGGGCTGTTACCTAGGGTAGACTTTACTTTCAGTTTGGTAGACTGGAAATACGGAAAATATTTGGCCGTTGAAAGTCCAAAACCGCAGCCCTGCCTCCCAGGCAAGATGCCGTGGACGTCAAAGTAGAACCGTATAAGACACGGTGTGGTATGTTGGAGCCACGAAAGCAGAAAGGCATCCGTATTGTGAGAGGACTTTGTACAAAGCGTCATGTTAAAACTGCTGAAATGACAAATCTGAAGCTGTAACAGAATGAAAGAGTATTATTTTCTGCTTGGAAAAAAAAAACCCGCTGTATTCTAGTTACCTGAATAAAAAAAGTACATTGTTGTGATGAAATATACGCATTGCTTTCCTCTCTTTCAATGCTCTCTCTCTAAAATGCAATTTTTTTACTAGCTGAATGGAAAGTATTCATTTAAGACTTACAGGAAGAAAGACGAAAAGATCGTTCCAGTTAAATGAATCAATTGAATCAGTTAGATCCACGCGTCGATGCGGATCCGAGCTCTCAGCAAAGTGTACGAGTCGGCGATGTCAGTTAAAGAGAACGACAGAATACTTCTGAAGAGAAAGAGAAACTGTCACGCAAGACCCGAATAAGAAAACTGTACATACATCAGTTAGCAAAAATAATAGTTTTAAATAAATTAACAGCCGGCCGTTGTGACCGAGCGGTTCTAGGCGCTTCAGTCCGGAACCGCGCTGCTGTTACGGTCGCAGGTTCGAATCCTGCCTCGAGCATGGATGTATGTGACGTTCTTAGGTTAGTTAGGTTTAAGTAGTTCTAAGTCTAGGGGGCTGATGACCTCAGATGTTAAGTCCCATAGTGCTTAGAGCCATTTCAACCATTTTTCTTGAATGTTAACACACACATAACTGTAACCAGTGACTATTTACTTTTGCTCTACGCCTGTCGAAGTATTATGCTTCCATTATCAAGTGGGTTTATATGAAATTAATATAACATGTGTGTTAAAGAGTGTTTATATTCTAAAGTAACCGTCATTGCCTGACTGAGCTGATTAACTCTGAATACGAACGTTTTAACTCAGGGCTAAAAGTGATTGTTAAGAATATCAGTTCTAAAATGGGTTGTAGAAACCTAAAAGAAGAGACTTATTAAAGTTATTTGTGTATTTCAATGGCTCTGAACACTAGAACTTAACATCTGAGGTCATCAGTCCCCCTAGACTTAGAACTACTTAAACCTAACTAACCTAAGGACATCACACATCCATGCCCGAGGTAGGATTCGAACCTGCGACCGAAGCAGCAGCGCGGTTCAGGACTGAAGCGCCTAGAACCGCTCGGTCACATCGGCCGGCAACACTTTCGAAGGGCTTGAAACTTGACTGGTATGCTTTCTAAGAACGTAATGATGTAATGGTTATAACGCTGGCTGCGATAAAATCTATCGCAAATTGAAAGACACTTTTCATCTTGAAGTTTTTAGTTAGTTGATAACACAAGAATTTTCCATCGCTTGAATCGGTTAATAGAACTTCTGCTTACCGACATTCTTTGTAGCCGTGTCGTCGATACTGAGATAAGCTACGCGAAACTTTGCAGCCTTTCCTTCAGCAGACACAGTAATAATCGCACTTTTGCCTGAGTGTCTACTGTATTCCGGTCCCCATGGTCCACTATATCACTGTGGTTGCAGGGCACACTGTAGAATTTCAGAAAGAACACCCGAATGTTCTTGATTCCCCTTCCTAAATAGCCTACGCTGGTAGAACGTTTGGCTTATATGCCGGGAGTAGATGTGAAACTTTGAATGATCCGACTCGTCCTCAGCGCACTGTTCCCAGATTTCGAGAAATGTCGGAGGCAGGTTTCTCCTACACAGAAGCAAGAGTCGTACGGCATTGCTGGCTGGAAGACGCCGAGCGGTTGTTCTCTGGGCTAATACGAAAAGTTTGTTCTATAGCGCGCGTCACGACTGGGACAGTACGTGCCCAGTGCAGTGTGTAGGCGGTTATTATGAGAGAAGGAAGTGAATGAAAGCCGATGCAAGTATCTAATTAACTCCTCTTGAATAATGCTAAGCAGATCACCGAGAGTAGCTTTCTCATCAACGGATCAATCATCAACAGTGCCGCATGGTGTCGCTTCATATATGATTTATGAAGTTATACAGTCTTCAGTTCAGGAGTAACACGACTGGAAACTTTTTTTAACACTGGGTGTTCACACATAGCGTGGCCGTCAGACACTGTAATTACATCGCCACTGATCTGCACCTTGCTGGTCAGACGCAGGTGCCGAAAATTTCTTCCACTTAGAGAATGCGGAAACCTTATTTTCCAGTCTAGTCCGAGCAGCACCTCGGTTACCACGGCGATCTTACGAAATCTCGACAATTAACGTCGTCCCAAAAAGGGACGTTCAGTGCTGCCAACATTCGTCCGTAGGTGAAGTGAATGACAGTTTGGTGGTCATTCGGTTAGGCGACCTGATGGTTTCTTTGACAAGATGGCAGCCGGTTAATAACTGTGCAAAACCGTAGCAAATGATTACGTCGACTGGTAAGTATATGAACTTTGACGTGTCGCTTCCTGTGTAACCTATTCAATCACTTGCTTTAGTTAAATGATATAGTATATCGTTCACCGGCGCGCACCGTTTTAGATTCCTGTAAAGGCAGAAAAAAGTGCTTTATGTAGCTCTTAGTCAGCTGTAAGTCTTTCGTTTCAATGTCAGCTACACGTAACTTGGGTATTGCAATAGCCACGCGACTGGCCTCGCGAGGACAGATTACCCCGAAAATTCAAAGTACATCCCTGAAATCCGACACGAGACATCAATGGCAATGAGAAGCGACGCTACCGTCTAGGGCGTTAAGATAACAATTGTTCATATGAAGTACGTTCTGATATCTTTCTCCACATGAACATTCGTCGCCTCCGTCGTCTGACTATGAAATGCGCTGAAGACTGCAATATGAATTGTGAATTCAAGGCTCTCGTAAAGCAGCTATTCCTAGGACCAGGCTCTTCGGGTGTCAGTCAGTATCTTATGGGTCTTTCCAGGAAAGCAGAGACTGATGACTGCGTCGTTACGGATAGCTCATTAGGCATGCATACCAAGCTAATGCATTTCCTTATCTCGTTTACCGAAAAATGCGGTCGATCCTGAGTCACAGCATAGCTGGGCGCCCACATGGACAGACAACGTAAAACCAGACAATAATGACAACTACTATCGCCTGTGCTCGACATTCGATTAGCTGCATCAGTGGACCTGATCTGTGACAGCAAATGTAACTTGAAGTGTCTGAAATTTTAGCCGCAGAACTTGTCCGTGGCAAATGCTGCAGTGTAGCTACGTGTATTCTTGAAACAATTCTTTGATTTCTCTTTAATTGTTCGATCATTTGAAGGGAGTCTTTGATACACTGCGTTGAAAGATAAATTTTGTTTAAAGGGAGCAAATTAAATTTTCCCTTATGACAACATAATGGGAATGCCGTTTATGGCGTGAAGTGGCCTCAGATGCGAAATTATTTGCATTACAAAATCTACACTGTAAATCTTTCAGAACGTCAATAAAGGAAACAAAAGAAAAATTCTGAGTAGGAATCAAAATCCACGGAGAAGAAACAAAAAGTTTGAGGTTTGCCGATGACATAGTAATTCTGTCAGAGACAGCAAAGGACTTGGAAGAGCAGTTGAACGGAATGGACAGTGTCTTTAAAGGAGCATATAAGATGAACATCAACAAAAGCAAAACGAGGATAATGGAATGTAATCGAATTAAATCGGATGATGCTGAGGGTATTAGATTAGGAAATGAGACACTTACAGTAGTAGATGACTTTTGTTATGCGGGGAGCAAAATAACTGATGATGGTCGAAGCAGAGAGGATATAAAATATAAACTGGCAATTGCAAGGAAATCGTTTCTAAAGGAGAGAAATTTGTTGACATCGAGTATAGATTTAAGTGTAAGGAAGTCGTTTCTGAAAGTATTTGTATGCAATGTACCCATGTATGGAAGTAAAACATGGACGATAAATAGTTTGGACAAGAAGAGAATAGAAGCTTTCGAAATATGGTGTTACAGAAGAATGCTGAAGATTAGATGGGTAGATCACATAACTAATGAGGAGGTATTGAATAGAGTCCGCAGCTCGTGGTCGTGCGGTAGCGTTCTCGCTTCCCACGCCCGGGTTTCCGGGTTCGATTCCCGGCGGGGCCAGGGATTTTCTCTGCCTCGTGATGACTGGGTGTTGTGTGATGTCCTTAGGTTAGTTAGGTTTAAGTAGTTCTAAGTTCTAGGGGACTGGTGACCTTAGATGTTAAGTCCCATAGTGCTCAGAGCCAGTTATTGAATAGAATTGGGGAGAGGAGAAATTTGTGGTGCAACTTGACTAGAAGACGGGATCGGTTGGTAGGACATGTTCTTAGGCATCAAGGGATCACCAATTTAGTATTGGAGGGCAGCGTAGCGTGGAAGGTAAAAATCGTAGAGGGAGACCAAGAGATGAATACACTAAGCAGATTGAGAAGGAGGTAGGTTGCAGTAGGTACTGGGAGATGAAGAAGCTTGCACAGTATAGAGTAGCATGGAGAGCTGCATCAATCCATCCTCTGGACTGAAGACCACAACACGTGGCAAAGTACCTTTGGAATTATGTACGGATTACTGGCTTCTTGTACAATTGGTATTAAAAATGGTACTTCAATTTTCGTTTTAACGTAGTAATATTATGATGATCCTGTGCAGCAAACTTCTATTTCTGCAAGTTTCTGCAAATTTCTTCGCAAGGCAGCGTACGGAGTAAGGTGGACAGTATTGATATCTCCTTTCCCTCCCCCTCCCCTTTCCCTGTCCGAGTATGGGATAGTGAGTGCCAGGAAGCCGTCCGTACGAGCTGTAATGTCTCATATTTTGCACTCATGGCCACTGCACGAGATATAGTGACAGGAAGTAAATGTTTCAAATACGTCGCTTGACTCTTCTTGAAACGTGCTTTCTTATAATTGCAACCGCGTGACGGGGGGAGGGGGTACTTCTGGTACCATTAACTGATTCCACCCGCCCCCCTTTCCCCCTTCCCCCTTCCCTGTTCCACTCACGAATGGCGCGTGGGAAGAGCAATTGTCGGCAGTCCTCCTTTTTATCTCTAATTTGCCGAATTTTGTCATCCTGGTCATTTCGCGAGTGTATACGTTGTCTGACTCTACACGGAAAATACTCTCTCGAAACTTCAATAGTAAACTTCTCCGTGATGCACAATAACTACATCATTTTCTGTCTAAACGAAAAAAGATAGACTGAGACGTTCTTAGAACTGCCGGAAGTATGGTAGGAGTAGAACTTAGGTATAAATATCGTTATTTCCGATAGTTATGAACATGTTTAAATCCGACTTCAGTCGCATATGATTCGGTGAAACTCTGTAGAAACTTTCGCAAACAAGTAATGGTGCCAGCGTTTGTTGTTTACAATCGTTCATACGGCTGTACACATATTTTAGCATTCATTTGGGAGCGTTGGAAGAAAAGGGAGTTGTTGTAGTCTGCATACTACCTTATACTATTAAAATCGTGCAAATCAAATTCCTTGTTTTGCACTGGAGATATAATTGATTACGCTTCCATGAAATAAACATTTTAAATGAGCAACCGAGGAACACCGTGCAAGCTCATTCGAGTATAAATTAGAAATGCTACAAGAAAGTACCTCTGAGTACCCTTGCAGCGTCGCACTGTACAGCACGTATTTGGGGTACGGACAGCCTCCGGACCGAAGGCCAGTAAGCCGTTCTCGCATCAGAACTGTTATGTGAAGAAAAAATACCGGCCTTATTCGTTTTTTTTCTTTTTTTTAGAAAGTGCAGCGGCGTATGTGTTACGAAAGGCGGAATGCCGCCGGAGCGTTGTGTGTTTGCTCGCCGCTGGAGGAAGTATGTGGAAGGAACGCCGGGCTAGTTGGCGTCTCCAAGGCTGGCCGGTGTCGTCGTGTGTGCGGACAGCCTGCGGTTGCGACACGAGACCAGGGCAGCCTGCGAGAAGGCATCGCGCAGCACTGTCTGAAGCGGAGACAGGGGCGCACTGCACGTAGTCGTCTGTATACAGATTTACACCTTAAACCGTAGTTTTGCATGTGTTCTAAGAAGCAGCGGTAATCAATGAGAACACGTCAATGTGTCAAAAGACGACTGAAGACAAGCAACAAACATGGCGCGGCCGTCCAGCCAGAAGAAGTTTGTGTTAGTTGACTCTGGCCGCCGAAGACCACGTACTTGTACGACGTTGACCTGAGAGGCTAAAAGCGTGATTCTCGCGAACACTTAATTTTGTTTGTGATTCTGTTGCATAAAATTTAAGTTCTCTACGATTTGTCTTTAAAAATACTGACAGAATATAGTAGCGTTTGATCGCGCGTGCGTTTGTGCATATAATTTTTCACTAGTCGTTGCTTAATCTGCTACCTAGAATTTACGCTTTGATTGGTTAATTCAGATACTGTATTAACTAGTTCCGTGCTTTTACTTACTAGGATAATATTTTCTTTTTTTTTCTTAGCAATATTTCAGAATGAAAAGAGGTACAACACAATGTTTGTGTTTGTGTGTGTGTGTGTGTGTGTGTGTGTGTGTGAACTCCTAAGGGACCAAACTGCTGAGGTCATCGGTCCCTAGACTTACACACTACTTTAACTAAGCGCTAAGGACAACACACACCCTTGCCCGAGGGAGGACTCGAACCTCCGGCGGGTGGGGCCGACAACAGTGTCTGAAACTTCCTGGCAGATTAAAACTGTGTGCCGGACCGAGAATCGAACTTGGGACCTTTGCCTTTAGCGGGCAAGTGCTCTGCAATCTGAGCTACCCAAGCACGACTCACGCCCCGTCCTCATAGCTTTGGGTAGCTCAGATTACAGAGCACTTGCCCGCGAAAGGCAAAGGTCCCAAGTTCGATTCTCGGTCCGGCACACAGTTTTAATTTGCCAGGAAGTTTCATATCAGCGCACACTCCGCTGCAGAATGAAAATCTCATTCTGGAAGCATCCCCCAGGCTGTGGCTCCGCAATATCCTTTCTTTCAGGAGTGCTAATTCTGCAAGGTTCGCACAAGAGCTTCTGTAAAGTTTAGAAGGTAGGAGACGAAATACGCCTTCCACATCGCCGGCAACGGTTTTACACAACGCTGGTGACTACTTTGAAGGCCAGCAACAGTTGCAAACATGTAACTCTTTTGTATCGGTTTTGAATAAATAGTTGCCACTATTTAAGTTCCAACGCTCATATTTCCATATAAGCAGCGATATGGTATTACACCTGCCACAGACAGGAAGTGAAATTTCTGTACGTCCATCTTTTTAGAGATGGTTGCTGAATCAGCTGTTCGACAGAGGATGTCAAATTAAACACTGGTATTAGTAGATATTTACTACAGTGGCCCCTATTTTGATCACAATCGAGGTAGATTCTTCCTACACGTCGGTCAGGGGCCTGATGATGGCGTAGTAAAACGCTGAGACTGGTCGCCAAATAGAATAAGGTTGGAAGTTTGACGGGTGGAAGGTGTTTATTTGACATCCAGGAAGTGAAATGGTCCTCGTGCATGCGGAACAAGTGAAAAAATATTAAACATTTCGGAGATAATAACAGAAATGTCACAAAATTTGTCAATGTACAATACTCTAACGAGCATACATCACCCGTCCAACAACTTTCCTTGGCCGGCCGCGGAACCGCTGCAGTCCGGAACTGCGGGGTTGCTACGGTCGCAGGTTCGAATCCTGCCTCGGGCATGGGTGTGTGTGATGTCCTTAGGTTAGTTAATTTTAAGTAGTTCTAAGTTCTAGGGGACTTATGACCTAAGATGTTGAGTCCCATAGTGCTCAGAGCCATTTGAACCAACCAACTTTCCTCATTTATTTTATCCCTTGCGTACAAACCACGTTAGTTCGGTAACTACGGTAACAGCTTCAACCAACAATTATGCTTTCGGCTTATGAGTTTTGAGCGGGCCGTATTAAAAGAGAGTAGTGGACGTGCGGCCACAGTGCGACAAATCGCAATATAGCAACATACCTCAACCGAGCCTTTAAGACAGTCTCTACAATGTTTTGAAGGAGAGAAAATTGTATGCAGAGTTTGGCCCGCACACCTTTACTCACGGACAAAAATAGCGAGGTGTAGACACCTGTTGCAATTTAAAATACAAACGTGGACACTTCTTTTCTGGAAAAAATAATCGTGCGTGAGGAGACTTTGTGCAATCAATACGAACCTGCCACAAAATGACAAAGCACAAAAATTGACATAGAGGATCAACGCTTTGACGGTGTAATTCACACTGGGGCTACTGTGACGCGCTAGTTGAACAATATTCCCGAGCGGGACTTCTCTGACCGTCTCCCACGGTTGTATGGACCTTCTGTGCGTTGTACTCAAGTCAAGTGGGAGGAGACTGTGTAAAGCACCTGAGGCATTAAAACCATTCTCTATACATTTTGGACTCGCGGGGTGAAAAGAATTATGTTGTTGTAGCTGCCCATCATCAAAGACAAAATCAGTTTACAACACATTTACATTGACCGCATAGGTGTACTGAAGATCTACGGAAATCGGAATTAACATAATACATTATTTGATATTATTAATAATATACACACAGACACACACACCAGTCGGCTCTATTAAAGAATTCATCAACGAGATAGAGGTTGGCCATCAATAAATCCTATATGGTCCCATTTAACTAAAATTTACAACCAGCTAAAGTTTTGTTGGTTGCTGTGAAATTATTGAAAATACGTTTTATTGAATAGTGGACACTTTTCTAGACCAAAGCAAGTGACTTTAAAACTCTGAGAAGATTATTGTTACTCGTTGTTGTTGTTGTTGTTGTTGTTGTTGTGCTCTTCAGTCCTGAGACTGGTTTGATGCAGCTCTCCATGCTATTCTATCCTGTGCAAGCTGCTTCATTTCCCAGTACGTACGGCAGCCTACATCCTTCTGAATCTGCTTAGTGTATTCATCTCTTGGTCTCCCTCTACGATTTTTACCCTCCACGCTGCCCTCCAATACTAAATTGGTGATCCCTTGATGCCTCAGAACATGTCCTACCAACCGATCCCTTCTTCTAGTCAAGTTGTGCCACAAGCTCCTCCCCAATTCTATTCAATACATCCTCATTAGTTATGTGATGTACCCATCAAATCTTCAGCATTCTTCTGTAGCACGATATTTCGAAAGCTTCTATTCTCTTCGTGTCCAAACTATTTATCGTCCATGTTTCATTTCCATACAAGGCTACACTCCATACAAATACTTTCAGAAACGACTTCCTGACACTTAAATCTATACTCGATGTTAACAAATTTCTCTTCTTCAGAAACGCTTTCCTTGCCGTTGTCAGTCTACATTTTATATCCTTTCTACTTCGACCATCATCAGTTATTTTGCTCCCCGACTAGCAAAACTCATATACTACTTTAAGGGCCTCATTTCCTTATCTAATTCCCTCAGCATCATCCGATTTAATTCGACTACATTCCATTATCCTCGTTTTGCTTTTGTTGATGTTCATCATATATCCTCCTTTCAAGTCACTGTCCATTCCGTTCAACTGCTCTTCAAAGTCCTTTGCTGTCTCTGACAGAATTACAATGTCATCGGCGAACCTTAAAGTTTTTATTTCTTCTACATGGATTTTAATACCTACTCCGAATTTTTCTTTTGTCTCCTTGTTACTTGTAGTACTGATTCCATCGACTGTGCTGTAGGTGGACGGACTCGCATGTATGATGAAGCTCAACACATTATGACGCAGTATTAAGCCAAGATTCATGTCATAGGCTGTGGAAAATGTCAAGTAGTATAGCCACGGAAATATTACTCGAGTTCTGGATCCAATAAGCCGTACAGTTATAAAGCGTACTCCGTGATGTCCTCGGCTTAAAATGGCAAAGATGGAGCAAACAATTATTGGCCTGTAGATTCTTTAGGTGATTATCTGTTGTTCCCAGTAGTACTGCTCAATACCTGTCTTGATTCGAATAACACAAATTTTAAGCAAGAATTAGGTTGTAGACGAAATTTTGACTTTTTCTGGACCATCGGATTTAATTACATTCACCTCCCGACCGCTCTGAGAATCCCGCCTTAAGAGTTTCAGACGTGGACAACCACGTATAAAATTTGAAGGTCTTTTTTTTTCTACCAGGTGAGGCCCGGTTCGGACACCACAAGAGCACTTTCGACAAGCGACCGAGGAAGGAGATTTTTTTTTCTGAGTTATTGGGGGAGGGGGGGGGGGGACAGCGGCTATAGAAAGAAAGGAAAAGAAGGAGACTTAGTGGTCACCGCCAAACCGCAACAGCAAAAGCGTTCCACGCGAGTGAAACCTGCCGACCGGGCAGCCGCGAGAAACCGGTAGGCCCGCTCCAGACTCAAGACTGCAGACTCCGGACAGCGACTGAGACTCGGCCCGGCTTTCCGCAGAAGTTATCTGTGTCGCGCCTCTCCTTTCCCTCGCCGCCGCCGCCTTGGCCTGAGCGGAGCGGTCTCGCTGCGTGAGGTCGCTGCCTTAACAGAGCGGCCAGTCGTTTACCTGGTTTCTTCCCCCAGCGCAGACGTCGCGGAAACACCTGTCCTCCTCCACGTCACGTCAGGAGGCGACGCGGAGACAGACATCTGTTGCTGCCAGCGTAGGCACTGGATCTTTCAATCCAGGCTTTACAGTCTTAAATGCACGCACTCTCTGGATTTTTTTAAGGAACTCGCTACATAACGATACATGCAGGGCGATTTCACAAGACTATTACTTCTACACTGAATAGTCAAAGAAACTGGTACACCTCCTATTATCAGGAAGGGCTCCCGGGAGCAGTGCTGGCGGAAGTGACACCATGAATCCTGCAGGGCTGTCCATAAATCCGTAAGAGATCTCTTGCAAGGCATCACAGATATGCTCAATAATGTTCGTGTCTGGGGAGTTTGGTAGCCAGCGGAAGTGTTTAAACTCAGAAGAGTGTTCCTGAAACCACTCTGTAGCAATTATGGTCGTGTGGGGTGCCGCATTGTCCTGCCGGAATTGTCCAAGCCGGTCGGAATGTACAGTGGACATGAATGAATGCAGGTGATCACACATGATGCTTACGTACGTGCCACCTGTCACAATCGTATCTAGACGTATCATTGGCCCCATGTCACTCCAGCTGCACACGCCCTACACCATTACAAAGCCCCCATCAGATTAAACAGTCCCTCACTGACATGCAGGGATTCATGAGGTTATCTTCATATGCATACACGTCCATCGCTCGATACAATTTGAAACGAGACTCGTCCGACCAGGCAACATATTTCCAGTCATCAACAGGCCAATGTCAGTGTTGATGGGCCCAATTGAGGCGTAAACCTTTGTGTCTTGCAGTCATCAAGGGTACACCAGTGGGCCTTCGGCTCCTAAAGCCCATATTGATGATGTTTCGTTGAATGGTTCGCACGCTGGCTCTTGTTAATGGCTCAGCATTGAAACCGGCAGCAATTTGCGGACGGGTTGCACTTCTGTCACGTTGCACGATTCTCTTCAGTCATCGTTTGCTCCGTTTTTGCAGGATCTTTTTCCGGCCTCAGACAAGTGAAAAGGTCGTACGGGAAAATTTCCACTTCATCGCTACCTCGGAGATTTGGCGTATCATCACTCATGCGCCGAGTATAATACCACGTAGCCGACGGCTGTGGCCGATCGGTTCTAGGCGCTTCAGTCCGGAACCACGCTGCTGCTACGTTCGCAGGTTCGAATCCTGCCTCAGGTGTGGATGTGTGTGATGTCCTTAGGTTAGTTAGGTTTTAGGTTTAAGTAGTTCTAAGTCTAGGGGACTGATGACCTCAGATGTTAAGTCCCATAGTGCTCAGAGACATTTGAACCATACAATACCACATTCAAACTCACTTAAATCTTGATAACCTGCCGTTGTAGCAGCAGGAACCGATGTAGCAACTGCGACAGACACTTGTTGTCTTACATAGGCGTTGCCGACCGCAGCGCCTTGTTCTACCTGTTATATATATATATATATATATATATATATATATATATATATATATATATATATATATATATATTTGAATACGCATGTCTATATCAGTTTCTTTGGCGCTTCAGGACAGGTTTAAGGCCCAAGCAACACAAGCGACCACTTGGGGCGTCGAGCTGGTGGGGACGCGAGAGGCGCCCAAGTGCAACATTTGCGTACGGAATGTATCGCAGTTAGTGGCGAAAACTATCAAGGGTGAAAGTACACTATGAGAAGAGCAAGAACGTTTCACAAAGCACTGGTCTGCAAACGGGCCGTTAGCGAGACATTTACGGGTCGCCAGGGGGACACCAGGCGCAGGCGACGTCCGTATCCAAATGATATGTCGCTTGTGCTGAAAAATAGTCTCGAACCGGCCTTGCCTATATGAGTAGAAAGAGTAACTCAGAGTAAATTTTAACCTATACATAGTAACTAACGGTTCAACTTGGCATCAGTTGTAACTTATCGGTTCACGTGGTTGTCGCTAGGGGTCTCCTCGCTCGTTAATTAACCAGTGTGCGTCGTGTCGGGATGACGGCAACATAGCAACAAAAGGGGTTTTCAGCGCGTGCGATTCATTTACAACCGTTCAAAATGGTTCGTATGGCTCTGAGCACTATGGGACTTAACATCTGAGGTCATTAGTCCCCTAGAACTTAGAACTACTTAAACCTAACTAACCTAAAGACATCACATACATCCATGCCCGAGGCAGGATTCGAACCTGCGACCGTAGCAGTCGCGCGGTTCCGGACTGAAGCGCCTAGAACCGCTCGGCCACCGTGGACGGCTATTTACAACTGTGCCGCGTGATTTTCATGAAGGGCACGGCGTCACCGATGGATACACCGTATAGAGAACTACACTGGCCGGCCATAGTGGCCGAGCGGTTCTATGCGCTACAGTCTGGAACCGCGCGACCGCTACGGTCGCAGGTTCGAATCCTGCCTCGGGCATGGATGTGTGTGATGTCCTTAGGTTAGTTAGGTTTAAATAGTTCTAAGTTCTAGGGGACTGATGACCTCAGAAGTCAAGTCCCATAGTGCTCAGAGCCCAGAGCCATTTGAACCATTTGAAGCGCCCCTGCGAAACTAGCACGATTTGGTCTCTTGGGAGAAAGGATATGGCGGAGACATGGCTTAGCCACAGCCTCGGGGATGTTTACAGAATGAAATTTTCACTCTACAGTGGGGTGTGCGCTGATGTGAAACTTCCTTTCCCGTGGTTTCCCTAAATCCCTCCCGGCAAATGTCGCGATGGTTCATTTGAAAAGGGCACGGATAATTTCATTCACCATCCTTCCATAATCCCAGCTTGTGCTCCGTCTATGATGACTGTGCTCCCTTCCTTCTGCTTAGGGCCGGCCGAAGTGGCCGTGCGGTTAAAGGCGCTGCAGTCTGGAACCGCAAGACCACTACGGTCGCAGGTTCGAATCCAGCCTCGGGCTTGGATGTTTGTGATGTCCTTAGGTTAGTTAGGTTTAACTAGTTCTAAGTTCTAGGGGACTAATGACGTCAGCAGTTGAGTCCCATAGTGCTCAGAGCCATTTGAACCTTCTGCTTAGGACCACAAACTGATCCCCCCACCCGCCCCCGCCGGATGAGGTGCCGTATGTCACAGTGCAATCTTATTTAAGGCCATGTCATTATGTCAGTGAAGCCATGACGCCGTGCTAGATCCATTCGCATAAACAGCTTTAACTTTTATTTTCAAGCGTCAGTCACGTTCTCCCAGTGGCTCACGAACTACCTCCTGAACAGCAATGTAACAAAACGCTACGAAACGGGAGATAGTGATGTGGTGCGTGTTTACCGTTCCCATCCATTGATGATGCGGCAAGTTGCTCATTTCCTCGTATTTTGTGGCGTTCTGACGGAGTGAGCCGGCCGCTGTGGCCGAGCGGTTCTAGGCCCTTCAGTCCGGAACCATGCTGCTGCTACGGTCGCAGATTTGAATCCTGCCTCGGGTATGCAAGTGTGTGATGTTCTTAGGTTAGTTAGGTTTAAATAGTTCTAAGTTCTAGGGGACTGATGACCTCAGAGGCTAAGTACCATAGTGTTTAGAGCCATTTGAACCATTTGAACAGAGTGAATCCATTCCAATGAGTGACTTACGTAGTACGAAATACGTGATTTGTTGCAAAAGAAGTGTGGTCATAGAGTGACTGATTAGCCACTGCTCTTTCGTGATCTGAGACTCAATACGCAAGACGTAATAAGCTGGGACATGCGTCTTTGCGGTTGATTTAACAGTCAGCAGGCGTGCGTAACGAACGACGTGGTCCCGTCGTAATTTTAAGCGGGGCCGAGGTCAGAGGCCGGCACTGGCAAATTGTACGCCTGGGCGGTGGGTAACCACGGTTTCTCTCCTGCGGTGCGCAGGCACAGTAACCTCCCCGTTGAGAGCCCTCTGCACTGCCATGTCCCGCCCACACAAACAGTCTCCCTTTCAGGGCAGCTATGCCTCGGCGTGAAAGTTTGGAGGTCAGAAAAGACCACGACGTCTCTAGTGATGTAGTATCATCGAAGTAATTTTCATTGCTTCCGGGGTCATATTGTGTGTGTGGTTTGAGGTTTTCGGGCGCTAAACAGCGTGGTCATCAGCGCCCGAAGAGGCGCTTACGAGTAGTGAGATGCTGTCAGACGCCGAAAGCATATACCTCGTTTAATTCGTCAACAGTAACGGTAATTGCCGGCCGCGGTGGCCGTGCGGTTCTGGCGCTGCAGTCCGGAACCGCGGGGCTGCTACGGTCGCAGGTTCGAATCCTGCCTCGGGCATGGATGTATGTGATGTCTTTAGGTTAGTTAGGTTTAAGTAGTTCTAAGTTCTAGGGGACTAATGACCTCAGATGTTGAGTCCCATAGTGCTCAGAGCCAGTAACGGTAATTTCTAGAGTACCAATCTGCCAAAAGTGCAGTTCTACAGTTTTGGTACAGTGCGTAAATGCTGTAGTAAACGGTAGGATCACCGGTACTATTCATATTGATCGGGAAAGAAACACGAATGAATGTGCGAGAGGGAAATTGGGTTCCGACTACTTCCCTTTGTTTTTTGTTTGTTTCTTTGCACATAATTAGAACTGCATATTGTTCGAGTTTGTCTGTTGAGTATTTTATATCTTTACAAAATATAAATTGCGTATTGTAAGTAATAAAAATTAGTTGATCACGCAGGCTTTTATGTAACAAAAGCAAAATGGCTCTGAGCACGATGGGACTCAACTGCTGAGGTCATTAGTCCCCTAGAACTCAGAACTAGTTAAACCTAACTAACCTAAGGACATCACAAACATCCATGCCCGAGGCAGGATTCGAACCTGCGACCGTAGCGGTCTTGCGGTTCCAGACTGCAGCGCCTTTAACCGCACGGCTACTTCGGCCGGCGACAAAAGCAATTATCTTTCCTGCAAGTACAGTTTACATACGCAAACATAAAAAGTCTATATAATTGTTGTTATTTTGTACGCAACAGAACGTTATTCATCATAATCAAAGGCAAGAATTTCTTGTTACTGTTGACCGATAGCTGAGTGGTCAGCGTGACGGATTGCCGTCACGGATTCCCGGCTGGGTCGGGGATTTTCTTCGCTCGGGGACTGGTTGTTGTGTTGTCTTCATTATCATTTCATCCCCATCCGGCGCGCAGGTCGCCCAATGTGGCGTCGAATGTAATAAGACCTGCACCAAGGCGGCCGGACCTGCCCCGTAAGGGGCCTCCCGGCCAATGACGCCAAACGCTCATTTCCATTGGTAAGTGCGAAGGTTGTTTATGAATGACAGAAACATGAAACTTCCTAGTGACAGAAACATGTTTATATGAACTCGACGAAGCTTTGAAGCTATGAGTGATATGCTTTTCTTTCGCATTTTTTAAAAATTTTTCCTTCCTTTGTGAAAACAGTGTTTTCTGGCGTTATATGATAAACCTGTATTATTTTTTCTATTTTTACTACAACATCTCTCTGCTTCACGTTAAAAATCAACAATTTTCTAATTAAAACAGCATTAAACATTGATAAATTCAATTTTGCTATAAATAATGTTTATTTTTAAGCAACAGACAGTAGGATGACTATGCAGACAAAACTGTTCCGTAGGTTATGCGTCCCTTTATATATCCTCGCTCAGTTTCTAGACGGTTCACAGTTTTCAGTTTCTAGGGGAACCTACCAAGCGACTGGTCACATACGTAAACGAAGCAGTCGAAATGAGATAACATCCGATAGATACGCATCATACCTAATGTAGAGGTAATGCGGTTACGACCTTAACTGATCAAAGCTGCTAGGAAAACTACCGTATTCTACAGTTACTTACGTTAGTCTACGGTAGCCTAGTTTTACAGCTCTAGCAGTTCCGCGTCGCATCCCGAAGCGGAGCTCAAACTTATAATCTCGACTTTACGAAGCGGCCCTACCTGTAGTCCACAGAGACTAGACGTCAGTTTACCTTGACGTGCACACCCGGGAAAATTAGAAGAAGTATTTCTGGAACAGGTGTTTTATTTGTTATTTGTAAAAATAAGATATGAAAGCTCATCACAAGGTAGACAATGAAAAAAACATATTTTGACATGGCATTTCATATTGAAGTGTTTATATCAGTGTTAACACATCCAGTTAGCAGCTTGAACAGTAGCTTCCAAGATGCCACTTGGAGCAGCTCCGAAGTGCTCCATGACCTATTCCGCAGTCATATCTAGGAGTACCGACGATATCCTAGTTGCGTAGGGCATGTCTAAATCTGGGGTGGCCTGATCGGATCCTGTTCAGGCGAAACCGAATCTTCCAGTCTAATTCAGAGCCGAATCTGATAGAGGGCATCTTTGTAGCCAGTACGATGGAAACACGTCCTACTTGTGTCAGTCTTTTATGATCCTTAACGAAGGGTAACACTACATACTACCACTCAACAGGCAGGGATAAAATTCAAATTGTTGTACTAGCATTATTTATTTATCTATTCGTGACTCACGAAATTACTATGTGCTTGGTCTTATGTTGGGTCCTCCTGCAGTAAGATAACTCGTATCAGCTTTTACTTTCGAATTGGAAAAAAAAAATGGTTCAAATGGCTCTGAGCACTATGGAACTCAACTGCTGTGGTCATAAGTCCCCTAGAACTTAGAACTACTTAAACCTAACTAACCCAAGGACAGCACACAACACCCAGCCATCACGAGGCAGAGAAAATCCCTGACCCCGCCGGGAATCGAACCCGGGAACCCGGGCGTGGGAAGCGAGAACGCTACCGCACGACCACAAGATGCGGGCTTCTAATTGGACCTGGTAGTTTCTCTGTGATGTCCTTTTCACGGGACCTGGATGCTTAGTATTACTGAATTCGGATATAGATGAAACGATTTATTTTTCCGTAGCACTACATTGGTACAATTAAAATGCCTATCACAAATCACTATGTGTCTCCTAATAGTATTCTTCTATTTCGTCCCAGCATTTGTAGTTAGAGCGGAATAGTGGCTTTCGCCTGCAGTTCTAGAGAACAGCGTCATAGTTTCCACAGTCGGTAACAGAATTTTCATAATGATTTACCTTATAATTCCCGACATCACGATTTATTTCTGTTTGGTAACCTGTTTCGGTTTTATAACTACAGTCAGACCAACTTAATTACCACAATGAGGTGGCAGCGCCGACAAAGCAATATCTTCTAGTAGATAACAATTATGGCGAGCAAATCGCATCTCACTGTTGTTCTGCCCGCATCTCGTGGTCGTGCGGTAGCGTTCTCGCTTCCCACGCCCGGGTTCCCGGGTTCGATTCCCGGCGGGGTCAGGGATTTTCTCTGCCTCGTGATGGCTGGGTGTTGTGTGCTGTCCTTAGGTTAGTTAGGTTTAAGCAGTTCTAAGTTCTAGGGGACTTACGACCACAGCAGTTGAGTCCCATAGTGCTCAGAGCCATTTGAACCATTTTTTGAACTGTTGTTCTTTGGACACTAATGAACATTAGCTATGCTGAGAGCAGTGAATTAAGAAATTCTTATGTCACGGAATTCCGTTTGGACTTCATAGTGAGCACGAACCATCTTTTATCCAAAGGAAAGCTATCTCTTTTTTTGAGAGGGGGGGGGGGGGAGGGGAGGGAATGTCAGTGATCTTCGATATCGGGGACACTCATTTGTGTCCTTCTGTTAGAATATACAGTTACTGTTCAGAATTTTAGACGCAAAATTATTTACCCGAACTTTCCGTCGGTGCTTTGAAGGACATGATCATAATCTTACATAGGGAACACTTCCTGATGTTGAGTAAACTTATATTTATTCGGTCGCGAACCGGATCTGAGCTTCTTAGTCTATCTTCAGGCGACAACTGAATGTCCAAAACATCCGAGGCAAACACGGATAAAATGATGTATGACGTAACACAGTTATTATTTATACAGAAGATACAAAAACAATGACGTGTAGAGTCATGTCAAAGGAAAGCATTACATTCTTTGTCACTTACATATGTTTTTTCTTTAATTCATCATTCTTCTGAGTGGATTGAGCGGCCCGCCACGAATTCCTCTCCTGTGCCAGCCTCTTCATCTCAGAGCAGCACTTGCAACCTACACCCTCAATTATTAGCTGGCTGTATTCCAATCTCTGTCTTCCTCTACAGTTCTTACCCTCTACGGCTCCCTCTTGTACCATCGAAGTTCTTCCCTGATGTCTTAATAGATGTTCTACCATTCTGCCCCTTCTTGTTGTCAGTGTTTTCCATACATTCCTTTCCTCCCCGATTCTGCGCAGAACCTCCTCAGTCCTTACCTTATCAGTCCAGATAATTTTCAACATTATTGTGTAGCACCACATCTCAGATGCTTCGATTCTCTTCTGTTCCGGATTTCCCACAGTCCGTGTTTCATTACCATACAGTTCTGTGCTCCAGAAGTACATTCTCCGAAATTTCTTGCTCAAAGTAACGTCCATAATTGATACTGGTTGACTTCTCTTGCCCGAATGCTCTTTTTGTTAGTACTAGTCTGCTTTTTATGTCCTCCTTGCTCCGTCTATCTTGGATTATTTTGCTGCCTAGGTAGCAGAATTCCTAAACTTCATCTACTTCGTTATCAACAATCAAAAAAATGGTTCAAATGGCTCTAGGCACTATGGGAGTTGACATCTGTGGTCATCAGTCCTTTAGACTTAGAACTACGTAAACCTAACTAACCTAAGGACATCACACACATCCATGCCCGAGGCAGGACTCGAGCCTGCGACCGTAGCAGCCGCGTGGTTCCGGACTGAAGCGCCTAGAACCGCTCGGTCAAAGCGGCCGGCCGATCAACAATCCCGATGTTAAGTTTCTCTCATTTTTCCTACTTCTCATTACTTTCTTTTTTCTTCAATTTACTCTCAATCCATATTCTGTATACATTAGACTGTTCATTCCATTCAAGAGATCCTGTAATTCTACATCACTATCACAAATAGTTATATTAATTGAAAAAGGAAACCCTTCTTTACGTGGATGCGCCTTTAACAATTGATGAAAACCAAAGCTGAATTTAAAATTTTAATTTAGTATTTGTAACTAAAACTTAGTTTTCAGAGAGGAAAAAGGAAACTGAATATGGTCATTTAATACTAAGATGCTATTTTTTGTCTTTTTTTGATGAATTTCACTACTTTTAGTAGTGTATCTTTCTACTTTCCTTAAAAGATAGCAAACTTTCACGTTCTACATCTTATGAGTAATTTCCAACAAAAGATGATCGATAAAGGTCGAATCTCAGTTTGTTGATCTCCAGCTTATGTTATTATTTCGTAATATTGTCTTTTGGAGAAACAGATTTGTTGATACAGATCCTATGAACATCACTCTGAAAGGTAATGAAAATGAACGATTGCCACTGGTGATAGAGGTTCTTCATGTACAAGTGATAGCTTTTCTTTTTCTTGTCTCGTCATTATGTTCGATCGGCATCGAATCTTTTGCATTAAGCACAGTTCTTTACGTTTTAAAAGTTTTAAGCATTAAATTCATAGCTTGACATAAACTTCAGTGTGGTTCAATATTTACATTTGAAAAAAGACGCGACAAGCAGCAGGCATTTTGGGCTTCGTGTACGTTTCACAGAGTCCCTCCTCTTTATGTGGGGCAGAAAGTCGAGAACCCTGGACGACAATCACTTCCCATTTCGATTTATCGACAGATTCATAGAGGACGAAGAAAGTGTGTTATTCGTACTTCCAGATGACGAAAGCAGTTTGCTGCCACGAGTGTAGCGGGACGGCGAGTAGTGGAGGAGCGATTGGCGATTGCGACACTTTGGTGGCGACCTGCCCGGGTCCCCGCAGGAAGTCATCGGCCTGTGAGGTGAGCCGGAAGGCAAACCGTGGACGCGCGCCCTAGCTCGCTATGCGGCGCCAGGCCTACCAACTGACGGGCACCGAGAGCCGGCGTACGCGGTCGATTGTTGAGCGAGACAGACGCAAACAGGTTGCTTCTCGCGAGTACAGTCCACCAGCATTATCTGTCAACCTACAGTATTAAACGCGTAAATAAACATTACAGTATTTGTCAGGTTCCTAATGCGTTTAGTTCTGTATGCGAACGCGTGAGGGGACGCAGTATCATCCGATTACGAAACGCAGATAGGCTCGCAGCAAATATGGAATACTGGGACACTTTATGGAAGAGAAACGGCAGAGTTGTCAGGACAACCAGGAAATTTGTGAAAGGGTTCATTGTTTTCTTCCGTGTGTCAAGGAAGTTAGAAGCTAAATCATTTGCTACCCTCGCAGGAGACGTTTCGATACGTGAAGCTTACTGTACTTCCCGGCAGAAGTTTAAAGAGAAGTGTTCCTGCAGTCTGCATCCTACTAATTTAGAGCGTAACTTTCCTGTTAGAAATGAAAGACGGAGTCTGACAGTGCCACTGAAAACAGTGATCCAAACGACTTGTAAAATATTCTTCAAGGGATGTTTAATGAACACTTGTTTGGCTTCCGTCGCGGACCAGGTGTCGGGTTCCGGCACAGTTTCCTTGTACCATTTTTTTTTTCCTCCTTAGGTGTTAGCTGCATGGCGCAATACGGGTTTGATTACCTTGTGTCTGTCAAGATTATTCCCTGAGAACTCTTCCTCGACATGTGATTGTCTTAATGTTTGATTATCATTCTAACTTCCACTATAAGTTCCTCCATCGGATTAACAGTGACGTCTATGACCTCAGTCCTCGACGCCTTGGCGAATGGTCGAGAATAATCGTCAGTGGCGTGTCCCGTCAGTCGCTTTGAAGCTAACAGCTTTCGGTTGCCTGTGTTATCGTATCCTGTTTGTCAGCTAGGCATCTGTTTCATGTTCCTGAGAGTCTGTGTCCGCTTCTAGACGATATTCGTCGATGTTGCGCCGTACTGGACGTCAAGTAAACGGCATTTAATATGCTGTTTTGTCGTATCGTGTATTCAGTTGCGTCTAATTCCACCTATGTGTAGGAATGACAGGTGTTTCGCGGCGCCGGCCG
This sequence comes from Schistocerca nitens, assembly GCF_023898315.1. Lineage (NCBI taxonomy): Eukaryota > Metazoa > Arthropoda > Insecta > Orthoptera > Acrididae > Schistocerca > Schistocerca nitens. The sequence goes on from NC_064619.1 coordinate 169,691,706, forward strand.
AAGTGGCCGTGCGGTTGTAGGCGCTGCAGTCTGGAACCGCGAGACCACTACGGTCGCAGGTTCGAATCCTGCCTCGGGCATGGATGTGTGTGATGTCCTTAGGTTAGTTAGGTTTAACTAGTTCTAAGTTCTAGGGGACTAATGACCTCAGAAGTTGAGTCCCATAGTGCTCAGAGCCATTTGAACCATTTGTTTCGCGGCATACAGGAGATTGGACGTGTGGTTCAAACAAGCTGGAGCATACATATAATTCAGTAGAAGGCCGAGCAAGAATGTTTGTCTTCTCATTCCATCCCAGACACTCACATATTGACTTAGATAACTTCCAACCCATGGCCCAAATAGCACTTTAAGGTAGTAAAAAGAATATTTGATTCAACAAATGGGAAGAAGAGGAAAGATTGAAAATATGCAGAGACAGAGAGAGAGAGGCAGAGACAGAGAGAGAGAGAGAGTGTGTCAAAATAGTGACTGACTATAAGTTCGGAATGTCTTCACTAGGTGCCGGCCCCAGTGACCGAGCGGTTCTAGGCGCTACAGTCTGGAATCGCGCGACCGCTACGGTCGCAGGTTAGAATCCTGCCTCGGGCATGGATGTGTGTGATGTCCTTAGGTTAGTTAGGTTTAAGTAGTTCTAAGTTCTAGGGGACTGATGACCTCCGAAGTTAAGTCCCATAGTGTTCAGAGCCATTTGTCTTCACTAATAGCAGTAGTAGCTCAATAGAGCACCAATGACTAGTTATTTACAAGTCTCTTGTTTTACATAAAACGTCTGATACTAGTACTTGAAGACAAACATACGTATGGTTGCAGTCACTGAGGGAAATCCGATGTTTGACTCCTATGTAAACAATTACTGCGTGCAGTAACTGTTTACCTACATTACGTAGTTAGTGGAGAATGGCCAGTAACTAGCATTGCATGACATTTCATGTTACTAATGAATAAGCTAATTTCCTTCTTCTTCTGTTTTACAGGTATGTCCCACGCTCCTCAGAGCTCGCAGTTCATAGTTCACATCCGGCATCTTCAGGTTGTAGCGGCAGGAAGTAAGTAATCCAACTTCAGAATCGTTAATTACTTTTGAATACATTATGGGAGTGACAGAGATCAATATGTTACAAATATTTACTATTAAAAACAGTCTTGATCACAATTTATTTATTATGGTGACCGGTTTCGACCACTACTGTGGTCATCTTCAGACCAATGAGTAAGAACCTCCTTCTGCTGGAGAATCACTACTAGTACGGTCACCGTAATAAATAAATTGTGATCAAGACTGTTTTTAATAGTAAATATTCAGAATCGTTCGTTGGTAAGTCAATACTTCTTCGTGACAGGAATTATGTTAACTTTACCGATGGAGGAGGAAGGAAGGTGGAGCTTCCGCAGAAGTCAAGAAAACGAGAAGTTTTTACCTCGCGGTGGGTTTGTGCAGAATAGTTGTCGATCCGAAGCTTTCAAGCCGTTAGCGAGGACTAGTGTAATACGTGGAAGTGCCTGAAAGCGTAACGCTCACGTCCATCGAAAAGCTGTTTCGTGACTTGTTTTCTTTTGGTATTGATTAGGGCACACGGTAAATACAAATTTACCGCTCCGTTTGATGAAGAAACAGATAGCGTCCGTAAGAAACGTCTTGAATGCTTTACAGTGGGCGCCTGTGAAATATTTGATATCTTGATGTAGCACGGCAAACAGTTGGTTAGTGTTATTGGTGTCCGTCGTAAGAAATCAATAGCAGGCCGGCGGCCTCTGTGGACGGGTGAACCGTCAGGGTGTTCGTCTGCCACTCGGAGGATGAGCCTTCGAACCCTCACTTCTTACCAGGAGTTGTAAGCATAAACTGTAGAGCTATTTCAAGAAGTAGTACTTGCAAGATTTTGCAGAACATAGAAAATACCACCACTTTGTTTTAATTCCATTACACAGGAGAGCCGAGAATATTTCGTATAGACTTTGATGCGGATGTCTCCTTACATCAAATTTGTTTCTGTAATTAAGTCAAACGAAGGCCGACAACAACCAGGAAACATGAGCGTGCAAGGGCTTCTTACAAAAAATCTTGTTGGCAACTAATCCTGTATTACAAAAGCAAACTTGGAAAAAAAGAATTTTTAGCATATTTGTTACGATAGTATTATTTCTCTCTAATTTTGTTACGAAACGCACTCCAAAAGAAAGCCAATTTCTCGTAAAATAACAGAATTTGTAATGTATCTAGGCTTCATATCTTATGAAATTTATTGGTGTCCAAAATTAACAAAATAAAATTTTGCAAGGTTGCGTTTATTTTGCTACAAAACAATAGAAGCAGGTAATAGTGAAGCATACACGATGTAAAGAATACAGAACGCAAACGATTGCAACATGCGTAAGGGTAGACAAAAAGTTCTTTTTTTCCAACGTAACGGATTTGCACGCACATTCCGACAACTGGTTAATGTGCTCATTATGGGGTGTGACCCCCTCTGGCAGCAATATAGGCTTGACAACGACGGGGAATGTTGTGAATGACGTCATCAGTCTCATGTTGAGGCAGTAACGCCCATTCTTCTTGTAGAACTGCTCGCAGTCTTGGAGAGTGGTTAGTGGATGCTGACGGGATACAACATGTCTCCCTGGTGCATCCCAGACATGCTCTATGAGATTCAAGTCTGAAGAGCGAGCAGGCCACGTCATGCGTGCAATATCTTCCAAGAAAACATCAACCACCCGTGCTCTATGAGGTCGAGCATTATCGTCCATCAATGCGACGTCTGGGCCCACAGCACCTCGCAACAGGCGCAAAAGAGGTCCCTAGATCTCGTCACGACACCTGACAGCAGTTAAACCTTCCCGATTCACCCATACATTTTCATGAAGTGGTAAACATAATCCCTGCCCAGGCCATTAGGGATCCTCCTCGATCTCGATGTCTTTCCACAATGTATGGGTCCCGAAATCGTGTTCCACGTTCCCTCCAGATGCGAATCCATCGAGAATCACTCTTCAGACTAAATCGAGACTCATCTGTGTAAACAACATTGGCACACTGTTCGACCGTCCAGGTGGCGTGTTGATGATTCCACTCTAGTCATTCCATTCTGTGAAGATGCATCGGAGGTAGACATGCAGCATGTCTCTGACAATAAATGCCACTCTGCCGAAACCTTCTGTACACCCTTTGGCCTCGCTGCGAGCTCACGTGCCAGTTGGCGTGCAGTACTAAGACTGTAATATAGCGCCCTCACAGCCAAATGACGGTCCTCTCTTCTGATGGCACACGTGGTCGGCCCTGTCCCGATCTCCGGGATACAGTTTCGGTCCCTATAAACCGTCGCCGCAACCGAGAAACAGCAGGACGATTCACATTAAGCCTTCGGGCCAAATCAGTTTGCGACTGTCCTACTTCCATTCTTTCTATGGCCCTCCACCACGGAGAGTCTGGTAGGCATCTTCTCTGTGCCATACTGGACCGTCTGTGGCTGTGTACACAGTGATTGTGGGTGTGGGGCTATCCGGCAAACACTACCTCGTTTCATAGGTGCCCTGACGTCACGTTTGCATGGTTGTCCGTTGACCGGAATGCCATCTTCCGTGCAGAACACGATCGTACGGACATCTGGTTGACAGTTTGTATGATTATACCGTGAATTAGATACGCTTGTTGCGTTAATTTTCGACACCAGTGTACATCGATCGACGTTTCCACGTATACTGTGCCCGTTTCCACCCTCGTAAATCGTCTTCAGGCATCATTATGCTCTGGTACTCTTTTAAACTGCCTCCTATCTACCAGATAACGTGACTCATTAGGACCCTCAAAGGGACAAGCCAGTAACTTGTAATAAGTTTCAAATAACAAAATATCATCGGTTAATATGTTCTGATCTATTACAAGCATTTGATTGTTTAGTTTATGGTACTAAGCTAATATTCAAATGTTCAAATGTGTGTTAATTCCTAAGGGACCAAACTGCTGAGGTCGTCGGTCCCTAGACTTACACACTAACTCATGCTAAGAGCAATACACACACCCATGCCCGAGGGAGGGCTCGAACCTCCGGCGGGAGGGTACTAAGCTACAAAAACTTAAAGATTTATGGAATTTATGTTATTATAAGCTACTGGTTTGAAACACGCTTAACAAAATTATTTCGAAACGTAGTGTTCAAGACTTCAAATAATACTGGAAGGGAAAAATATTAGTCAATGATGTGAAAAACCTTTCAGTTCACTGTCTTCTCTTATTCCTTGCAGATGTGAATGACCGCCGGTGGAACTTTTTGCAGATGAGACAAACGTTACCGTTAATTCTGTTAAAGATGCAGCGATAGACTAATAAGTTGATGTTTTTAAAAAAGAATCGTTGAATGGAGTAGGTGGTCGTTCCACTTCCGAATGATTAGTCCTAGATATTTCACAGTCGTTACTGGATCCATTGACTGATAGCAGATGATGACATCAAACAATATCATGTCTTTTCGCCCGTATTGTCTTAAATTTATGTGAACACTTTTCGAATGTTGTTTTAGAAAACTGCTCTGGACTTGCGGAGGGAAAAAATTAGAACATAGTTCCAGTTCTCGTGAGAAGATTTCGATACTGTTAGTGTTCTGTATGAGGTCAGTCCTCCTATAGTCCACCGCTAAAAAACAGTCCCTTAGGAAACACAAAGCCTGACAATACAAAGAAACACCTGTCTCCATGGTTACCAGGGGAATGATTTTATACAGTTAAAAACGAAACTCACAGACTTGCGTCCATCGAACCCAGACCGCCTATTTATGTATTCTCTTGGAGCACCAACTTCGCGCCATACCACAAATACACAGATCGATACTCGCCCTCATTTTACTCGTCCGGAGGATTCGGCTGAAATTATCGACGATATCTTTTGCCGTGTAGCCCTTAATATTTTACTGCAACCGAGCTTGCAATGAATACAAACAATGGGCAATGTGCCTAGTGGACGCCCCTACATGAGATGAAAACGTGCCTACAATTTGGGTACTATTTCATGAGCTATTCCCGAAATGCTGATCACAGATGTCGATAGACCCGTGCAAATAGAAAGGATCGGATTACTAATACAATAGAAAAAAAAGGATGGGTGCGTCTGCATTAGGGAAGTAAAATTTTTCTTAAATAAATGTAAGATCAGAAATGCATACAGTTTTGTATACGATGCTGCAGTGCTTCTGTTGTTAAGAAGAACGATGCAATGTTATTTCGGACATGCATTGCAAAATCGTATTTATCAGCCGATACCGAGTAGCGACTTTCAATAAAAAGTGTCCTCCCCAGTACGTGGATTAAATAATGTGTGTACGAGTACAGGTCGTGACGCAGGAACGACGACACATCGAAGTTTGTGTCTGGTTTTGAGTCGCGCACAGAGGGCCAGAACAGTTACAGCGACCACTCCCGTAAAGATAGAAATTCGTGTTCGAGTTCCGGTCCGGCATAGATCTTCACTGTCGCCTTTCCGTTACACAGCTGATGGTTGTTCGTGTTCGCAACTCCAAATAAATACCATGTTTACAGTTTTTCTCAGCATCAACAAATGTCGGAGTGTAAAGTCACAAACTACACAACATATTTCGGGTGCATGACATTTGCGTATTTTCTTGATAAAATACACACACACACACACACATACACTTGAGATTGCTGCTGTAAATCTGTGTACTTACAATCTTACAATGTGTTGGGTCCACACACGCCTCGATTCCTTCTTACCGCTGCGCAAATAAAAAAATGGTACAAATGGCTCTGAGCGCTATGGGACTCAACATCTGTGGCCATCAGTCCCCTAGAACTTAGAACTACTTAAACCTAACTAACCTAAGGACATCACACACATCCATGCCCGAGGCAGGATTCGAACCTGCGACCGTAGCGGTCACGCGGTTCCAGACTTACGCGCCTAGAACCGCACGGCCACACCGGCCGGCGCTGCGCAAATACTGGCGAATCATGTCATTTTCCACTACCATTGTTCTTCTCTTTCCTGACCTTGGTTTTTTTCCCATTTCTATTCCAGCCTAATAGAACTGCTACGTTCGCCGCTTTAACTAATGCCCCTCGAACACCACACCGTCTAGAAACTCCTGCTGACCATCAAGTTGCTCAACAAATGAATCGCTTGGACTGAGATCAATATTGCACAATGGATGTACCGAAAATTCTAGCTTGGAAGACCTCGACGATTCATGTGTGCAGTAAACAAATTCCCACGTACTCAACGCCGTGCCGTTTGTTTTGAATCGATGGACCCAACTTCAGTACGACCTCACAGTTCACAGGATCACTGACAGTTCGCACTCGAGTCAAGAATACAAGGAGAAGGTAACTTAAATTTTTTCCCTCTCAGTACTTCTTGGCATGAAGTTTTGAATTTATTCTTTTAATATGGATACGTATTACTAGTGCCATTTCATTTATATTTCAAGGATAACGGTGACTTTTCATGTCATACAGACGATAGAAAAAAAGGTCACCATATTTGGCATCGTAATACTTATTCAATTCCTTTTCTTTAAAAGGAGAATAGCTATCGTAATATATGTCAAAAGTGATGAGAAGATACCTAGTTATTTATTCAAGCACGTGTGCCACTGATCCATTTTCTGTTATTTGCTGTAGTGAATGCGAAAGCAAAACGGAGAGCATGTGACTGGGATGCACCGGCCTTGCACAAACACACACAAGGCACCGCTAACAGCTTGTTGGTGCTCCGTGAAAATTCTTTCTCGAAGAGCGAGCGACGAACAAGGGGATGTGCGAAGATTACTTACAGTGAAAAAGCTTATGATTGACTGAGGGGACTCAATGCCAGCTGTCTACATGCTTTCAGTAACCCTGCGCTTTTGTGAGGATCATAACGGTGCGAATTCTTTGATGCTTTTTCTAAGTGCATCGAAGGAAATTTTCAGAGGGCGGCGGGGGGGGGGGGGGGGGGAGGGTTGGAAAGGAACATAAGATCACAGCTTAAATTGATATTTGATATTTCGTCCATAAGGGACGGCATTTTGAGTGCTGTGACTTTTGATCAATACAAATAAAACAGTTTCTGCGTCAGTCACTTGTTTATTTTGTCACAAGGCGTGTCGACGGTTCACACAAACATCTTTAGGTAGAGAATTGCTTTTTCACATGGCAGGTGTTGGTGAAGAGTACAGACGTCTTTTCACAGTAACACACCAAGAGCAGTATAGGTTATTTTGCGTCATTTGCTAAAAAATTATTGATTTAGAAATGGCACTTCAGAAGTTAAATTTTTTATCATTAGCAAAAAACACAAAATAACCAACACTGCACTCGGTTTGCTTGTGAAAAGACCTCTGTACACTTCACCAACACCTGCCATGCAAATAAACAATTCTGCACCTGAAGATAATGGTGTGAACCATCGAAATGCGTAGTGGCAAAACAAACAAGTGACTGACGCACTTACTGTTTTATTTGTACAGTTTAAAATGCTTGTCAGAAACATTTAGCTGCGTTCGAATCGTTAACAACACTTTCGTAAATTTAGTGGTCAAGACGAAGATCGCACCAAACAGTGAGTAATAATGAACTTCGTGCAAAAGTAGAGAACAGACATTGATGTTATGGTACCATGATTTCCGCACTTTCACGTTTTACGTCTCGCTAAATAATCATTTAAATACCAATTATACACTTAATTTGTAACAAGCCAGACTATTCGCAAAGACAAATATACTGTACAAATTGTACTACAAACTACAGAAAATATTTCGGTGAATCTTAACGTCAGTGTTCCAGAAGCAGAAGAGAGCAGCAAAAGCACTCACTTGTTGAAAATATGGACCTGGTTTCACTTCACTCTCCTTCTTCACAAAATAACTGGAGTGAAAAAATACTTTATTCCATGAACCGCTTGCCGGTTCAAATAAATGGTTCAAATGGGGGACGGATGACCTCAGATGTTAAGTCCCATAGTGCTCAGAGCCATTTGAACCATTTTGAACAATCACGTGCAGTTTCTGTACGTCTAAGGCCACGGTCTGCTTAGGGACGTGCTTGTCTGAAACTAGTCACCACAAAGAAATGACTGTTGACGTAAATGTGATGCATATTGAAGGAAAATAAACATAATTGTGTATTCATCTCTGTCATTCCAATGTTTTGCACACAAGCAGAGAAGAGGTGACATTCGGTTTGATTACTTATGATCATGTCTGGCCGCCAGCAAACAAAAAATTCAATTATTTTTTCCCTATATAACCGTTAAAAAATCCCATTCAGCACACTTCAGCATTGAGGATGGGCTCAGCATCAAGCGAGGCACGACATTTTGGCGCCCAACCTGTGGCACAATGCGGCTGGTCCCGGCGGAGGTTCGAGTACTCCCTCGGACATGGGTGTGTGTGTTTGTCCTTAGGATAATTTAGGTTAAGTACTGTGTGAGCTTAGGGACTGATGACCTTAGCAGTTAAGTCCCATAAGATTTCACACACTTTTTTTTTTGGTAGCACAATATTACGCGACTTACCACGGACGCAGTGACTGTTTCGTAGAGTGCACAGCCTTCGACCTGTCCCGTCTTCAGGACACGCATTAGAACGCCCGAGTTGCCGTCACCTTGTGTTTCGTTTGAATCAGGAGCGCCTCGTCCAACAATCCTCTCCCTGTCCAATGCGCTAGCAGCAAACATCTCCCACCAGTTGCTTCCGTGAACTCGTGGAGTGGGGCGTGGCATAGCGTGCCGTTACCAGAAGCGGCTTGCACCTCCAAGGTCGTTAAACCCCCGCATTCTGCCGCTACAGCCGATCCGAGCCGGCCACAGAAAAAAGCTGACGTCACCCAAAACTGCGGAAGAGAACATCTCTTGGAGAGAACACACTGTATACGGCGATACCTGTAATTATGTTTACGAAGGAACAGAGAGGTTTTTGTAAGACCCAGGAATCTCCTACTCACGTCAGAGTGGAGGTAAAAGCTCCACAGTGACCCCCTCAGCGTTTATCCCGACAGTTTATTCGCAAACGGCTGTCTTCTACTGTAAACTAACCCATATAATATACTGAAAAATATGCTGAAAATATGGGGCCAAGAAAAAACGTCGGAATGTGAGATTAAGTATCCATCTTATGACTTGCGTTGTATCCTCGGCAATATGGACTGTGGATCGATTTCATTAGAAACTCCCTTTTTGATGCGCTGTAGCCTAAGAAATGCGTGGGACAACAAACTGCTCTGGAGTTACTTGTTTATCCACAGTACTGTCCAATTGGAAACCTGCGTAGGTCGCCCTTTATTGCTACAACGCAGACAAAAGCAGACATTTTATAACGTGATTTTGTAGACGTTTAATTTCGACTGGCCATGCAAAATTTGCTGTATCTATGAGACAGGGTCGCTTTTGCAGCATTGCGTGTGGTAAAGCGTCAACAAGTCTCAGAAACTGTATTGCCCACTTACTCATCACTTCCTTGAGTAGCTTTGGCTCCGGCACAAATTGCTCATTGTTAATTTCTATCCTGCCCATTTGTACGAAATGATTTCACCTTACAAACTATAACAATTATTATGCGTAACTGTGGACTCCTTGACAGTAAAGTTGATGCATGTAAACTGTGGGCACGGTATGTATCTAAAGATGAGGCTACAAACCCTCATCGGTATTACTCAATATTGTGACAATCAACGTTTTTTGTGGAATTTTTATTCTAAAGAAAAGCTCTTTAGCAAAAACATTGAGTCCTGCACTCCATTGCGACCTCTGCACCTCCAGGTTGATGGCTAAACAGCAGCTACACCTTGTAGAACTGATGCAATCTGGCTTTGGTAGCTTTTTCGGGTCTGTGAGGCCATACTATTAGCAGTGCTTCCAACAGCTGTAGTCGAGCGCGTGGTGGATAATTGATAAAGCGAAATGGTCTATCTAAGTGCTCCGTTATATCTGGAATAGATTTAAGAAGGATTCTGCGGGCTGTGGAGGGAAGAGGGGGAGGGGGGGGCAGACAATCATAATGTACGGGACTCGTGTGACCTCTGAGGCTGGAATCATAACCAGATCAGTGAAGAATACCTTCTATGCGGATTAATGGTTCAAATGGCTCTGAGCACTATGGGACTTAACTTCTGAGGTCATCAGTCCCCTAGAACTTAGAACTACTTAAACCTAACAAACGCAGCAGTCACGCGGTTCCATACTGAAGCGCCTAGAACCGCACGGCCATTCTGGAAACAATCCACTGTGCGGTGGCTAAGGCAAGTATTCGCGATATTCTTTCTTCCGGGAGCGCTATTCCTGCAAGTTTCGGAGAACTTCTTTCAAGTTTGGAACGTAGGAGCAGTAGTGGAAGTAGTGCTGTGAGAACGGGTCGCGAGTCATCTGGTGGAGCATTTGCCCTCGAAAAGCAAAGGTCCCTGATTCGAGTCCCGGCCCGGCTCTTAATTTTAATCTGCCAGGAAGTTTCATATCAGCGCACACCATCGGCGCACATCCCGGCTGCAGAGCGAAAATCCGTTCTGGATTCTGTTTTAAATTTGACACTTGCACGTGCTCGCTGCCATGTCAGCTGCTAAATAGTCGGTTACATTACGACATATTGGCGCCTGTAGCAGTTGAGAATGGCCTGTAATGCCGAAATTGGCGAGTTGTGTGAAATTAAATAGATACTTGTAACCAGTAGCCGATGTGGAACCATAACAACACCCTTCATCAAATTCGTTGTGTATCAGTGTTCTACAAGAGAGTAGCTGCTTATCCTAGAAAGAGCCGCCGGCTTTGCAGAAATGTTTCCCTGCAAAAGTCTCACGCCACACCTTCAAACCCCGAAACAACCTGCCTCCTGTCCAGTCTATTAGGTTGGTGCATAAGTTAGTTGTGTCTTTGTTTTGCATGTTGATATTCCGGTTGCTACGGGTTTATTTATAGATGGCAATTTTTTATTGGTAGGTCACTGTTGCTACTTAAGTCATTTTGTCATTTGGAGTTAGTGAGTGGAGCTGTGGACGATAGAATGAGAACGAAGACGAGACATCGGAACATTTCCTACATATTCTTCTGTTGATTCCAATAGAGCGGTGAGACAGCCAAACACATCTGCGACGTGCATGGGGATGATGCCATTGGACGGAGCACGACAAGAAAATTGTTTCCTCCTTTTAAGGAGGATCGTTTTGACATTAATGACTCTCCACGTCCAGGAAGACATTCGGTGTTTGATGAAGCTTGTTTGAACGTATTAATGCACAAAGAAGCATGACAATGTACTCTACAATTGGCAAATTTGATGAACTATGATCATTCCAGCGTCGGGCGACACTCGCATGCAATGAGAAGCCTTCAAAAATCGTGTGTATAGGTATCGCATGCTGTAAAATCTGTAGGTGGGTGTACGTGCGTAACCATCACTGATGACTTTTATTGTCGACAACTGGGACGTCTTGCAGACGCAATCCAAGAACAAAGACCAGGAGGACTGTATAAAGTTATGTTACTCCACGATAATGTCCTCCCGCATTATGCTGGACTGACAAAAATGAAATCAATTGGGAAGTCATTCCGCACCCGTATTATTCACCTGTTTTGTGCCCTCTATCGAATGAGCTTCAGAGAGCTTCCTTTCAGGATGAAAATTCGCTCCAAACATGGCTCCACGAGTTCTTTGCCTCAGAACCACGTGATTTTTACACTCGCGGACTCGAAAAAAATACTCCATAGCCGGCAGACAGTTGTTAATAGAGAAGGATACGGCAAGAAAGGAAGAATGAATTGATTGTTGGTGTTAATAACGATCATCCTCCTTCACCTCCTCTGCATTACTGCAGATGACGTGTCACTGAGCACGTTTATTCTGTGTATGCAGCACACGAGAGGCGCCTAGTTGTTTCCACTGCACTGTGTGGAATACGAAGGTTCTGTTATAGTTCACTAACCTGCTGTCTTCAAGTTGATGTCCCTAGCGCAGAAAACAGCACGCAGGTCGTAGGTTCTGTATCTTGTGGCTGAAACTAGCTTCAAGCCAGATTCTGTTCTGAAATAATGTATCACTTCTTTGGGATGCCACTCGCGTATTTTAATATAGCCACATGAGAAGACTACATGATCTTAATACAACACCTTCCGATAGAGCAAAGTACATGATCAAACACAGTGTTTACGAAAATGTATCTTTACACTATTTGTTTCACTTGTCTGTGTCTCATGACTACCGGAGTGAATCTTTTAATACTGAATACTGGCAAACACATCCTGCCACAGACAACATGGCTGTACATCTCGGCTGCCTAATCCAGATGACGAACAGCCCGAAACACTTCGCGCGCCATACCAGAAAAGGCGTGACCCGAACGCTTCCGAAGTGCTTCGTCTGCAATTTCGTCAGTCTTTTGTTTTTGATTTAAATTGTTTTTAATAATTCTAAAATGGCTGATTGATAGTCAGCTGTTGAGAGATATTTATATTAAAAAGTGAAGTCATTCCAATGAGTAGTTTAACTAATAATAATAACTATACTTTAACGTTTTGGCGCCCTTGCTCTGAACACAGCAGCCAATCACAGAGCAGTAGCATTATGCAGGCGGTCTTTGTCACGGGAATGGTACCGAATCTCACATCTGTCACAGGTACCTCACACCACATTTCGTCATCTATATACTTCTTGCATCTACAGTACTCTGAGAACAGCTTCTTGGAGCCTAATATGATGGCTGACTAAGCCAGAAATATTACAAGGTGAATAGGTTATTGATGACTAAACTTTCTGTTATGTTTGTCTATCGTATATATTAAAATGTGGAAAAACTTATGCACCAACCCAATACTCACTTCGCTGGAAAACTTCCTCTTGACAGACATTTTGTGTGTGTGTGTGTGTGTGTGTGTGTGTGTGTGTGTTCTAGGAAGCGGTCATAATGATCTGACGCGACAGCGAATTTTCCGCTGTTCATATCGCGATTCCAGAATTGGTTACAGCTTTGTCAGAGAGAATTCCACAGCCGAAGGTGTAGCGGTCGACAGGTACACAAAAGCGAGCACCGTTCACGCCTAGGCGAGGCGAAAGGAACCTCTCGCTCACCGGCGAGACGCAAAGACGCAGCAGCAGCAGCAAGGAGCGGGCAGCAGGCCCTTGTAGGGCGAGGTGACTGGTATCGCGGAGCGACCTCGGCCCGTGGCAGCTGGACAGGCAAATCAAAGCAGGCCCCTCGTGATCACGGTGCGCCGTGCGCCGTGGAAAGCCCGAACCACCTGCGGCCCGTGACTCGCTAGAGCGGCGATCCCTCGAAGGCTGCCCTGCCGGGGCTTTCTCCTACTTTATGGCAGCCGGTAATCGCCCGCCACAAACGGCTGACAACTACAGTCGTTACCGTCGAAAAATTATTCCCCACGCCACGCGAGGGAAAGGAGCGCAGCCTGCTGCAGCAATATATATATATATATGTATAGGATAACCAAAACGATCATGTTGCGCGTGATGTAAGCTCGCGTACGCTGTAAATACCTTTTGTGCTGTTCGCCACAATTAATTACTCCCGGGAATTATTCTCATTCACGAAGCACTATTGTGTGGACTTTTTTCCAATATAAATCAGCGGGCAATTTGTAAAGCGTATACGTCGTAATTTTGTAGGTCGCCACTCCTGTTTTCATAGGGCGTTGGACACGTGCTTCGATGCGTGTTTCCAAGTTCTTGCCGTTTCAGCTAATAGTCAGGAAAAACTTTCCGTAATCTAAACTACAGCGTAAGGAAAAGTGGGGTAGCTGAGTGACTGCAGGAAGTTTTCTGTTTGGTATAGTGAATGACAGATTGCTCTAAATGTAGAAACATTCCTGCGATATTCGAATACAGTATTGGCGGTGTGCTGGTTGACACAGTGGCGTCAGTTAAATACCTAGGCGTAACGCTGTAAAGCGACTTGAACTGGAATTAGCACGTAAGGTCGGTAATGGGAAAGGCGAATGGTGGACTTCGGTCTTCAGACATAGAAAAAGCATTTGACGGTGTCTGGCACGACTGACTAATCTGCAGTGTCCACTAGTACGACTGCCCACAACATCTCTTGACCACGCTGAACTCCTTGTTGACGCAATAGGAAATTTTATGTTAACCGAGATAGACTTAAGAGTAGTGTTAAGTCAACTGGGTTGGAAAACCTCCGGGGATCTGTTCTGGGTCCACCCTGTACAGAATTTTTTACGAACTACATTCTACGAGATACGAGACAGCGTTCATCTGACACTCTTCGGAGATGGCACTGCTGTTTACACCAGTCGCCGGAACCTCAGTTACATAGTCGTGAGTATCAAACGGCATCTCGACTAGATTACACAGTGGTGTAATTTCTAGAAAATTAAAGTCAATCCGACCAAGTGCAATGCCATAATGTTCACAACCACAAGACCTCCAAACTGTCAAATCTATATCGACGGTAGAGACATCCCCTGGTGCAACACGTTCAAATACCTAGGTCTGAAATTTGATTAAAAAAACTCTTGTGGAGTGCACACATATTCGACGTCTGTAATTGGGGTTCTGGTAGACTGAGTTATACCCAATGCTCAGAGGCAATGGCTGCCCATCCAAGTCATGTTACGTGTGTAGGAGATGGTCGTCTTTCCAACTTTACTTTTGTGACTCTGAGATCTGTGGCATGGCCGCAAATGCTCACGTATGAAAACTGAAAATAGTTCCAAACAGTTTATTTTGTATTTTTTGGAATCCATAGCCTCAAGATACTTAATAAACGTAAACATGATCCGTAGTAGGTCGTAATGCGTTGTTTATTTAATAGTGCGATTAGCTGGTTTCGAATAAGCGTCATTGTCAAGGACGTATTGTTGTACATAGAGCGAAGTGCCGGATACGATCTTAAAAGATGTCACTGTAATGTGGATCCTTTCGTAAAATGACGGAATATGGCTACTTTTTACTTGTAATTAAGACTGATTTGAAAATAACATGAAATACAGATGTCAAAATGAGCTTGACAGTGTCGCTTAGTCGAAATTAGCTAATCGCACGATTAAATAAACATCGCACTACAGACTACTACGGACCATGTTTCCGTTTAAGTTCCAAACAAGGCTCTCAGGATAATAAGTGATGCAGCCTGGTCCATCCCGAACACACTTACACATAAAGACACAAACATGCCCACCGTCCCATCAATCGTTTTACACAAATTCGCAAAATTCACCTCATCAACTCTCTCAGGCTTAGGCACTGACCCATTCCAGGCAGCTACAAACACCCGAAAAAAATTTTCACCCATGGCTTCAGGGTTTGAATCAGTCAAAACACACACACACACACATCAAAACAAAACAAAAACACATGTAATCATCGACCCTATATGCTTTAAAACTAAAACTCAGAAGACATTAAGGCAAAGCTCACCAGTCAATCAAAACTACACAGACAAGAGTCCAGACATGATATGCGGCACGGTACGGCTTATTAAGAGAATTCTAGGAAGATGTATCTCGTCTCTAAAGGAGGGCGAGTATAGGAAACCAGAGCGACCCATTCTTGAGTGTTTCGGTTCCCCGTTAGTTCAGATTAAAGGAAGACATGGAAGCAAGTCAGAGGCGTGTTGCTAGATTTGTTACCGGGAGGTTCGATAAACATCCTAGCACTACGAAGATGCTTTTTGAAATCAGGCGGGAATCCCTAGAAGGAAGAAGTTTGCTTCGCGGAACATGTTGAGGAAATTTAGAAAACCGGCATTTGCTGCTGACCACAGAACGATTCTACGGCCGCCGACGTATATTTCGGAGCAAGACTCTCGAAGACAGGAGAAATTAGGGCTCGTACGGAGGAATGCAGACAGATTTTCCTTCGCTCCATTTGCGAGTGGAGGAGGAAACGGAATGACCAGCACTGTTACAAGATACCCTCTGTCACGCAGCGCATGGGGGCTTGCGCAGTACAGTGTATGTATGTAGATGTAGATAATTGGGTCTAATGTGACAGAGAGAAGGGAATCTTGAGTACGACAAGCTAAACTTTCTACACTTAGAACTGCCTGGTAGATCACAACTGTATGGCGGACTGGCACTCGAACCTGGGACCTTTGCCTTTCATGAGCAATTGCTCTCCCGACTTAGATACCCAAACACTACTCACGACCTGTCCTCACAGCCTTATTTCCTCCAGTACCTCTTCTTCTAGCTTCCCGTCTCCGCAGTTCTCCTGTACACCTTGCGGAACTAGCACTCCCGGAAGAAAGGATATGGCGGGGACACGGGTTAGCCACAGCCAAGGGGATGGTTTGTAGAATGAACTTTCACTCTGCAGTGGAATGCTCACTGATTTTAAGCTTTCTGCCAGAGTATACTTTTCCAGAATAACGTCGTGAACAGTTCTTTCATTTATTCCTATCCCGTGTTCGCTTTTCAGTTACGTACATCTCTCGACGTTTACGAAATATTCGCCTTTCAGACAACGAGTACCGCAGACGGTGTAACACTTTTTTGGATCTTTTCTCCCCCCCCCCTCTCCTCTTATGGAAAGTTATCACGTTTCCCTGTTATTTTTTACAAACATAAGTTAGCTTCACCAGTCTGCAAGTTATTGTATATGGCTGTCCGCAGCTCGTGGTCTTGCGGTAGCGTTCTCGCTTCCCGCGCACGGGGTCCCGGGTTCGATTCCCGGCGGGGTTAGGGATTTTTCTCTGCCTCGTGATGACTGGGTGTTGTGTGTTCATCATCATTTCATCATCATTGACTGGCAAGTCGCCGTAGTGGCGTCAACTAAAAAGGACTTGCAATACGGCGGCCGAACTTCCCCGCATGGGGCCTCCCGGCCAACAATGCCATACGATCATTTCATTTCATGTATATGGCTGATTCTTATGAACAGTTGTTTTTCTGGTCTTCAGTCCCGGGACTGGTTTGATGCAGCTCTCCATGCTACTCTATTCTGTGCAAGCCACTGCATCTCCCAGTACCTGCTGCAGCCTACATACTTCTGAATCTGCTTAGTGTATTCATCTCTTGCTCTCCCTCTACGATTTTTACCCTCCAGTACTAAATTGGTGATCCCTTGATGCCTCAGAACATGTCCTACCAACCGATCCCATCTTCTAGTCAAGTTATGCCACAAATTCCTCTTCTCCCTAATTCTATTCAATACCTCCTCATTATCTATGTGATCTACCCATCTAATCTTCAGCATTATTTTGTAGCAACACATTTCGAAAGCTTCTATTCTCTTCGTGTCTAAACTATTTATCGTCCATGTTTCACTTCCATACATGGCTACACTCCATGCAAATACTTTCAGAAACGACTTCCTGACACTTAACTCTATACTCTCTTCTTCAGAAACGTTTTCCTTGCAATATAAAGTAATTATATGAAACATATTATCTGATGAAAGTATAGTTTAGTACGCATGTATGACTCTGATGGCGGTGCAACATTACACTTCCATAGGTGGGAGCTACGAACTGGTGTACTAACGATGTTTGTATCTTTTCATACTTGCAGATAACGAATATATGAAAACCTCTTATCCCGAGCCGCAGTCCGTGGTCCTTATACTGAGCGACACTTGCGAGCAAGTCCGCTTGGATAACACACTGAAAGAAAAAGTTGGCGAACTCGAACGGTGGATGTCTGGAGCACGCTGCTGCTCTCAGAACAAAGGAGAGTTTACTAAAGATGTTTGCTTGGAACTGTTGGATGGATATAAAATTATACCGAGAATATTTAACTGTTCTTTAAATTTCGTGCTAGTTATATGGATCTACATCTGCATCATACTCCGCAAGCCACCTAATGGTGTGGCGGTACCACTATCTAATCCCTCCAACTCCGTTTCACTCACGAATAGTGCGTGGGAAGCATCTGTATTGGGTCTCATTTCTCGAATTTTCTCCTCGTGGTCAATACGCGAGATGTACGTGGGGGGAAGTAATATCTTGTCCGACTCCTCCTGTCCCGAAACTTCAATAGTAACTGTATCCGTGATGCACAACGCCTCTCTTGTAACATCTGCCAGTGGACCTTGTTTTGCATCTCCGTAACGCTCTCTCGCCAGTTAAACGATCCCGACATTAACGAACTAGATAGAAAATAACGTTAACTGACCGTATTTAAGCGGTGGGCATGTTCACTAACCACCGAATGTTGTTATAATAATTTGACTCTGTTAAATTGACTTTAGTGCGACCATTACATTTTACCTATTTGTGAACAGTAAAAGAATATCTGTTGCGAAGCATTTTTGTATTTGAAGATATATAATCTCGTAATGGTCTTATGCGATTGAAAGCAGACTAGGATTATAACTGCCTTGCTTGATTGTTTTCAGTACAGGGACTATTTAAGGGGCTCCGGAACGCCCTATACTTTGTAACCTCCCCACAAGATTTTTTTTGTAGAAATGACAATACTTAATAGAAATGAAGCCAAATGTAACCTTCCCGCAAAAATATTAATGACAAAGACAATTAAATAAAATTTAGCTATGTGACCCAAGTATAAGCTCCCATAAAATAAAAGTCAATTCAGTGATAATAAAATTTCAGTGACAATGAAAATGGAAATAGACCGAAATGTCAGTCTTTGGCCCTGTGCGAAATCAGAATTAATTTCTTACCTCAATATGTCTGCATGAGAAATATCTGCTCTTATTCTGCGCCACAGCTTGGACGAAATGCATCGCAATAACTATTTTTTTATTTTTATTTTTTAAAGTTATCTGAAAATTTTCTTTAAGGAAATGCAAGGGAATCAAATGATTTTTTTTTCGTTGTTAAAAAATTGTTTTGAAATCAAAATTATTATTGGGGCGATTCTTTAAAGTCAATTACAAAGAATATACACTAGATTATCTGATGAGCGCAAAGCTGCATGAATACTTATTTAATAAAATTATACCTCATCCTGAATCTCGACCATTGCGGTGCCGACGCCCGCCGACTGCTCTGGGCTACCACTACTGAACTCTCTCGCAACTAGACCGCAACTCTACTCGGCTACAACTGCCGACAGACTACTGTACTGCACTGCGCCTCGAGCGCAACTGCTCTGGTCAGAGATTCTACAATGCCTCATCATCGCTGCCAACGAGTACATACGCCTTTCATAACCCTCCACTGGGGGGGCAAAAATTTGGCAGCGATGGTGAGTCATTTGGACTTGCCATCGTAACAAATTTTTCTTTTAATTAATTAACATTTACATTTTACAAAAAAAATTCAGATGTAGTACATGAATTAAATGTTGTGCACATGCACCTAGTACAAAACACTTCAGACAAGACAAAATATAAGTACAAAACATATTAGTAAATCAGAAAATTGTATATACAAATTATTTGACAGATAACAAAGTGCACCACGCTCGTAAGAGGCACACCAACGTAGAATTAGTGCAAAAACCAAATATAGTGCTCCATGATAATGAGGATGGACAAGACAAATGGATGTTACTATAATTCCAGGTAGTTAGGTCAGAAGGTGAAGGACATTATATCACAGACTAGTTTTGATTACATTAGTAGTTTGCGGTATCCATAGCCTAGTTATTGAACATTTCTGTACCATTTATGTAGTATTACAGAAAAATGTTCATTAATTGTTTTACAGACAACATTGTCATTGCTCATTTCAATACCGTAATCAGTAGCATTCATTTCCTAATTACAAAGCATTATTAATTAATCATTGGTCATTTCAATACAGTAATCGGTAGCATTCTTTTCCAAATTACAAAGCATAATCAATAGCATTCAATTCTTTGTTACAAAGCGTAATTAGTAGCATTAATTTCCTAATTACAAAGCATTAGTAATTAATCATTGGTCATTTAAATACAGTAATCATCTCAATACAGTAATCACTAGCATTCTTTTCCCAGTTACAAAGCATAATTAATAGCATTCAATTCCTTGTTACAAAGCATAATTAATTAATGTTCATTTCACTACAGTAATCACTAGCAATCATTTTTCAGGTGACATTATTCATAGCTGATCAGCATTACACAGAATTCTCTTAAACTGCTATCATTATTTGGGACTGGTAATACATTTTTGTTAGCAATGCATTGCGTTGGGATCGATAATTAATTGCTCAGGTATAACAATATTTGCTTTTGACCTATTGCTGCAAATGAGGATAGGTAACGTCATTCGTCATGAGTCAGCTGTAGCAAGGTTATGAAACAAGCAGTATATGTGATCACATTTATAAATTATAGACACAAATGGGTAAAAAATAAAAATGCAAGTATTAGAACGGTATAATAAGTAACAGGTTTAGTAAGTATCATGAAAAGCTTCTGCTGGAAAATACAAAATGGATTATTAAGCTGAAAGAAGAAACGTAGACTATGCTGAAAAGTAGTGAACTTCGAATTAACAAGTAGTGAAATGTGTATAAAAAATGTGTTCCATAGCTGTCCTTTCCAAAATCTTCAGTCATCCTACTATGCAATATAACACCTGCTGTCAAAGCAAACTGCAACAAATACTTAAATAACTACATAGCATAAATACATAACTTCAACATTATCCTCATCTGTAAAGAAAAACTTCATTATTCATATCATCATAACTCCATCATTATCATCATCACCTGTAAAGAAAAAACTTCATTATTCATAGTAGCATATTCTTCATCATTATTCTTCATCAGCATTCATTATCATCTGCAAAAAATCACTTCATTACTCATTATATAACTATTCTTTATTTCTATCATATTTCATCACTTAAAACTAAGATGTGTAGTTCTGTCTGACAGCTTGCATCAATCGCCTTGTATTCTGAAAGAAAAAATTAGTTAAGACTGCTATTCTTCGATGTGTATATTATATTCTTGTTAATGCTTGTTAATTCTGATCCATTTACTCGTCCTCATAAGGTTTTGTATCTTCTTTCATCTATTCCGTAGTTGAAATTCCCATTTCTGTTTAATTTATTTCCTTTACGCATCATTCTTTCTGAAACTGATGAACAAAGATTAAAGTCTTGCATTTAAATCATATACCCGCTAAATAGTGACTGGTTAATGGTGACACAATTAAGCATACAGCATAACATGACAGAAAACGTAATATGTCAAAAGCATGGACAGTGTCCAAACGCAAAAAATGTACAGAGAATATCACAATGCAGCAGCAAAAAAAAGAAGAAAATGTAAAACAGTCACGATGTTGAGATATCACAGGGCAAAAATGTCAAAGTCAACTGGTGTGTTATACCTTCATTATTTCACAGTGCATACAAACAAAACGTAAAAACAATCATACATACATAAGAAAGACAAAATGTGACATTCGTTGTGTTCAGCTTGTATGTAGTGTAGTTAATAGAGGCGATAATTAAAGACTTCAATGGAGAGAGAATTTGATAAAATTAATGCGTCACTACAGAGAATTGCATAATTATTCATAAAATGCGTAAGTTCATCTGGAAAAATATGCACGGTCTAGTGTGTAACGACAAGAAGAGCGACCTGCTAACCTTACCTTGCCGGGCACTTGCCAAGAAAAAATACGATAATCATCAATAATTGTTCACATAAATATAAGTGCATAAGTGGTCATAAAAATGTGTAAGTTCATCTGGAAAATATGCACGGTCTGATGTGTAACGACAAGAAGAGCGACCTGCTAACCTTACCTTGCCGGGCACTTGCCAAGAAAAAATACGATAATCATCAATAATTGTTCACATAAATATAAGTGCATAAGTGGTCATAAAAATGTGTAAGTTCATCTGGAAAATATGCACGGTCTGATGTGTAACGACAAGAAGAGCGACCTGCTAACCTTACCTTGCCGGGCACTTGCCAAGAAAAAATACGATAATCATCAATAATTGTTCACATAAATATCTGGAAAATGTATTACAGTGTGATAAATCATAAAGTATGTTCATTCAATAAACGGTTTAACATTGGAGATATGGTGATTGCCTTTCGATTTTCTGGTTCTCAAAGTTTCGACGTGTACAACATTGGGGTGAGGAATGCTGCGAATCCGATATGGACCTGCGTATAGAAGTTCAAATTTACTGCACTTACCTTTTAATTTGCTGGATAAATAGTGTGTACGTACTAATATCTTCTGTCCAACGTGAAAGTCTCGGCGTCTACAAACCTGTTTTTGCTGTCTTCTCCGGCGCTCTGCGGCACGTTTGATGTTGTTCAGCGCAATGTCAATTATTTCGTGGTGTCTTAGTCGACGTGATCTAGGAAAATTTACTAACTCTTTGATTTTGTTTGGTGGTTCAACGTTTTTCAGTATAACAGACGGAGATAGCATAGTAGATTCATTTGGAATGGAATTAATTACATCTTGGAACGAGTGTATGTGTGTGTCCCAATTAACATGTCTTTTGTGGCAGTATATTCTACACAGTTTACCAATTTCTTTCATTAATCGTTCACAAGGGTTCGAAGAAGCGTGGTACTTGGATATATAAATCGGAGAAATGTTTCTAACTCGTAACATGCGTGTCCATATAGCAGAACGAAATTGTGATCCATTGTCAGAAATTACTTTCATCACATGCCCTACATGAAATAGAAAATGCTTTACAAATGCTTTCGAGACAGTTTTGGCAGTAGCTTTGCGTAACGGAGTGAAAGTAACAAATTTTGAAGTGAGTTCAACAGGACAAAGATGTAGCAAAAACCTCTATTAGTTCTCGGAATTGGACCAAAAATGTCTACTGCGGCCATATGTCTTAATTTAACAGGTACAATGGGGTATAATGGAGGAATATGTAAAGTGGTGTCAGACTTAGCTTTCTGGCAAATTTTACATGACGCTAAAACTCGTCGTATACGTTTTTCCATGTTTGAAAAATAACAGTTCTGTCTCAATATAAGAAAACATTTTCTTGCTCCGTAATGTGCGTAGCTTAAATGCGTGTACCATATTAATTTGTTAACCAGTTCGTCAGGAATGCATAATAACCAGTTGTTGCTGTCTGGATGAGAGCGGCGAAACAGAATGTCATTGCGTACAGTGTAGTGGTTTCTAACCGTAACATTATTCTTATCTTGCCAAAGGTGTTTAATTTCTTTCCACACATTGTCTTTGCTTTGCTCTCGTGCTATGTCCTGTAATGACGAGGAAATAAAATTTTCAAATGCTACTTGCTGAATGTACATGACACTGAAATTTGCTTTGCAGAAGTTGGTTGCTACGTCTTGCTGATTGTTGCTGAGAGAACGAGAAAGTGCGTCTGCTACAACATTTTGTGTGCCGGGAATGTGAACTATTGTAAAATTAAATTCCTGTAAATAAAGTTTCCATCTGCTTAATCTATCATGAGTAAATTTAGCCGAAAGTAAGAATTGTATAGCTCTGTGATCCGTGTAAATGGTGGTATGTCTGCCATAAAGAAAGTGCCGAAATCTCGTAAAAGCCCATACAACACATAATGTTTCTAGTTCAGTAACGGAATAATTTCGCTCAGCAGGTGATAGAATACGACTTGCAAACGCGATGTTTTTGATTACTGTAGAACCAGCTTCTTCAATTTCCTGAAAAATATGTACGCCTAAAGCTGTGTTGGAACTGTCGGTGGCAATGGAAAAATTTCTGGTAAGATCTGGGTGCGATAAAAGTGGAGCATTCAATAAAGCATGTTTTAGGTTCACGAATTCAGAGTGTGCTTGCTTATCCCATGACCAAATAGTGTTTTTACCTGTTAATTGGCATAATCTAGGTGTGTCTAGTGCAGAGTGATGAATAAATTTACGCAAAAAGTTAATTAAGCCCAAAAAACTGCGTAATTGTTTCTTTGTTGTAGGAACAGTAATGTCACGTAAAGCTTGAAGTTTTTCCGGATCAGGCGCAATGCCTTCTGCTGAAATTACGTGTCCAAGAAATTTTATAGAAGTTTTACCAAAATGCGATTTACTGAGGTTAACTGTGAGTCCTTGTGCATGGAAAGTTTGCAATAGTCGTTCTAAAATCAGATTATGTTCAGACCAGTTAGCTTCTGCAATAAGAATGTCGTCTACGTACGTCGTAATTCTGTCTTTAAGTTCTGTCGGAAGTATTGTGTTCAAACCGCGAATAAAAGCAGCAGAAGAAATAGTTAAGCCGAACGGTAATTTACAAAATTGATAACAGTCGCCAAAACAGAGAAAAGCTGTGTACTTTCTGCAATTCGGATGAAGTTGTATTTGCCAAAATCCCGATTTCAAATCTAATGTGGAATAAATAGCTGTACCGTGAAATTTCTGTAGAAGTTCCTCTAGTGTCTGTGGTCGATCGGTTTCATTAATAATAATGTCATTAATGTGACGTGAATCAAGTACAAGGCGAAGTGAGCCATCTTTTTTCTTAACAATATGTAGCGGGTTTATGTACGGACTAACTGCCGGTTCTATAATTCCTTGATCGAGCATATCTTGCAATTCTTTTTTAACCTGTTCTCTGTGGATATATGGAATGGGATAATGCTTTGCTTTAAATGTGTCGTGCTGTTTGACTTGAAATTCATACATAAAGCCGGACATAGTACCAGGAATGTTGTCGAAAACTGGAGCTTGCTGTAAAAGAATTTTGTGTAATTGCGTTCGTTCATCGTCTGTATTTGCACTGCTCTGTTTAACTTTGTCAGTAATCATCTGCATTATGTCGTAGTCAGTTTCGTCTGGAGTATTATAGTTGTGTACGTACGTATCCGTGAACAATGTGGGATTACAGTCTATGTTACGCAATACTGAAATGACCTCTGTACAATTAATTGTTTCCTCTTCTGATGATAATGAGTGCTGAAATTCTAAAGCCAATTGCACATTTTCGTCCTTCAACATTAAATAAGAATTTTGAAAATCAACCACTGCGTCGTGTTGTACGAGAAAATTAGTACCTAAAATTACGTCTGTTGTCAATAAAGGAACAATCCAAAAATTTGAGTGAAAAGTATGACCTCCAATACAAAATGATAAATGCGTCTGTAATTTTACGTCTACTCCTTTACTCGATACTGCTCTTTTCACTTTCGTTTTGCCTAAAGGAAATGTAGGATAAATATTCTCTTTGTTGCACTCGTTGAAAGTTTCCTCATTAATGACTGACATAGGTGATCCGGAATCAATTACTGCTGAAAATTTCGATGAACCTATTTTAACTTCGATGACAGGATGTGAAATGGTTTTCTGAACAACTGGTTTTTCCTGCAAAAGAGTATCTCGTATGTCGTCGAAAGTAATAGCATTTTCGTGAACAACATTATGCGTGTCTAAGGTAGTGCTCGTATTACTGGAAGATGCGTCCTGTACAGTATCTAGTCAGATTCTATCTGACGTGTTATTATTATCAGGAGGATGTTGTGGCATTTCTACTATTTGAACAGTTCTATTACTTCTTCCACACGTGTTACGCTCCGGATGATACCTACTATCGGGTTCATTTATTAGAATATGTTCTTGCGGATGATTTTGCTGTTGGTAAGACCGACTGTTATTAAACGTACGCTGATAATTGTGCTCATTATTTTTACGTCTGTCGTGATAGTCATTCCTATACGGTGCATTGCGATAGGAATTGAAATACTGTCTTCTCTGTACGTAGTTATTTCCTTGCTGCCGTGCGTCACTATTTGTTGGATCTGGGACTATACGTGCACGCGGCGAAACATTGTAGTTGGGTTGACCTTGTGCATTACATTGTTGGTTATGTATTCCAACCGGCTGACTTTCATGCTGTTGTGGTGGAAAACGTCTATTGTTACTAAAAGGTGGTTCCTGTTGCTGAAAGTTTTGATGATGTTGATAATGAGGATTTTGTCTGCTGTTAAAGTTCTGGTAGTTGTCGTTCCTAAAGCGTCTGTTATTTTTCCTATTCAAATTACGTCCCTGATCGTAATTACTGTAAGTTTGTTGACCTTGGTTATTATACGAAAAGTTTTTGTTTACAAACGAATAATCAGATTGTTGTACTTCCAAGAGCTGTAACAGATCTCTGAATGCTGAAATATTTTCCTTTTGCTGACCGGTTAGAAGTGAAACTCTTAATGACCGTGGTAATTTAGAAATGCATAATTGTATAAGTGCGGATTCACTATAAGGTTCACTTAGGTACTGGTTCTGTTGCACCATGTGCTCAAAAAATTGCGTCACACTCGGAAAATTTGAGTTCTCATAGTTCGGTAAGCTAATTAGTTGATCTTTAATTCCGCGCTGTGTCGTCTTCGACCAGTACGCTGATAGAAAAGCATTCTGAAATTCCTCTACTGAATAACATTGTCTCGCGATCGGTCTCATACGAGTTGCCGGTTCGCCTTCCAAAAAGCTACAAATAAATTCCAGTTTGTGCGTTACAGGCCAAGTCGGTGGAAAAGCAAAGCTAAATTGTTGGATCCAATCTAGCGGGTGAATCTGTGTTCTGTCGTTTTTAAACACTTTAAATTTTCTTACTGACAGAAAATGTTTGTAATCGAAATTATCGTCTCTGTGTGATGGAACAGGATCAGGATTGCAAGAAAATCTGTTGAACTGTGGTTGTTCGGAATCTAAGTCCCGTACTCTCTGTAGATTACCCAAATTATACGCATTTCGCGAGTCTGGCAAATGCTCGAAAAGTGGCGTCTGCTGTGATGTGTTATTAACCGAAATATTTTTTATCTTTGCTACCTCTTGCTGTAAGCTTGACAATTTTTTATGCAAGGTGTTATTAGACGAATCGATCTCATTAATCGTCTGCTGTAAATTTTGAAATTCAGGTGTTTGATTAAAAGAAACCGGTGTAGTATCGTCTGATTTATTGTCATTAGTACTTTCGATGACGTCAATACGACTGGCCAATTCATCACATTTTTCAGTCAGTATTTTAACCTGATCATCGGTTTTAGAATCAGAGGCGTTAATCTGTTTTTGCAACTTACGTGTAGTTTCGTTCAGTTTTTTAACATCAGCTTTCACGACATCGGAATCCTGTGTTAGTTCTAATTGTTCGAGTCTGTCGGTCACTGTTTGAAAATCTGTTGTGTATGTATCTGTTTTCGATTTCAGATCAGAAATTTCGTCACGTAATTCTGTGTTTGACTGTGCGATGGTATTAATTTTGTCGGACACTGTAGCAATATTGTTGTCCACGTATGTTTTTGCTTTCGCAAACATCTTACGTTTGTCTTCCTGTCTCTGAGCAGTGATTGTTTCCATTACTTGACGTTTTACTTTATTTTGATCATCAATAAATTTGCGGAAACGCGTATCACTGTTTTGTATGTGAAGACTAAGACGTTCGTTAATTTGAGTGTTCTGTTGTTCGAATTTCGCGTCTATCTTTTCATCCATTGTGCGCGAAAGTTCTGCCGTCATTGCTTTAAACTCGTCGCGTAATTGTGTAGCTTTTTCAGAGCATTGTTTAGCGACTCCGCTAATTTCGTCTCTGAGTGTTTCTGTTGCAGCTGTTTGCAATTCCCTTAATTCCTGAGCAACAGACTTAATTTCTTCGCTACTTTTTCGTGAATAAGCCTCAATTTCCTCGCGTAACTGTTCCTTAGTGTCATGGCACTGCACGGCAACGGCTCTAATTTGGTCACTAAGCTGTCTGGAATTGTTGTCTAATTTTTCATTTAAGTGTTGTTTGAGATTTTCACTCTGTTGTTTGGACTCTTCCTTATTTTGTAGCAATATTGCCATAATTTGACCCAATGTAACATTATCTACTCCATTCACTGTGTTGTTTAATGGTGGATCTGGAATTGTCTCATTTTCCGTAACCATTTGGTTATTCTGAGATTCACAAAAAGGTTTGTCAGTCGGATGTCTACTGTCAGACATTATTTCGGAATTAAATAAATCCGGCGTACTTTGTGTATCCTGCTCATTTTCATTAGAGAAATTTGTCTGTACGTTATTTGAATTTTCCAAACCGGGTGTGTTAAGCTGGGCAGCGCTCATTCCAACAGAACGCCCCGCGTCATCAATTGTCGTCAAATTAACAGAGGAGACAATTGAGTTCTCTTGTTCATCATTAAGATAAAAGTCGTCATTCGCGATTGGAACGCACTGACTGTTAGTGAACACAGCATTGTCATCATTACACTGCGTGTCACTAGTACTATTGGTCACGTTGTTTAAGTCGGTAATTTCGTTCAAAATACCTCGCGATACACTATTCACAGTTTTTCGCGGCATTTTTACAATAGTCACAATTAATCACAAAACAAATAAACAATGCAAAATCAACACACAAATACAACAGAGCAACGAATTGCCGTTGACCTGTAGAAAGAAAGTCACAAGATTAGTAAAAGCGTTGCGCCAAATCCTAATTATATCTAAGAAATGAGAGCAGATATCTGACTGTTTTTCAAAAGATTCTCTACGAAATACGATCCTGGACCGGGTGTCGCCAAGTGTAACCTCCCCACAAGATTTTTTTTGTAGAAATGACAATACTTAATAGAAATGAAGCCAAATGTAACCTTCCCGCAAAAAATATTAATGACAAAGACAATTAAATAAAATTTAGCTATCTGACCCAAGTATAAGCTCCCATAAAATAAAAGTCAATTCAGTGATAATAAAATTTCAGTGACAATGAAAATGGAAATAGACCGAAATGTCAGTCTTTGGCCCTGTGCGAAATCAGAATTAATTTCTTACCTCAATATGTCTGCATGAGAAATATCTGCTCTTATTCTGCGCCACAGCTTGGACGAAATGCATCGCAATAACTATTTTTTTTTTAAAGTTATCTGAAAATTTTCTTTAAGGAAATGCAAGGGAATCAAATGATTTTTTTTTCTTTGTTAAAAAATTGTTTTGAAATCAAAATTATTATTGGGGCGATTCTTTAAAGTCAATTACAAAGAATATACACTAGATTATCTGATGAGCGCAAAGCTGCATGAATACTTATTTAATAAAATTATACCTCATCCTGAATCTCGACCATTGCGGTGCCGACGCCCGCCGACTGCTCTGGGCTACCACTACTGAACTCTCTCGCAACTAGACCGCAACTCTACTCGGCTACAACTGCCGACAGACTACTGTACTGCACTGCGCCTCGAGCGCAACTGCTCTGGTCAGAGATTCTACAATGCCTCATCATCGCTGCCAACGAGTACATACGCCTTTCAACTTGCAATGTTAAAATAATGCTTATAAATTACATCTTTCCTCACAAAGTATTTGAGGTAGGAAGTTGGACTTTTTACAGATTATTTATTGGAATATGGGCTACAACTTAACACAGGGATTTTACAAAATTTTATTTCAGTTATTAAAGATGATTTTTTTTCAATTGTAATGAAAATTCACAACATTTTTTGCAATTTTTTATTTATATATTCAAAAATATAAAGTTTTTTGGAAAAAGGCTATGTTAAATTATGCAGAAGGTACTGTGTAACATTTACTGAAAGTTTGAAACAAATATGTTTGGAAGATCCTTAGAAAACATGTAATTAGTATGAGAAAATAAAAGTTTTGGGAATCGAGCGACAAAGATTGGATTAACTTTTTAGTGCATTCCAGGTCCATAGGATGGATTATCTTCATCCTCTGCAAACTCCTCCTCCAGCTTCCTCTTGTTCCTCCTCCTGTTTACTCTTGCTTGTATTTCTAGACTCTTTACAGCCCTGTCTGCAGCCCGAAGGCGTTCCTTGTCTAAAGCAAGCATCGCTCGTACCATGTTAGAACCTATCTTCATTCCCATATTTCTAAATACCTTGCACCTTACAATGTTGCCATCATTGAAAGTCGCAACAGCATCATACACACCAAAGTGAAGTGTTTCTATTCCAACAATTCAGTCTTGGGGATTCTCGACCATATAACACTATTTACACTTTCATTGGGGTTTTGAGTTTTTCCGTGAATACACTTTTTCAACAGTTCAGGTGCTGCTAAGTCTCTGAAAATAGGTTTTATCACCTCCATTATTGCATGAGGCAGACTATGCTTATGAGTGTACACTTCACCAGTTAGCAATCCTTTGTTATATTTACACCAACTGTCTTCTTCTTTGGGACACAAGCTATGTTGGGGATTTTCATCGTCTTTATTGTTTACAGTAATAACACATACCTTTGGCTTTCCAACATTTCTCCTTTTCTTAAAAGCCTTCAGAGGATTTCTAATAACTTTACTTTTACTCATTATTATACTTCAACAAAACAGAGACTCAAGAAACAGAATTAATTACGAATATTTTAGAGATAACGACAGAGTAAATAAACATGAAATAATCGACAATCACACCAGCGATATATATTGAACCATCACAGGTTAGTCACAACACATACTTTATCTCACATCACTAAAATGTACCTGATGAACACGGACGTTAATAATAACACCATTTGACAGCAGTTTAACAGCGCCACAGTGGGTCACGCCCATGTAGAACACATTTCAAAAAAAATTTAAAAATACTTGTAGTCTTCGGAATTGAATAAATTATATATCTATTAAAAGGTAATAGTCTGCAGATTCAGAAAACGCAAAAAAGTAAAAATTGAACTTTTCATGATTTTGAGCCTTTCCGGAGCCCCTTAAACGAAATTTGATTTCTTAAACTTACATCAATAGCTTAGCCTTATTATTCCTGACATTCAAACTGAGAAACTAAACACACATGACACTAAGGAGCTGAACAGATACGACACTACGATCAACGAGGTGTTAATTAGTGCTGTGTACGAACTGTTGTATGTCCCACTAACCCAAATTTAATCCGGTATATCTTAGGCAGATACTTGAATGAAAAAGAAAAAAATTCAGAAAAGTTGTCCATTGAAGCTGCTTGCTGTAATCAGACCTTCGTCTCCCTCTACAATCTTACCGATCCTTGATGCCTGGGAAACTGTCTGATCAACCGATCCTATCTTTTGTGTAGTTGTGCATAAATTACTTTTTTTCCCCAGTTCGATTTAGTACTTCTTAATCCAGTCAACCATCTAATCTTAAACATTCTGCTTTAGCTCCACATTTCAAACGCTGCTATTCTCGTCTTGTCTCAACTATTAATCGCCCAAGTTTCGATTTCATACAAGGTCACACTTCAGACAAATACTCTGCTGACACATAAATCCCATGTACTTCAGTTATCTTCCGTTACTTAGCTGCCAAAATAGCATATATCGTCAGGGGCTCCTAGTGTCGCATTTCCTAATCTAATTACCCCCGCATCGCCTAATTAGATTCGACTTCACGCCACTGGTCTTTATTTTACTTTTCTTGGCGTTCATATTACGACGCCTTTTCAGGACATTGTCCAACCTGTTCAACTGATTCACGAAGTCTTTTGCAGTCTCTGACAAAACTACAACCTTATCGGAGGAGCTTACGCATCCTCTTCACTCAAACTTCTGTTATCTGGCCAGACCATCAACCAGTAAATTACAATTTCCAGACCCTGTGTCTTCACCTACCTGGCCGCGACAATGCAGCAGCCGCCCATGTGCCTGAGAGAAGCCCATACATGAGGTGGAAGCGTGACTTCATTTCAGTAACTCTTTCGTGAGGTTTTAGCTTAACTCTCATCGCAGATGTCTACCCCCGGGTGTTCCACGACTTATCTTACGCATTTATTCAATAAGGAAGATACCCAAGAGCGTGTCCTAGCCTAGAACACGCTCTTGGGTAGCAATCCAACTTATTGAAGTACTCGGACGTTCGTGTACAAAGCGTATATCCTTTCTTCAACAACAGATGTTAATGGATCTGGGTCGACCTTCTCGTACATGGCTTGCGAAACTCCCGGTTTCTCTAAGGCACTGATGTCCCTGGCTAAACCTACGCCTGTCGGGCTGCCTGCGGAGAGGAAAAGCTTCTTCGTACAACCGTGCAACCTCCAAGGCACTGCCATTCGCTTTGTCACACATGAAGTGCACGTTAGTGTTCTCTTCATTGGTGTAACCTCCGTCCGTGGTGCCTTCACGTTCGTAACTGATTGTCAGGTCGGTACGGCACAGTGAACGGAGGGGGAAGGGAAGTAGTTGCGCATGTGGAAACAAACAGATAGTCGATCCCAAACCTTGAGATACCAACGTAAATACCAAGATATCCAGGGACGTTTACAGTTGGTTCCCAACTGGAATTAGTGCGATACCTCGGCAACGGTTGATTTGCGGACTCATGTTTATTGGAGTTTTTTTAGCTATATTTGGCCTGTACTCTCCAAGTGTGGGTTATTGAGCATCACTTCTGAAACACTGCAGGCGCCGGCGCCTGTAACTTCGACGCTCTGTAGCGTCGCTGCATGAAGTTCCCGGGCATGGGTCCCTATGTAAAACTTGATCTACTGACTCCCCTCTACAACTTACAGAAGTGTGTAACGAATTGTGGAACACCTGGATGTACCCATACGATCGGAAGAGGTAGATTTTTTGGGTCTTCATTATGAAGTAAAATTTTTCGCAAATAAATTTAAGGTAAGAAATGTTTACAAAGTTCCAGCATCAAAACTGTCTCCAATATATACAAATCACAAGCCGCGCTTCTGGCGAAGTGCAGTGAGGGCAAGCTGCCTGCCTCGTGCAGCCGTGGACCTTAGCATTTAGAAGGCGCCCGATGCCCCCTCTAGCAAAGTTCCTGATAGTTTCAGGTATTTCCGAAGGCTCCGCCGGTGTTTCTTCGCTGTCGACAGCGAAACTGAGCTTTGATTTCAGAACCAGGCGCCTTTCTCCTCAAGCCTTTGAAGGATCATTGTTCGAATTCATAACTTTACTATTATCATTGATTCACCAGGATAAGTACGTTTCATAAATCTAGAACGGAAATCAGGACGCGCTTCTAATTATATGACGTTGTTAGTTGTTCCACAACAGTATAAATTGCAGTGTCTTCATTACAACACGTTTTGGCCTTTAATGCTACATTATCACATACACATTTTCTATGTCCTTTGTTTTATAATTTGTTTGACGCATGTTATTGTGGCGTTTCTACGTGCAGCACTGTTTTCCGTCAATACACGCACGCACGCACACACACACACACACACACACACACACACACACACACACAAGCGACATATTTGTCGACATTCGCTCATACAACAGGTCATAACAGCCAGTACAAAACTGTGCTTTCCGTCGGCAAAACACAAGAACATCTCCGACACATAGCTAGAGACACAGAATACTTCTATTGACGAAGCTACATTGTGGACAACTACGATGTAGGAGCCTACTATTTGTTGGTTTCGTGTTATTGTTTTACAGGCGCAGTAACCACAAAAATGCTTGTTTCCTTGTCTTCTGTAAACCTCTAAAAGACAGCTACGTCACATCCCCATTTCCTCCACCACAGAGAAATGCAGTAAATACTGCTGCAAATGTACAACCGACAGATGTGGACGCGAACTGCGTCTAGTCTCTTCTTCTGGAAATGCAGTGGGAAATTCGTTAAAGTAATATTCCGTAAAAGTAATATGGGATGTCGTTTGTACAATGCCCCAAAATAATTAACGCCCGTGAAATAGTGTGCAACGCCCCAATATTAGAGCCAAATGGGGAATAACGGATCTACGGATAATGCATTGTTTTGAAATCTCATCGAATTTCCTGTCCTCGGTCCAAGGATAGTACAATGTAAACCGTGTCTGTTAGAAGTAACCATATCCCTGCTAGAAGTATGCTATTCAAGCGGGATAAATGTAAACATAATTCTTCAGTTTTAATAGCACGTTTATCTGACGCGATAATTTTCTTTCACTCTGGACATCCAGTTTTTGTTGACTTCAGGCCGGTAAGATAAACGTCAGTCGTATACTTTTTCATGGCCTCCGCCGTGCAGTAGCGTGAAAGGTCAAAGAACACGAATAATGTGTTTGTGTTGCGAGTAGCTATGGGCTGGTCTGTGAATGGTTGCGAAGGTGCGCTGTAACCTGGACGTGGTCTGGTTGTGTGGAGTACTTCGTGCACAGTACTGATGAGGCTAGACTGTAGGTACCGCAGACCGCACTTGGTGCGCTAACGGATAAAAAAATTTCCTTCTGTAATATATGCCACTTCTGTCTGGAATATAGTTATCACTGCGACAGCTTTCTCCAAAATAATTAATCAATGTCGTAATGTGGGAATGCGTAGATTGGTCATTTAAGGTACCATTGAATGTACTGATGAAACCACACAACACGCGAGACCTTCAGATGACTTTTCCTCGTTCTTAGATAAGGATTTTTGAGAGGGAAAGCGTACCTCAAGATATTGTAAAGAGTAAGGAACTGTTGAACAGTATTTGTTACGCAGGAAGGGGGTGGACTGGATCTTTAATTTCAGATGGGGCAGGTGAAGTAGATTAGTTTGTTTCTCAGCAACATCAAGGAAGTTTTAGAACCTGAAATGTTGCCTTTCTGCAGCTACCTTTCAGTAATAGATTGTTCCTCGGCACAGAACGCTTAAAATGGCACCTCAGTTCCTTTGTTTGGCACACTTCCACAAAAAGTCTGGAGGATACTGCTCGTTCAGTAGGCACTGTACGTGAACATCGGACTCAGCTAGAAGCCGTGCCTCCTCTGGGACAATGTAGTCTGCAACATTCGATGCACTAGTCTGAACTACGTTCGTGTTTAGAAAAAAACAGAACGCGAACAACTAGATATAGGACGTTCAAATTCACAGAACGTGAACATTAGTACGTTCTGCAGAAATGATTATCATTTCAAAATGGTTCAAATGGCTCTGGGCACTATGGGACTTAACATTTGAGGTCATCAGTCCCCTAGAACTTAGAACTACTTAAACCTAACTAACCTAAGGACATCACACACATCCATGCCCGAGGCAGGATTCGAACCTGCGACCTAGCAGCAGCACGGCTCCGAGCTGAAGCGCCTAGAACCACTCGGCCACAGCGACCGGCGTTTATCATTTCAGTCAGCTAGGTTCAGCTTGTGTCCTGTTGCCTAGTAGGCGCAGGGTACGCCAAGGGTCCTGATAACTTATTGCGAGCGTGATGGCATCGACTCGTGCAAGGCGAAATGGCGGTCTCTGATATAGCCATCCATCCTGATCTCACGTGGTTCCAAAGTTGATCTATGGGGGTTGGTACTGAGTCACGCGCTGCACCCGTCGTTTCACCATGTCCCTCACCTTTTCGATTGGCGTCAGGTCTGGTGATCTGGCGGGCTAGGGCAAAAGGCTGACATACTCTGACACCATGAAGGCGTGTGTTCGTGCAGCAACAGGTGGTCGTACATTGTCTTGCTGAAAAATGGCATCTGGGGTGTTGTGCAGAAAGGGTATGGCTGCGGGTCGCAGGATGTCATTCAGGTTGGTCACACTAGTCCCAGTGTCCTGGACACGCACCACCTGCTATTTGTGGTTTTACCTAATAGCGCCCCACATCATAAGGCCTTGAGATGGCGGTGTATGTGTTGCGCGAATGCAGTCATTGTGATGCCGCTCCTCCTGTCTGCGGCGAACCAAAATGCGGCCATCATTTTCAAACAAACAGCACCTGGATTAGTCCGAAACATTATCTGATGCTATTCCTGTCCCCAGTGACGTCGTCACATACGCAAATGCCGTCTAGTACGTTTCTCCACATTCTTCAAAGGTAGGCGGAGAAGTGGACGACACGCACGCAGCCCATGCCGTAATAAACGACGACCATCGCGCTCGGGGAAGCCGTCAAGCAAAATGGGATGCAAGTGGTCCGCTGTCGTGGTGCTTTCTGTTACTGCGGCAGGTCCCGTGGAAGCCCAAGTGAATGATCCCACTGGCTAGCGTTCTTTGCGCGGTACCTGTTTCAAAAAATGGTTCAAATGGCTCTAAGCACTATGGGACTTAATATCTGAGGTCATCAGTCCCCTAGACAGAACTAATTAAACATAACTAACCTAAGGATATCACACACATCCATGCCCGAGGCAGGATTCGAACCTGTGACCATAGCAGCAGCGCGGTTCTGGAGTGAAGCGCCTAGAGCCGCTCGGCCACAGCGGCCGGCTGTGCCTGTTTTCTGCAGCCGTTCACCGGGATGACGGCGTATCCGGGTGAAACCATTTACCTGGTGTAACAAAAACCGTTATTCAACCGACTCGGCGACAGCTCTCCGTCGATGCAAGGTCCAATCTCGAAGATGCCTTGCCCACTAGAATCGTAAATTCTAGGAAACACATAGCCTCATGTTCGATAATGTGCACTGAACGGTGTACTGCCAGACACTTGTGCTTGCACCAGCCTGGTACTCTGTCGTCAGGCCTTGCGACAGGATACTGCCTATCCTCCTTTACAGGAATGGTCAAGGCTCCGACCTCCACATTCTGTGATGAGTTGTGGACGTCCTCCATCTTGTCTGCTGCTCGTCGTTTCACCGTCCCTCAACTACTTTCACAGGTCCTAACGACAGCAGCGTGCGACAGCTGAGTATCTCTGCCGTTCTCGAGGATTTTGTTCCGAGGCCCCGGACTGTAACAATTTGTCGCTTATGTCTCTAGACTTCTCCACTTGCGGCCCGTATTGTCGTTAGCATGATTCCACATTCGTCTCTGCCCCTTATGTAGTGGCATTACTGCCTCACGTGCCCACAACCCCAGAAGGCAGCTGTGAGTAGTGGTCATAATGTCTTCGTTCGCCTGTGGACAGTTTCTCGTCTTTCCATATGTAAGCTTGCTTATTTCTGAAATCGTAGTGCGCAGTCTTTGCATGTTGACTTACAGTGACGTCCATTGTACAAGAGGCGTTCAATAAGTAATGCAACACATTTTTTCTCTCGGCAAATGTCGGTTGAAATAAATGCGGAATCGCTAGAGATACATAGAAGGAAGACGTTCACTGAGAAATGCAACACATTTTTCTTGTTGTCGGCCAGTTTCAGTTGAAAAATGCTTAATTTGTTGTGGGGCATCGTTGAATGTTCTCGCTTCAGCCCCTACAGCCTTCAAAATTGCGTGTGTAAGGGAGATGCGTTCCGAGCCGAAAGCTGTCACTGAATTTCTTTTGCTGTAAGGCCAGAGCATCGCAGATATTCATATGCGCTTGCGCAGTATGTACGGAGACCTGGCAGTGAACAACAGCACGGTGAGTCGCTGGGCGATACGCCTGTCATCGTCGCAACACCATCACGTAAACCGTCAGATATTCCGCTTGCTTGCTGGCCGCACACATCTGTGTTCGAACGTGATCGATGGGTCACAAACACATCGCTGCTCAGATGGGCGTCTCTGTCGGCATTGCTGACACACTTGTCCACCAGTTGAGCTACTCAGACGTGTGTGTTCCTCGCTGCCTAACAGAAGACCATTAAGAGCAACGAAGGACCATTTGTGCGGAATTGCTTGTGCGTTACGGGGCTGATCGTGACAATTTTTTGTCGAACGTCGTCAAGGGCTACGAAACATGGGTTCATCACTTCGAAGAGGAAACAAGGCGGTAATCCATTGAGTGGTGGCACACCATCCCTCCTCCGAAGAAAAAGTTTAAAGCCTCTCCCACAGCCGGTCTTCTGGGACTCTGAAAGGGTTATTCTGTTCGACTTTCTCCCTCATGGTGTAACAATGAACTCTCATGTGTACTGTGCTACCCTCAGGAAATACAAAAAACGACTTCAGCGTGTTCGTCGCCACAAAAATGCTAATGAACTTCTTCCCCATGGCAACGCAAGGCCTGCGCACCTGAGAGGGGCTCACAAAACTTCGCTGTACAGTTCTTTCACATCTGCCCTACAGCCCGGATCTCCCACCTTCGACATCCATCTGTTTGGCCCAGTGAAGGATGCTCTCTGCTGGAAGCACTACGTTAATGATGGGGAGGCTACTGATGCAACAAGACGGGAGGTTATTGATGCAACGAGACGTTGACTCCGACGCCGACCGTGCGGCATACAGTCCCTCGCAGCAAGGTGTGGTAAAGCCGTCGGCACACGGACCGTGCATCCGAACGTTGAGCGTTGAGCGTGCCGAATTTCTGACGTAATAGCGTGGAATAGCACGTTCGGGAGTCTTTCCGAACGTGCAGAGCAATATCTGGCATCTCAGATATTCTGAGCGTCCGTCTGAGCGTTGACCAATGAGATGGCACAACGCCACCTACGTCACACGGACGCCGTCTCCCTTCAGTACAGAGTTGCGAGGCGCCATATTGGCATTTATTTCAAGTTTGTATGTATATATGCCGTTTCTGAGAGCCAGCAAATTGAGAATCACTTGAAAAACCGTTGTTGACTGTGTGATTCGTTCCAATAGAATAATGAGAAACATCATATTCGTGGCAAAAGAATTATTGTAACTTGCGTATTATGAGAGTAGGCTATTTGAAGGCAGCGACATACTGAAGATCCACCCAAAACGCATTGTTCTTAGTACAATTTGTTTTAATTAAATTTCAGTTAGTAACACATCTACGATTAAGGTTTCCAGCAAGGGGTAATACAATATGAATAGAGGTAAGGGTTGTGTTGCTAGTTTAGCGTAATGAGTAGCGTCAATGTTCTGTATTCAGCTATTCGTCGAGGCGATGTTTCGCGTCTTGACACTCACAATTTTTTTCCCTATCATTTGCGTTTTTATTAGGTTCTGATACTTTATTATTAGTTTAATATAAGTATGTACTATAATATTTGATGTTATGTAAATATAAGTTAACCTTTTTTTGAGAGGTGACTTCGTTCGATTGGCTTAACCTACAGGACAGCTTGCGCTGCTTGTATAAAGGTATTTTGCTCCTTTTTCTTTTACGCTTCGTAATTCACATGTTGCAAAGATTCTGCTACTGGGTAGGAACAGTGATCAAGTAAGACTGACCTAGGGGTTTTACTAAAATGTGGGAATGATGAAATAAAGTTTATCTTATGCGGAGAAGTTCAGAAATCGCACTGAGCACTATGGGACTTAACTTCTGAGGTCATCAGTCCCCTAGAGCTTAGAAATACTTAAACCTAACTAACCTAAGGACATGACACACATCCATGCCCGAGGCAGGATTCGAACCTCACACCGTAGCTGTCGCGCGGTTCCAGACTGTAGCGCCTAGAACCCCTCGGCCACTGAGGCCGGCTATGCGGAGAAGTATTCCAAATTTGTATCGCATTGTTTGTAATGGACATGGTACTTTCCTTTTCGTGGACGATGGAGGAAATGAACGTTTTAATAGACCTAACCAGGGCATTTTACGCGCGCTCGTTGAGTAAACAGCGTGATTTACGAACCAGAAACATTCCTCAACTGCCGCTGGAGTGCGTTTCGATCGCGTATACCCCGTTGGGGCCCACGTACCGTATGCATAAGTCGCATCGTTCCTGAGCGTTCAGCAGCACGTTGGACTTGGCACGCTCAACGTTAACGTTCGACAGCACGGTCCGTGTGCCGACGGCTTAACTCCGTCCCACTGAATGCTTTGAACGGAGATTATGATAAAAAAACAGGCTTTCGTAGCCAAAAGAGTTGAGAGTGATATGGTGTATTGGAATCCCGAATAAAACCAACCTGCTTACAGGAGAAAAGTTTTGCATTACTTATTGAACGCCCCTCGTACGTCACTCGGATCATTAACATATCCTCACTGTTGGGAAAGGGTGTTGTTGACGGTCTCGCCGAAAGTGTGTAATTCCACGTAGCAGGCATTGCGTCAGTGTACTTCGACTGCGAAGTTGTGAGCGCAGTCGCCCGAATGCTTTCCCCGCGTGCTGTTCCAGCCCTCCGCGTACGTGTTTCGCTACAAGCAAGAGCGTCTGCATTCTAATGAAGCGCCGAGGCGGCCGCAGGCGAGGTACGCGACGGACGCGCCGTGCGGTAAATTGCCTCTGGATAGCCGCGAGCGCCGTCAGTGGGCGGGGGGCGGCATTCCACGGCGCCTCCCACTCGCGGCCGGCCTGCTGCGGCGGCCGGACCGTGTCTTCCTCGCCCCTGAGGGTGTGCCGGAGTCCGGCCGGACTGTCTGCAGGAGGCCGTGGTACGTCAGCGCTTCGCACCGAGGAGAGCCGCGCCCAGTATTACACTGAGCGATATGCACGTATGCTGGTGGAGGCAGTGCCGCGTACACAAGGTGTAAAAGGGCACTGCATTGGCGGAGCTGTCATTTGTACTCAAGTGATCCGTGTATAAAGGTTTCCGACGTGAGTATGGCCGCACGACGGGAATAAACAGACTTTTCACACGGATTGATACTTGGAGCTAGACGCAGGAGCCATTCAGTTTCGGAAATCGTTAGGGAATTCAATATTCCTCCATCCACAGAGTCAAGAATGTGCCGAGAATATCAGATTTCAGGCATTACCTCTCACCATGGATAACGCAGTGGCCGACGGCCTTCACTTAACGACCGACGGCAGTGGCATTCACGTAGAGCTGTCAGTGCTAACAGACAAGCAACACTGCGCGGAATAACCGCAGAAATCAATGTGGAAGGTATATGATGAACGTATCCGTTAAGGCAGTGCAGTGAAGGGCTAGGGCAGCAGACGACTGACGCGAATGCCTTTGCTAACTGCACAACATCGCTTGCAGTGGTTCTCCTCGGTTCGGACCGTATCGGTTGGACCTTACAGAACAGGACGGGCGAGTGCCTGTCTCAGCTGGTAAGAGCTGATGGCAAGGTTCGAGTGTGGCGCAGTCCCCACGAAGCGATGGAGCCAAGAAGTCAACAAGGCACTGTGCAAGCTGGTGGTGGCTCCATAATGGTGTGGGCTGTGTTTACATGGAATGGACTTGGTCCTCTCGTCCACGTGAACCGATAATTGCCTGTAAATAATTATTTTGAGCAATTCATAAATTTCATGTACCCAAATGTCGATGGAAATTTTTTGGAAGACAGTGCGCACGTCTCCGGGCCACAGCTGCTCGCAGTTGGTTTCAAGAACATTCTGGACAATTCGAGCGAATGAATTGACCACCCAGTTCGCCCTGCATGAATCCCATCTATCATTTATAGGACATAATCCAGAGGTCAGTTCGTGCACAGAATCCTGCACCGGCAACACTTCCGCAGTTATGGACGGCTATAGAGGCAGCACGGCTCAGTATTTCTGCAGGGGACTTCCAACGACTTGTTGAGTCCATGACAGAGTTCGTCACTTCGCCGGGCGAAAGGAGGTCCGACGCGACATTAACTAGGGGATATGAAGATGGTATCTGTTCTTTCGGACATGTCCGAAAGAACAGATACCATCTTCATAAACACTGCTGGCCACCGTAAATGCAACACCAAGAAAGACAAGAGGTAGCACAACAAAATTTATTTTGTAGATAACATGTTGACCAAGTATCAAATGATTACGTTTACAGACGTCTGTGACATGTGGTTCCTGCCAGAATCAGTAGCCAGAGTAGCCGCCATCGTTGGAGATCACCGCTGCCACACGTCTCGGCATTGAGTCAAAGAGACGTTGGATGTGTTCCTGGGGTACAGCAGCCCAAGCAGCTTCCACACGTTGCCAAAGATCATCTGGTGTGGCAGCTGGGGATGTAATCTGGGTCACTCGTTGAGCAACCATGGACCACATGTTTTCTATCGGCGAAAGATCCGGAGAGGGAGCCGGCCAGGGAAGCAATTCAATCTGGTTATTGACGAAGAACCTTTGGACAATGCGTGCCACGTGTGGTCGCGCATTATCCTGTTGAAATATGGCTGTGGCCGAGCCCTGAAGGTAAGGAAGGACAACTGGCTCCAGCACCTCGGATATGTAGCGCCGGCTATTTAAACCACCGGCAATGCGTACTAGAGGCGTGCGAGAGTAATATCCAATACCGCCCCATACCATAATACCCGGTGCAAGACCAGTGTGGCGGTGCATAATGCAGTTGTCCAGCATCCTCTCTCCACCGTGTCTCCACACTCGAATCCGACCATCGTGGTGCTGCAGACAGAAGCGTGCCTCGTCAGTAAAGACAACGTCATTCCATTCTGCCGTCTACATCCGTCTGTCATCACACCATTGGCGACGGAGACGTCTGTGGTTCTGCGTCAATGGCAGACGAAGCAATGGACTCTGCTGTAAACGGCGTCGAATGGTACGCGCAGACACTGGATGATGCGTTACAGACGCAATGTGCTGTGCTATGGTTCGGGATGTCACTGAGCGATCCGTCACTGCCATGCGCACAATTTGCCTATCAGCACGTGCAGTGGTGCACCGAGGTGAATGCGATCGACCACGTCGGTCCGTCGTACCCTCCTGCATCCAACGGTCACATATCCGCATTACAATTGTTTGGTTTCGTCCAACACGACTAGCGATTTCTCTGTATGATAATCCACAATCTCGGTAAGCCACTATCCTTCCTCTTTCGA
Source organism: Schistocerca nitens (assembly GCF_023898315.1). NCBI lineage: Eukaryota > Metazoa > Arthropoda > Insecta > Orthoptera > Acrididae > Schistocerca > Schistocerca nitens. The sequence goes on from NC_064619.1 coordinate 169,733,837, forward strand.
ACTCGGATACTTGATCAAAAGATGTTCGCTGTTGTCTATGAGGCATAACTGATCGTCTTGTGAAACAACCACAAGGTAAACACACGTGCCGAACGTACACTCGTCGAAATCGCCAAGCCTTAAATGGCGCTATGAGGTGGCGCCACAGGCGCGCGTGATGTGCGTCTGCGCTGAAATTCTAATCAGTTGCATATCTCATCGCTGCAAACTCATGGTGTAAATTTCACTTGATGCGGATGCTTCCTTCAGGGTGTTGCATTTACGGTGGCCAGCAGTGTAGTTAAGGCTAACAGGCCATTGACCTTCTTCTTCTGTGCGAATACACACGCATTGCCCGAACACTTACGGGACTCGGTAAGATTGTCTGCCGCGAGTAATGAGTGTAATGGACAGGGGCATTACGATTGTAATGTTTGGACATTAAGTTTGGAATGTGGGTCTCACAGGGAGCGTGCAAGGGATAAATCCCAGCAGTCGCACTATCCTCTGTCCGCTCGCTGGCACAGATGGATAGAGCGTCTCCCATGTAAGCAGGAGATCCCGGGTTCGAGTCCCGATCTGGGCACACATTTTCAACTGTCCCCGTTGATGTATATCAGCGCCTGTCTGCAGCTCAGGGTCTTGATTTAATTATCATTTCATTTAACTTGTGAAAGGTATCCAATGACTTTTGCCACCTCAGTGTATACAAGAAGCAGACCCGCAGTACGCGCCGAGAGTCTGCCTACTCAAGCCGAAGTTGACCTTTCTGAGCCCTTCCTCCGTCTTTGATGGCTTCGCGCCGAACAAGTGGGCGCAGCGGTTTAGACACTGGATTCAAATTCGGGAGGGCGGCAGTTGAGACGCCCAGCTCCCTGTCTAACATTTTCCGCTGTTTGACAACTTAAGGTAAGTGCCTGGATGGTTCTTCCCTTTCAAACTTTCCTTTGATCCATCCTCGGAGCTTCCACTGGGTCGCAAGAAATCACACCCGAGGCTGCAGACAGAATTCACGCAGTCTTAGCGTTAAGCGGAGCGCGTGACACATTACGGAACGTACTGCTCCGAAGATTTAGTCGGAAACGTCTATTTTGTCATAACCACTACAATATAATCACAAAAGTTATAACAAACAAAGGTTAGCCTACCATTATTTCTCCCACGCGTCTTTCGCGAATGAGACAGGAAAGAGGGGAAAACGAAATGGTACCGAAAGTACCCTCCGTCGAACGCTCTACAGTGACTTACAGATTATGGATATGTACATAAGCTTTCGTTCCTTTTAACTGTAAAGCAATTAGCCTTACCGTGCTGCCATTCTGTTAGAATATGGCGGGTGCTGCAAGTACGTTCCTTAGGACAGCGGAGGGCAGAGATGGCGTTGTTCTCGGGAGTTACACCCGGCCGAACGGCAACAGAGAGAGAAGAGAGAGAGAGAGAGAGAGAGAGAGAGAGAGAGAGAGAGGAAGAGGGGATGAGAGAGAGTAACGTCACCAGGGCGACAGGAAGTGCGAAGCCCCACAGCGTCGTCTGTCGCGGTTCTTTTGTGGCGAGCCCGCCGGGCCGTATCTGCTGTTTACGGCAGCAGCTTCTCTGCACGGCCTTGCTGAGTCTCTCCTGCTCCTATGCAACTTATTCATTCACCACTGATATTCATATTCAGTGTTTGGCCGTTAGGATACAGATATCTCAGTACCAACGAGTCAGAGTGTAAAGTGACAAGACACGAGTAAAGGCCTCTTTGCGCATTCAGGTTTTTTCGGTCATGTTCGCATCGATCTTCCGCGGTACTCGTTTCGCATTTACACCTGCCAACCACGTGTCCGCACAGTCCTGAATCAGTGATCTGAGTGTGCATAGTATTTTCTGGCCATGGCTTGTTGGATATTTATTCTGTTTAATGCAAATATTTTGGAAGTTATAAAATAAAAAGTTCAGCGCAGAAAAGATAGACAAAAGACTGGCTTGTAATACGTGTAAGGCTTTCGTACCTAAATCTTGTGAAGGAGCTAAATATTGAAAAAGACGACTGGTTTAACTACCTTTGTGTTCTCGCAGTATGTTACACCGTATGGTACTTGGCAACTGGCAGAAGCTACTGTATGCTGATCTACAAATTTCTGCTGTTTCGTCACCCTTATCGTTGAGCCAAATCATTCCAGAAACATGTAGTGCCACATATGAAGTACTAAAGCATTTCATCTGGTCTGTACATGCGGTCTGTGTCCATTCAATCGCCACAAGATTTCGTACAGACAGGCACAGACAATTTTTTCAGTCGGTGATTCGCTCACGCCTACCGATTTGTCTGCACAGACAAGTCGGTGCATGTACCTGAGTGTGTAGAGGGCCCTTAAAGTATCTTCGCAGAATATGATGCTGAGTCGCTTAAAGGAGCCACATTGTTGGGCTTGCTGAGCGTGTTTGAATCTGAAAATTAACTAACTACTTGTAGCGACCCTACTTCATATTTTTTTCTAAATATCGTGACTTCCCTCGGCTACTTCACCAGTCCCAAGTCGCGTCTTCTAAGTAACGTGACCTTGCTACGACTTTCACCTGTTACGGTAGCAAAAGCTGCACACTCGAAAATCCTAATAAAATTTCGCTTCGACACTTTTGAGAACTGATTTTCCTGGGGCTAGTGCACTCTTGCCGTTAGCTCAAGGAAACATCGGTAACACTCCCATAACGATCTGACCGACAGGTAGCAAATCTAGCATCATGTTTTTTAATTGCTTCGATGTCTTCCGTGAACGTGACTAGGTGAGGCTCCAAAAACTTGAATAATGAAGAGGAATGGATTGCACAAGCTTTCTCTTCGCTATCTTCTTTACGAGTGCCCTACACGTTACTAGAACTCTTGCAGTTAACCGTAGTCGACCGTTCGCCTCTACTACAACTGACTCTTGCGTAGATTTGTGCTCGCTTCATTACACGTCGTGTCGATACTTTACGTCTGGACTCTTAATCGGGACGATGGAGCCGGCCGTTGTGGCCGAGCGGTTTTAGGCGCTTCAGTCTGGAACCGCGCAACCGCTACGGTCACAGGTTCGAATCCTGCCTCGGGCATGGATGTGTGTGATGTCCTTAGGTTAGTTAGGTTTAAGTAGTTCTAAGTTCTAGGGGACTGATGACTTCAGAAGTTAAGTGCCATAGTGCTCAGAGCCATTTGAACCATTTGGGACGATGGAGGCAAGCAGCGTACCATCAACGCATTTACATTATATTTGGACTTTTGGTCAAAATGTTTGTCTTACTTTAATGTGCCAGCCCGTGTCCGTCTTTTGCGTCCTGTCACAGTACCACTAGCTCGCCAGAGTGTTTCTTCTTCCGCTGTGTCTCCGACCACGTCCACTTGTTTTCAAACCAGATGTCTTGTAGTACAACAGCTAGGCCAACTGATCCCTCCCATTTCAAAATATCAGACTGAACACTATATTTAAATTAGTTAGAGCCATATGTTATCTTTGGAATGGAAGGAAGCAGTTGGCCATGCCTTTGTACGAGAAGTCAGCTGGCGTGACAGGAAGTCGTCGCGGCGGGAGGCGCTGCGAAAGAAACAACGAGCGGTAGGATGGAGTGTCACCGGTTGGCGAATTTAAAGTAAAATGAAATTGTTTTGCGCAAATGACTTTATTCTATTACTGTCGAAAGGTGTAGCTGTATGTTAACGTCGCTTTTTATATTTGTTGCACTCTTAATAAACAGAACGACGTACTTAGTTTTATTACTCTAATTTTTCGAGCCGTCGCATATTTCAGAGCACATTCTACAATCTCTGATCTTTAATTATAGATTTCAAATTCTATGCTAGGCAACAACGCTACAAGTATGGGGGTCCACATATATTTATCAAGGGAAGAGCGGCAAGATTCTAAACTTCCCCTTTCTTATGCAACACTCAGTGAGTTTGGAAACCTGTCATGGGCCTAGCACAGGAGTTACACGAAACTTCTTGCATACGTAAGGAGAGGTACCCTTATTCACATACCATTTCTGTAGGCGGTTTCTGGGTTTAAAAAGTACGCACTGTAGCGTTGTTATATACTGCGTCCATTTATGTGGTTACTGGTGTCACTTTTTTTTACCTATATGATCTGAAATTGTCCGCCTCTGGTAGCTGAATGGTCAGCACGACGGACTGTCATACCTAATGGCCCGGTTTCGATTCCCGGCTTGGTCGGAGATTTTCTCCTCTGAGGGACTGGGTGTTGTGTTATCCTTATCATCGTCATTTCATTGCCATCGACACGAAAGTCGCCGAAGTGGCGTCAACTCGAAAGACTTGCACCAGGCGAACGGTCTACCCGACGGGAGGCCCTAACCACACGGCATTTCCATCTGAAATTATACTTTCAAATGATTCAGTGCAGCAAGTACCCAAGAAAATAATGGACAATCTGTGGAAAAAAAACTGGACACTATTCACAAAGGCTACAACAATGAGTTAAGGTTGGCGCTGACAAATAAAAACCTGGAAAATAAGAAAATTGGAACTGAAATATTTCTGAAGGACGTCAGCAATAATAAATAGTCAGATTCTGTAGTTCTTCTCGAAAACAGAGTAACAGGACACGCTGTACTGCTTCCTCATACTCCAGGGGTGCATTCGTCGCTGACTTCATTTTTACGGACGACAATGCGCGACCGTAGTGAGCATCGCAGGTGGAGCAGCTCTCGGAACGAGTGGACTAGTCTGCCCGATCCACCGACTTAAATTCCGTGGAGCACGTGCGGAATCCGTTGGGGAAACGTATTGCAGCACGTCCACATGTACAAGGGGTCATCCACATCACATGTCCACCGCGCTGGTGAAAGGAAATGATCGTATGGCATTGTTGGCCGAGAGGCCCCATTCGGGGAGTTCGGCCGCCGTATTGCAAGTCCTTTTTAGGTGACGCCACATCAGCGACTTGCGAGTCAATGATAATGGACACACAACACCCAGTCCCCTGCTGGGTATCGAACCCGGCCCCCCTGCGTGGTAGGCGGTACGTTACCGCTACGCTACGGAGACGGACACCACGCTGGTGGAAGAATGGAACGGCCTGACACGAGAACTCTCTGCCAACCTCGTGGCCAGCATGGCAGCAATCTGCAGGTCGTACATTGCTGTCTGTGGTGATCTCACACCGTACTGATGCAAGAACCGCATCTCTTTCATTACCTCCTGTACTATACTGCAACAGTTCTTGCTATGCACGGTCCAAGTTTTATCGAACTGTGTTGCTTGGCAGCGGCACATCATATGAAGGTTAGTTTCCTCCTTAAGTGTATTTGTCTTATCCTTCACGATCTGCACACACCCTGCACACATCAATGCATATACACTACTGGCCATTAAAATTGCTGCACCACGAAGATGACGTGCTACAGACGCGAAATTTAAGCGACAGCAAGAAGATGATGTGATATGCAAATGATAAGCTTTTCAGAGCATTCACACAAGGCTGGCGCCGTTGGCGACACCTACAACGAGCTGACATGAGGAAAGGTTCCAACCGATTTCTGATACACAAACAGCAGTTGACCGGCTTTGCCTGGTGAAAATTGTTGTGATGCCTCGTGTAAGGAGGAGAAATGCGTACAATCACGTTTCCGACTTTGATAAAGGTCGGATTGTAGCCTAACACGCTTGCAGTTTATCGTATCGCGACATTGCTGCTCACGTTGGTCGAGATCCAATGACTGTTAGCAGAATATGGAATCGGTGGGTTCAGGAGGGTAATACGGAATGCCGCGCTGGATCCAAAGGCTTCGTATCACTAGCAGTCGAGATGACAGGCATCTTGCCGGCCGCGGTGGCCGTGCGGTTCTGGCGCTGCAGTCCGGAACCGCGAGGCTGCTACGGTCGCAGGTTCGAATCCTGCCTTGGGCATGGGTGTGTGTGATGTCCTTAGGTTAGTTAGGTTTAAGTAGTTCTAAGTTCTAGGGGACTTATGACCTAAGATGTTGAGTCCCATAGTGCTCAGAGCCATTTGAACCAACCATTTGACAGGCATCTTATCCGCATGGCTGTAACGGATCGTGCAGCCACGTCTCGATCCCTGAGTCAACAGATGGGGACGTTTGCAAGACAACAACCGTCTGCACGAACAGTTCGACGACGTTTTCAGCAGCATGGTCTATCAGCTCGGAGACCATGGCTGCGGTTACCCTTGACGCTGCATCATAGACAGGAGCGCCTGCGATGGTGTACTCAACGACGAACCTAGGTGCACGAATGGCAAAACGTCATTTTTTCGGATGAATGCAGGTTCTGTTTACAGCATCATTATGGTCGCATTGGTGTTTGACGACATCGCGGTGAACGCACATTGGGAGCGTGTATTCGTCATCGCCATACTGGCGTCAATGGTGGCCGAGCAACTGTCTCGTCACAATACGCCAGTCACTACTCTTGATGAACTGTGGTATCGTGTTGAAGCTGCATGGGCAGCTGTACCTGTACACGCCATCCAAGCTCTGTTCGACTCAATGCACAGGCGTATCAAGGCCGTTATTACGGCCAGAGGTGGTTGCTCTGCATACTGATTTCTCAAGATCTATGCACCCAAATTGCGTGAAAATGTAATCACATGTCAGTTCTAGTATAATCTATTTGTCCAAAAAATACTCATTTATCATCTGCATTTCTTGTTGGTGTAGCAATTTTACTGGCCAGTAGTGTATATACGTGACGTTTCGCATTCGTGGCATTGTTTTCGGGTGAGAGAAAAAAGGAAAAAAATGCGGTGCAGTACTTTCCGGGCGACCCCCGTACTAGATTGATGTCAGTGCCTGCTTCTGTCTGCCTTCCCACCGCGAGCGCACGGCTCCTGCTGTGCCGATCACACACAACGCTATCGGCCGCGGATGCGCTTTCCCGCGCGCCGGCCGCTCCAGTTGGCAGAAGTCGCGCCGGCATCCGCGCGCACCTGCGACGCTCGTCCGCGTCCGTCCGCTCATTAGCTGTCTCTCCGCGTCGCCGCCAGCACCGGATCGCCTTGACTCTGATATTCCTGTCAGTTTTGCGCAGCTGGTCGTCCGCGGCGGCGCTCTCCGCCCTGCATTACTCTGCAGGTTGCGCTCTCGCCGCTGCCGCTGCCGCACGCTCCCCGCGTCATCGCGTCTCCTGGGTTGCACCAAGAAGTGCCAGTCACGTACACAGAACTGCGCAGTACCCAGCTGTCAGACTTGTTCCCGAAGGGCAGTTAACGATAGCGACGTGACCAGTGACTTCACACAAAGGTAGTGTTTGCAACCACATTCGCGAAAGATGTTGTTGTTGTTATGGTCTTCAGTCGTGAGACTTTGATGCAGCTCTCCATGCTACTCTATCCTGTGCAAGCTTCTTCATCTCCTAGTACTTACTGCAGCCTACATCCTTCTGAATCTGCTTAGTGTATTCATCTCTTGGCCTCCCTCTACGATTTTTACCCACCACGCTGCCCTCCAATACCAAATTGGTGATCCATTGATGCCTCAGAACATGTCCTTCCAACCGATCCCTTCTTCTAGTCAAGTTGTGCCACAAACTCCTCCATAATTCTATTCAATACCTCCTCATTAGTTATGTGATCTACCCATCTAATCTTCAGCATTCTTCTGTAGCACCACATTTCGAAAGCTTCTATTCTCCTCTTGTCCAAACTATTTATCGTCCATGTTTCACTTCCATACTTTCAGAAACGACTTCATGACATTTAAATCTATACTCTATGTTAACAAATTTCTCTTCTTCAGGAACGCTTTCCCTGCCATTGCCAGTCTACATTTTATATATTCTCTACTTCGACCATCATCAGCTATTTTGCTCCCCAAACAGCAAAACTCCTTTACTACTTTAAGTGTCTCATTCCCTAATCTAATTTCCTCTGCATCACCCGACATAATTCGACTACATTCCATTATCCTCGTTTTGCTTTTGTTGATGTTCATCTTATACCCTCCTTTCAAGACACTGTACATTCCGTTCAACTGCTCTTCCAAGTCCTTTGCTGTCTCTGACAGAATTACAAAGTCATCGACGAACCTCAAAGTTTTTATTTCTTCTCCATGAATTTTAATACCTACTCCGAATTTTCTTTTGTTTCCTTTACTGCTTGCTCAATGTACTGATTGAATTACATTGAGGAGAGGCTACAACCCTGTCTCACTCCCTTCCCAACCGCTGCTTCCCTTTCATGTCCCTCGACTCTTATCACTGACATCTGCTTCCTGTACAAATTGTAAATAGCCTTTCGCGCCCTGTATTTTACCCCTGCCACCTTCAGAATTTGAAAGAGAGTATTCCACTCAACATTGTCAAAATCTTTCTGTAAGTCTACAAATGCTAGAAACGTAGGTTCGCGAAAGATACCCCTGAGTAACTGAATTAAATACAGCTTACAAGTATGTCTAGAATATTTCAAATAACTTCCTGGAATTCAGCCAGGTAACACTTTCGGCGACCGCCGATATTTCGGCTTGAGAACACACAGCCATTTTCAAGGCAAACTGCAACGGACAGGCGACGTACATGCAAATTTAAAACCTCGGTTCTCGGACTGAAGCAGGAAAGATAACACACACACACTGAACGCTAGTGCCACCAAAGATGACCAAAGTCAGAGCTATCGATAGTGAGACTACGAATTCGCAGGTGAGGTAGCATTGACCCTGTCTCTCTGTTTTTTGACAAGGGAGAGAGCCGGGTTCCAAACAGAGTTTAAACAAAAACCTCCATCCCTGTTAACGAGGTTGCTCGCTAAATTAATCTCAACTGCCTCCTTAATAACACTGTCCCAATAACTGGACGTGCATGCCAATATCTCGGTGTTATTATATAACATGGGGTGACCAGTATCCAAGCAATGTTCGGTAATAGCAGATCTACTTGGCTGCTATAATCGTGTGTGCCGTTTATGCTCAGTACATCGGTCCTCCACGGTCCTGATAGTTTGACCAATATATGCCATGCCGCAGCTACAAGGGGTACGATATACACCCGCCTTACGCAGACCAAGATCATCCTTAACAGAACTCAAAAGCGCTCTTATTTTAGATGGAGGTCGGAAAACACATTTCACATCGTACTTCCGTAAAATACGACCGATCTTGTTGGAAGTGTTTCCTACCTAAGTCAAAAAGGCAGTAGACTTAGGTGTTGACTCAGAATTATCATCAATCACCCGATGTACAGTTAGTCGATAGAGCAACGCACGTTCAATCTGTCTATCACTATAACCATTTCGACGAAATGTAACTTCAAGATGGGACAGCTCAGCTGACAAAGTCTCAGTGTCAGGAACGACATGTGCCCCATGTACCAAGGTACGAAGTACGCCTTCACGCTGAGCCGGATGGTGACAACTATTAGCCTGTAAGTACAAGTCAGTGTGAGTACGTTTTCTGTAGACTGCATGTACCAGTGATCCATCATCCTTCCTCCTAACCAACACGTCAAGAAAGGGAAGGCAACCATCCTCTTCCACCTCCATCGTAAAACGAATGTTCGGGTGGATCGAGTTCAGATGTTCTAGAAAGGTATTCAAATTCTCCCTACCATGAGGCCAAACAACAAAGGTATCGTCAACATATCTAGAGAAACAGGCGGGTTTCAAAGGCGCCGACTCCAATGCATGTTCCTCGAAGTCTTCCATAAACAAATTTGCGATCACAGGAGACAACGGACTACCCATCGCATCTCCATCTGTCTGCTCGTAATACTGGTCATTGAATAAAAAGTAAGTGGATGTCAACACATGCCGAAAGAGATTAGTTAATTCAGCACCAAACCTGGCCTCAATTAACCGCAACGAATCAGACAGATTGGCGGTCGCTGAAAGTGTTACCTGGCTGAATTCCCGGAAGTTATTGGAAAGTTGTATACGGCAGGAGGAACTCAGGTCTCACATGTCTAGAATATGTCGTCCATAAGCCATCGTACAATGGACAAGAGGGGTACCACTCTGTCATTATGGAACAACCATTCTGAAACAGTCAATCCCGATACGCATCAACTACCTCTCTGGGTTTTCTGACACTTGTGCGGCGTTGGAATATGTTGACATTTCTGCGGAGCCTAAGACACTTTATGAAATGTTTTGCTTTCACATTCATTGGCTCCAGCAACTTACAACTGAACTCTCCCCTTCCGAGCTAACGCAGACCTTTTACAAATATACGGATCAGTCTGTCACCGTAACCAGGTTTTTGCTTTCACATTCGTTTCCATCGCCAACTCATAACCAGTCTCTCCGCCCAAGTATTCCAACCCCACGTCCCTCTACGTTTCTCCTCTTTCGATCGATCAGTCAACTCTGTTGAGTTCCATCTACGTAACCGACTCCTGACAGATCATATTTTCAATCGGGGAAATTTGGAGAAAGACGAAACAATTTGCCTTTGTTTCATTGCCAAACACTACGGACGCAAAAAAAACAACAAAAAAACATATACATACGCAGTATACGAGACGCGACATTCATATACTCCCGGCGGTGACAACATATGATATTCTCACGGATAGTTCTGCTAGATTGTTGTCTTCTTGGCACAATATTTATACAAAATATCTCATTGCCTTCATCCAGAGATGCTGAGATACACATGTTACAAGTGCTAACACACGGAGGGCATACGGAACACCGAAGCCAGGCCCGCGCAAAATCATCTAGAAACAGATTTGGAGCGATGGGTGTGGACCATCGTTTCACTGAAGGTACAGGTGGATTGCGGAACGACCCAGAGTCTCGGGGGTGACGAGTATGCACGTGATCAGACATAGCTTTCTGTCTTATTCACTGGCGATATAAGATTGCAGTTGTGTCACGAACTCCATTTCATCGCATGTAAACGTCCCACGAGTCTGAATGTTGCGAGATAAATAGCCTCATTTATTTATTTCACCTGATCTTGTTATTGTCTTCAGGCCCTCTCATACATCGGTCTTGGTTTCACACACACACACACACAGACACACACACGCGCGCGCGCGCGCGCGCACGTAATAGTTTTTGCAACCCGGTTGCTTAAAAATGACATGTAATGCATCACTAGCACAGGCAATTTTTCCAGACGGATTAAAATGTGTAACTGATAAACCTCCTCAATACGAAAGGTGACAACAAAGACTTAAACAATCATCGTCCAAATTCCTTATTGTCATTTTTTTTTCAAAATACTATACTTAAGAATAGTCTCACATGTAAGTAGAAAAATTTATTTAGCCTGCCACAGTTTAGAGTCCAGGCAGGATGCTCGACTCAGAATCTAATATTACAATCTTAAATAATAACATATCGCCACTTGGTATTTTCTTGTGATCTTCCAAAGGCGTTTAATCTTGTAGGTCATTTTACACTCTTAGAAAAGCTAAAGCTTTATAGAATCGGTGGCTTTATACAGAGATGGTTTGAATCATATTTAACTAACAGAATGCAAAGAGCTGTGCTGAATAGTTAAAACGATGTTGGAAGGATGGAAAATTTTAGTGACCAGGGAGAAATCACAAAAGGAGTCCCACAGGGTTCAGTTTTCGTTCCACTCCTACTTCTTATATATGGGAATGACCTACTTAACATTCAACAAGCAGACTTGGTACTTTTTGTATTTGATACTAGTGTTACAATAAAATCCATTAGAAAGAAAGCCACAGAAGAGATTCTTAATGAAGTTATCCAAAGAATTAATAAGAGGTTTTCCGGATATGGACTGTCCCTAAATTTCGAGAAAACACATTAAATTCAGTTCTTTACAACAAATAGTCACCACGACATTTGACGTAGCACATGAACAGAACTCAGTAAGTAGGGTAGAGTGCTCCCTATTTTTGGGTGTAATATTGACGGCGCCTAGAACTGGTAGAAACGTATTACTGAGCTTCTCCATTACAAACTAAGTTCAGCTACTTTTGCCCTTCGTATAATTGCTACTCGTGAAAGCAGTCAACCTCCCGAAATATTTTGCAAATTTCCATTCAGTAATGTTTTGTGGAATAATTTTCTAGGGCAACCCACCACTTGTAAAGTATAGACTGCGCAACAGCGAACAGTTAGGTGTTCACCAGTAGTCTTCGAGGAGTTCGGCACTGTCTCAGTACATATATTCGCTAATGAAATTCGTCATGAAGAATCCACCACAATTTGAGGAGAACAGTGTTGTCCATACCTGCAACACTAGAGGGGAAAAGTGACCTTTATTACCCAGTATTAAAGCTATTATTGGCGCAGAAAGGAGTTCGGTATGCATCAACAAAAAATGTTGATCATATGCCCAGAAACATGTAGCGTGTGAAAAAAAATAATTTTTAAATGTAGTTGCACGAGTAGGACTAAAAAATATGTTCAGTGATGTTAATAGTTTTCATGCAGACGTATCCTGTAAACCGATTCCTCCACATCATTTCGATAAAACAGTCGTTCAAATAATCTGTGGAACATTTTGCTAAATTTAATGTGATACACAGTAATGAAGTGTCAGTAACAGAATTAAAAAGGGTTCGAAACAAAATTTATATTTATGTGCTTTGGAAGAAGAGAACTGACTAACAACTAATAGCAGAGATAGCAAAGATAAAAATTGTGACACTAGAACATAAAAAATATATATGTGGGTGGGTATACAAAAGTGAAATTTTCTTACATGACGAGTCGAAGGAAGATATATACATTGCTATATTCAAATAGAGTGTATCATCTAGGGACTTTGGGAAATGAAGGGTTTTTAGTGTTAATGGGATATAGGTTTGATACAGGACAAAGGCACACATTATTGTTTTAATTTTGTGCTGTCTTTTTAAGCTGGAGATGTTATTTAATGATGTAGTGAGGGTGATTATTCCAGGGTCAGGCTCCTGGTACAGAAAATGTCTTAGAGAAGCACAATGACGGTGTTGCCGTGTCCTTGCGTCCCGCCTCTATGGCCAGTGACGCGGGATGAACGCCTACTCACAGTTTGTTGTAGCCCAGCACTGGATTGGCGAATGTTCGCGTGCATTACGGCTCTTGTCTCTGCTGTTAACAGTCCGCAACAGAATACAGCGTCCCAGTCTATTGTGAATACCGCATTTGGAGAAATAGCCGCGAGAATCTACGAGACCTCATGGTCAATGAATACGGAACATGATGCGTTCACGACGAGCCCTCCAAGTTGTGGTTGTAGTCATTAGGACTTGGCCAAAACAAGAAACTTAAGCGTCGATTTTATCAAAGTCTAGAGTGATACGATAAAAGTCGAAATAGGTTTCTATTTTAGTTGAATAACGAACATCTGAACGAGATTGCATCCAATTGTGCAAACCACAACTATCGACTTCGCATTGTTAACTAAATGCTCTGCTACACGTTTTACACAATTTCGTCATTCCATGTTAGAATGTATGGTGTGCTAACGTTGATGTTTCAAAACAATTGGATGCCTTAACCATTTCGTGAATTTTGGTATTTCATAATTTAATAAATTTATTTACTAATATAACATGGAGAGTGCTATGCAAGACGAACATAATGAAGATAAAGTTATTGCTTACATAAAAAGAATTATAGTTACACCAGTTAATGTTACGATGTTATGTGCTTAAATTTGAGAAATGAGTCCGATGTAGCATTTTTGTGTAAAAGCAGTGGGATAGAAAATTAATTTATGCCCTCAAACCTCACGGCCGTGTGGACGACTCCACATTTAAATTTTCTAGTTTGTTAAAACTGAATGAACATAACGTAAAACAACTAAGACTGCTCTAATGTTTGCTGTAAAATATCTTAGTAAAATTGTGATCAGTAGTAGAGTGCTACTATCACCCGATAGGGTAATAAACAAAATTTGGAACTATCAGAATGCGAGAGAGATCAGCACCGAAGAAGTGTTTACTTGATGACGTGAACTACACAACCCTTTCCACAAAGAGGTTTTACTGATTTTTTGTTACAGCAAGTAAGCTACATGCTACTCTTCGATACTTCTCTTTTGTCTATTCTTACGTAAGTACATTTCATCCTGGCTGTGGCTGTTTTGTTATTTCTTGCGGTAAAAACCAATGGCGTTACCGACAAATTTTTGTTATGGATCCGTACAATGCGCGATAGTCAGTTCTTTTGCTTTTGTCGTATACAGATTGCATTCACGTGCACATCCCTCATTCCTACTGAACGATGTTTAATTTAGAACTCATAGACTCTAAGATTCACTGCGCCGATGTCATGGAATTCATATCGATGAGAACGGAGCGAGCTGCGCCTTGGTTCAGGCATTGGACTAGTAACTGGGAACAGCAAATTTAAAAATCTCGTTAGGCCTTCCTGAAGGGAACAAAGATTCTGAGTTTCCACCCTCGTCCAAGACTAGGTTATTATGATAGGAATATAAGCTGAGAATACCGGTATGGTTGCTATACCAAAACGACGACCAAGAGCTAAAACCAACTCTAAATGACTCCGTTATCGAGGAGGCTTGAAGCTTTGAAATTTCTTTCGTTTCTTCCTTTAGAATTCCACAGAGATTTAGCGAGGTCAGAGCGCCATTGGTGCAGCTGACCTCTGACACTTTGGATCGCTTTATGATAGTTTTGTTGCTCACCGTCCATGTTACCAAGCTCCCAATTCATTTTCATTCATTCTTTTTAAGTCAGATTCAGAAAAGTTTAGTCAAATGTTACCAGTAATGCTTGAAATACTGAGTTTTTATTCTGTTTTGTATCGTCACCGAGCAATGAAGAGATAGGTTTTCCTGTTCTCCCAGTAAATGAAAGACGTTAAGCAAATAAGTCAATCAACTTCTCTTCAGGTTCTTCTTGTTGTTCCAATAGGTTTTTCTTTCTTTCCGAGAAGGCTTCTTTATGTTCTTCCCGTCACTTGGATCTACACTATTTTTGTTTTGGTTGCTCTGATGTAATTACCCATTTGCTTACTTTTTGTGTGAAGGTGTCTCTTTCTAAAACGTCAGTTCGTTTTATGATCGCGTTGTTAAGGTCCTTTCGAAATTCGTTCATCCAAAAGATGTTAAGCTCTTAAGTGATGTCACCTAGTCTATTATCCTTTTTGACAATCGCTTTTCTGGTAGCCTGTTGAAACGAACAAAGAATTCTATTCAGCTTTTCTTAATGTTAGTTTCGACGTTCGGAAATTATCCTGTTGTTTTGGTCGATTATAGCCTGTAATCGTCTTGGGTATATGTTGCTCCTAAATTTTTCCTGATGATCTTCGTTACTTCGTTTTTGATTCCTTCAAGTTTGTGTTTTATGTTAAGTATCAGTGTTTCGCTTGGTTGTTTTTTTTTTTAGATAATTATTCTGTCTAACAAGCAACAGTTGTGAATATTCCTGAAACCGTCAAGCTCAGAAAATTACGTCAATCTCTCTCGTAAGTACTCATCACACACGTTTGGTGGTACCGATTAATCGTGCATTCCAGAGCTGAAAATGTTAACGAAGATTTTCTTGACATATATCTGCGAGATTAAACCTTGACCATTAGAAAATTCTCAACGGCTGTTGATTGTCCTCTATCAAAGTTATTACAACACGTATTCGTAAAATTGCTGGACTGAATCTATAGTGAACTTTACTGCTAGATAACAGTGCGATTACCTAATGCAAATCGTCTCTTACTATAATAGATCCGCAGCGGTCGTAGCGATTGTTCTAAATACAATATCTCCAATGCTGTTCAGATTGAAAACTTATAATGAGACGTGTGAAACCATCCCCGCGTTAACAGATCGCCTCACAGCCATCTTCAAAAACGAGGTAACGTGACAGTTGCTAAACGTAGGTAAACTTAGTGAACCTTGACAATCTAAGCAGTGTGTGTGTGTGTGTGTGTGTGTGTGTGTGTGTGTGTGTGTGTCTGTGGGTGTGTGTGTCGTAGACAAACAAAACGGAACGTTAAAAAGCATTTCTTCCATGTTCTGCGAAGAGATGAGGTGAGTCAACGTACGCAGTCACAACACAGCGCCTTACCGCGCAGTGACTGAGGAGACCCAAGGCAAGATTACGAACAGAATTTCATCATTTTTGTAGTCTGGTTACTTCATGCTGGTTCTCCTTTTCCTCCAGGGTTCTAAATAACTAGAGCGATTTAGATTAAGTGCAAGAGCCCGTATTGGTACTGACACCGTTGTACAGAAAAGTTACCTGAAGAAGCGATGCTGCGCCAGAGAAAAGGTCAGTTTCAGAATTTCAGTAACTGAGTTTTTTAATTTAAACAGTAATAATTGCCCTCAAAGAAGATCTGTTTGTGTATTCATAGTTAGATTAGATGTATTTTTCGTTCTAACAGATAAATTATGAGGAGATCCTCCAGAATGTACAACATACCAGAAAATTAGAATACACAATACATTTTTGCAAAGCTACACAGATGTGCTGAAGTACCTTCCAGAGATCCCAAATGAAATGGACTCCAAGGATGTGGAATACGTCAAGAAATTTTAGCCATATTTTCATTTAAAAGGTAATAGCAAACTTGTCACAAAACACGTAAATGTTTAATACAGTGAAGTGCGTATGACAACTCTTAGGGTATTGTAGCTACGCATCATCAAATAGAAAAATCATTTTCGTCACTCATTTACAATGATTTTCTCAGAAGTCATATTGTGCACAATGGCCCAGAAGTGCTCTCTGGAGCTTTATGGCTCTGTAACAGACAAAAAATATTCAGACAGCATTGTGTTTATGAAAAAGACTCAGGTTAATAATAATAATAGGCCAGCCAGATCAGCTACTCTTCAGCATCTTCATCTCCTTCCAAGGATGAGGTGTTACTGTCACCTGTTTCGGTCTATATCATCCATAGACTTCTTACGAGGTCTATCTAGTTCTCTCCCCAGTCGGCCGAGAATTCATTATATTTTTAGCAATCTAGTTTCTACCATTCTACCAACATGAGCCTCCCATTTCACTTCTATTCTCTTCCGTCTTGTCATTAACTGAAAAGATTTTTAAATCTGCTCTTATTGTTTTGTTTCTTGATTTATCCATTTCATTACAGCCCCTTACATGTCTCATGAATTTAACCTCTGCTGCCAGTGTACATTATTTTTCTTTTTTTTTGTGACTGTCCACAATTTGGTTCAAATGGCTCTGAGCACTATGGGACTTAACTTCTGAGGTAATCAGTCCCCTAGAACTTAGAACTACGTAAACCTAGCTAACCTAAGGACATCACACACATGCATGCCCGAGGCAGGATTCGAACCTGCGACCGTAGCGATCGCGCGGTTCCAGGCTGTAGCGCCTAGAACCGCTCAGCCACCCCGGCTGGCCCACAATTCGGAACCATATACAAGAGTAGGTACAGGCATAACTTTATAGGATTTCATCTGTTGCCCTTTCTTGTTTTTCTTCCCAAATTATTCCAACTGTCCCACAGGTAGCTTCAAATTCCATCAGGTTGCCTTCCATTCGGAAAGCGGGTGCACTCAGCGACTGTTATGTAACTTATAAATTATAGAGTGCAGCAATCAGTCGTCCTTTTTTGGATTTTATTACGCATATCCAGATTTCGGCTTGTAGCTAGCCATTCTCAATGCACTACTTTCTATTCGCAATGCATGTAAGTCCCTGTTGTTCGGGCGTCAGTCACAGTTCTTTGTATACTCTATGTTCAGTTGTCTCGGCTCGCAGATTTCTGCCGATGGTGACTGCAGCCATGAAATCGAGAGAAGCTTGGAGGAACGGTAATGCCCATGTTTTAACGAGTAGAGACATAACTTTAACAAGAAAGATCCGTATTGTGCGGGCTACTGTCTTTCCAGCCCTCGCGTACGGATGTGAGGCCTGAACCATAGGAAGAGCTAAACGAAATAGCACAGACGCTTTTGAACTGTATTGTTGGAGGAAATTCCTTGAAGTTCCATAGACCGCAGAGAAACGCAATAGCTCAGTATTACAGCAAATAACACCCGATTACTGATAGGACGGTCTGATACTGAAACATAAACTGACGTACTTTGGGCACGGGATGAGAAGACATGATTCGTTAGAAAAGACGTTAATGCTGCGGAAAATCGAAGGCACAACGAGAAGGAGGCGCGGCCATGATGGGAATTAGTAAGCGCATTGGTATTTCGTTTATCGGCGAAAGCCACTATCATTTCGATGGGTTCGTCAATAACCAAAATTGGCGGATTGGGGGGACAGAGAATCGGCATTTCGCGATCGAGAAGTCTCTTCACCCTCAACGGGTGACTGTGTAGTATGCAATGTCCAGTCACGGAGTAATCGATATTCCTTGATGTCACGGTATGTGAAGCTTTTGAAAGATGATTTCGTCCACATTATCCATTTCGACAACACGTGGCTCATGCAAGATGGAGCTCGACGCCATCGAAGCAGGAGAGTGTTTGATGTCCTTGAGGAGCGCTTTGGGGACCGCATTCTGGCTCTGGGGTAACCAGAGGCCACTGTCCTGGGCCTCGATTGGCCGCCGTATTCTCCGGATCTGAACACTTGTCCTTTTTGTGGGGGCAGACAAAAGACAAGGTGCATCGCAATAACCCCAAAACCATTGCTCAGCAGAAAACAGCGATTCAAGAGGTCATCGACAGCTTCGGTGTTCCGACACTTCAGCGGGTCATGCAGAAGTTCGTTATTCGTCTACGCCACATTGAAACCTCTTTATTAAATGTTTTACTTAAACTGCTGAGTGAAATTGAATGCAAGTGAACCTACTTTCTTTTTTACTTATTCTTATCATGTCTACACTGACCCACAATATTCTGGCGCAACACAATCTGACTGCTCAGAAAAAGGATAACATGATTTCAAATAATTAATTCAAAAGAATGACCCTGACTAAAAAGAAATCTTAACAATAACCTACACATTTCATTAAGCACTTACCTCACAAAAACCATCATTACGCGAACTACTGCAATACAGCGAGCTTCAATACTGCCAGCTAAATAAAAGATTCTACTAAAGCCACTAACTACTAATAGGCATGTGGTTAGCAAAGAAAACCAAATAATGTTTTTTTTAACTTAATAATGTGACAGATATACAATCATGAATAATTTTCAATTCCCAAGTCGGATTCTTCCAGATCGTTAGCCTACGCTAACACTTCAGACCTCTACCCTTCATCAATGCTAACTTCTCCCATTTAACATCCATCACTGCTGGCTGTTCAACTGCCCAACAGTCCTTCCATCTCTGCTGGCGACTAACTTCCAACTGCCTAACACTACTGGCGATTAACTTCCGCCGGCTGCTGTGACCGAGCGGTTCTAGGCGCTTCAGTTTGGAACTGCGCTACCGCTACGGTCGCAGGTTCGAATCCTGCCTTGGGCATGGATGTGTGTGGTGTCCTTAGGTTAGTTAGGTTTCAGTAGTTATAAATTCTAGGGGACTGATGACCTCAGATGTTAAGTCCCATAGTGCTCAGAGCCATTTGAACCATTTGATTAACTTCCAACAACAAGTCCATCCAGCCACAGAGTCTCTTACAAAGAAAGCGCAGTCAGAGATCCAATGCAAAGAGCTACGCAGCGCTGCCAACAAAAAAGTAGCCCACTCACAACATGATCGCCAATTATGGCAGGCGTATCGAACATGTCATGACCTAGGGAAAACGAGCAGTGCAAACGAAACGGACACTAGTTCTGGGAATTGATTATCTCTTGTTTGTAGAAAGTGTTGATTTGTGCCCTGTTCTCAGTGGTGCTCTGGTCGGTCAGCGAGTCAGCATTTCAGAGTAACGGGCCGTGGACCAGTGACCATCGGACGGGCAGTCACGCTACGAGAACGTAAACATGGTACGAACTGTGCCGTTGCCCGTTACTCCATTAAGGCGTTCCGGTGCGCCTACAACACATCAGAAGATGCGGGCGTATTATTTTATTAATAACGGGAACTGGCTCGCTGGGTTCCACGGCTGCTGCCCGTTTCCTCGCCGGGGCAGTGGGGCTCGGGGTGTTCGTACCTTCCGGCATCGGGCTTCCGCTGCCTCCGGGGTTATTAATCCCAGCCACCCAGTCCGCCGTTCGCTGCCGGCCGGCGAGAACAACGGACCGGCGGCACGCAACTCCGTAATGAGGCGAAAGCGGCTACCGGCTCAGTCGCGCGCGCGGAGAAACGCGTCCATCGCTACGCGCCGGCCGCCTCTTAGCCATTAAGTATATGGGCCAGTCCGGAAGTCGAACCCGGATCTCTGTAGCTCACTGCCACTTTCGGCTCTCGGCAACGTTGCAGTCAGGCTGCAGCTGCTCGCGCAATCGCACCGAAACACTGAAGGTCGATTCACACTGGTCGTCAGGCAACAAATCGCAAAGTCAAAACTTTCCGCAATGCACATTTTCAAATAGTAATCATAATCTATAGTACTACGACGGGAATTCAGAAATTAGACAAACTGACGTAGAAAAATGAGACTTTTACTACTTTTCAACATGATTCCCGCTAATATTAATAGACTTGTTCCAACAAAGAATTACTTTTTCTTTATATCTGATGCGAAGAAGACTTTGTCTTGTTGTTTGAGCCACCTTGCCACGAATTCTTTGAGCTCCTCGTTGTTGCTGAAGTTTTTTGCACGTAATGCCGCCTTGAGTGACTCGAGGGAGCCAAATCTGGACTGTCGACAGGATGAGGTATTAACTGCCAACACTTTTCTGTTTTTCAGTGGTTTCTTGGGTCACCTGAGCGGTGTGCTGCCGAGCACTGTCGTGTAGCAATCTCACGCTTTTTCTTTGAGATCCGTGTCGTTTCTCTCTCTTTGCTGCCTTTACTTTGCTATTCAGCATGTCTGTGTAGTAAACAATGTTTATTGTACGCTAATCTTCCAAATAATCACAAAAAACGACACCTTTAGCATCCCAAAAGACGGTCAACGTGACTTTGCCCGCCGATGCTTGCGTTCTGAATTTCTTTCGGACAGGTGAATTGTCTTTTGGACTCTGGCTCAAAATGATAAACCCAAGTTTCATCATACTTTAAAATCTTGTTTAGAAAAGGACCACCTTCCCTTTCATAGCGTACCTTCTAGTCCATACAAACCCAGTTGAGTCTTGTTTCCTTGTGCCGTTGCATTAACTATTTCGGAACTCACTTTGCACTTACTTGCTTATCTTGCTATACTTGAGCTTGTTACTGATAAATTAATGAACTGTGCAAACATTTACTGCAACATTCAATAAAAATTTTCTGGGTTTGTGACCGCATCGTCGTTATATATAAAGCTACCGACTCAGTAAACAAAAACACCCCGAAGAAGGTCGCTTACAATAGGGACCGAAATGTCTGTAGTTTTTATATATAGTGACTATGCAGTCACAAACCCAGAAAAATTTTATTGACTGTGACAATGGCCGCGGAAGCCTAGGTTTATACTTACAGCAACAGTTTTTGCAGTATGTTCAACTAGAAGATGTCGATCTTCACGAGTAATGTCATCAGTGCGGGTTTGAAGGACACTTCGGATGGGCGGCCACACCTTGCTTGTCAGCCACTGAGATTCGACCGCTTTTCAACTGTTCTGCCTACTTATAAAACTTTCCATCGTTCACGAAACATTCCCCGTATTGTAAAATCATTGGAGAAAAGATTTTAGTCGGTTTTTCAACTTGAGTAAGCGAAAAACGGATCAGTGAACGTTATTCGGCTAATGTCGAAAAACAAACGGTTGTTAAATGCAATATCGAAATTATAAACAAAATAATTCTTATCCGTCAGTCGTTCTCAGTTCATTCCAGTTATTGGAGACTTAAGTCCTTAAAGGACAAAACTACTGCTACAAATTGTTTCATTTCTACGTCAGTTTGTCTCTTTAGTTGATTAACGTCCCCCCTAAACGGCTTAAACGGACGGTCGCTATTGCAGACTGCCTATCTAACAGCTTCCAGGGGCAACAAAAATTTGATTTGCAGTAGTTTATATAATTATTGAGTGGAGTGGTGACTTTGTCCCGTAATATAGGTGGCTGGGAAGCCGTTGTGTATGCTACGGATTCCACATCGCTGATAACTGGATGTACACAATGCTGGTGGCTGTTTTGAAGGACAGTCATACTTCGAAGCATGTATATATTTTGTATAAGTTAGAAATACGTACACAAATCAAAAAAAGTTTTGCATCACCACGGTTCCCAGAACTCCTGAAGACAGACGTTGACTGTGGATATTGTATCACAGAGACAGTCCTTTGACTGTTCAGAGATGTCACTAAACCAGTACAAAGATGTAAACAACCATGCATGAGCAGCGCCTATTAGGAGAGGGTCAGACAGCCGATCAGTTACAGTCCTTCCACCAGGAAGGTGGAACAAGGCTCGTGTTGTCTGTAGTTCAACCGTGCCTAGAAGGTTTATACTGCGGTTCGATCGCGTCCGCACTTACTTTGTGCCAGGAAGGGCTCTCAACAAGGGAAGTATCCAAGCATCTCGGAATGAACCAAAGCGATGTTGTTTGGACATGGGAGGGGATACAGAGAGACAGGAACTGTCGAGGACATGCCCCGCTCAGGCCGCCCAAGGGCTGCTACTGCAGTGGATTACTACTATGTATGGATTACAGCTCGGAGGAACCCTGACAGCAACGCCAGCATGTTGAATAATGCTTT
Organism: Schistocerca nitens; assembly: GCF_023898315.1. Classification (NCBI taxonomy): domain Eukaryota; kingdom Metazoa; phylum Arthropoda; class Insecta; order Orthoptera; family Acrididae; genus Schistocerca; species Schistocerca nitens. The sequence continues at coordinate 169,756,338 of NC_064619.1, forward strand.
TCGGGCGAGTGCGCAACAGGCTGCATGATGCCAACCACGACACCATGCAGCGCGGTACAGATGGGCCCAACAACATGCCGAATGGACCACTCGGGATTGGCAGCACGTTCTCTACACCGATGAGTGTCGCATATACCTTCAACCAGACAATCGTCGGAGACGTGTTTGAAGGCAACCCGGTTAGGCTGAACGCCTTGGACAAACTGTCCAGCGAGTAGAGTAAGATAGAAGTTACTTGCTGTTTTGAGGTGGCATTATGTAGGACCGACGTACGCCGCTGGTGGTCATGGAAGGCGTCGTAACGGCTGTACGATACGTGAATGCCACCCTCCGACCGACAGTGGAAACATATCGGCAGCATATTGGCGAGGCATTCGTCTCCAAGGACGACAATTCGTGCCCCCTTCGTGCACATCTTGTGAATGACTTCCTTCAGGATAGGGACATCGCTCGAGTAGAACGGCCAGCATGTTCTCCAGACATGAACCCTATCGAACATGCCTGCGATATATTGAAAAGGGCTGCTTATGGACGAAGTGACCGACCAGCCACTCTGAGGGATGTACGCCGAATCGCCGTTGAGGCGTGGGACAATCAGGACCAACAGTGCCTTGATGAACTTGTGGACAGTATGCCACGACGAATACAGGCATGCATCAATACAAGAGACGTACTACTAGGTATTAGAGGTACCAGAGTGTTCAGCAATCGGGACCACCACCTCTGAAGGTCTCGCTGTATGGTGGTACAACAAGAAATGTGTAGTTTTCATGAGCAATAAAAAGGACGGAAATGATGTTTATGTTGATCTCTATTCCAATTTTCTGTACAGGTTCCGGAACTCTCGGAACCGAGGTTCAAAAAATGGCTCTAAGCACTATGGGACTTAACATCTAAGGTCATCACTCCCCTAGACTTAGAACTACCTAAACCTAACTAACCTAAGGACAGCACACAGGGCCATGCCCGAGGCAGGATTCGAGCCTACGACCGTAGCAGCAGCTCGGTTCCGGACTGAAGCGCCTAGAACCGCTCGCCACAGCGGCCGGCTGGAACCGAGGTGATGCAAGACTTTTTTTGATGTGTGTAGTTGCCACTATCAAACTAACCCTCTTCGTCAGAGCGTGTTTGTGTGGCAGGGGGGTGGGGGGACTCGTTTAAAACGACAAAAAAGAGTGCACGCATTTCTGATTCTTCCGTAATGCTTATATTAAAATCTATACACTGTAGCAAAGGAGCTCACGTACTGATACCACTGCGGATGCAGCTGGATGCACTTCCCGGTTTCCAGAGCGCGGGGGGGGGGGGGGGGGGCAAATGAGAGTCTAGGCTTTCCCCTTCATGCCTTGAGTGCGGAAGGAGTGGCGAAGCAGTACAGAGTTCCGTAGCCACTGGCCGCCCTAGATACACCGTACACGCCGTGCTATTAGTGTGACCAGCGGCGCGAGGTGCGGGCAGCCTTCCGCGGGGCCAGTAATGAAGGCAAGAGGAGAGGACAGGAGAGGAGAAGAGAAGAGGAGAGACAACACAAAGACACACACAGTGGCTGCGCGGCCGGCACTGGGCCAGCACAAGTGTCCGCGACGGACGTTGAACCCTGGAAGGCGGCGCCCTTCCCCGCGCTCTCCGTGTCGCCCGTCTCTGGACAGATTCCTCAGCGGCGGGAAGACAGGCCGGGCCTCAGTCCACGTGTGGCCAGTTTGAAGCATTTCTCCAGTATACAGAGTGTTACAAAAAGGTACGGCCAAACTTTCAGGAAACATTCCTCACACACAAAGAAAGAAAATATGTTATGTGGACATGTGTCCGGAAACGCTTACTTTCCATGTTACAGCTCATTTTATTACTTCTCTTCAAATCAGGTTAATCGTGGAATGGAAACACACAGCAACAGAACGTACCAGGGTGACTTCAAACACTTTGTTACAGGAAATGTTCAAAATGTCCTCCGTTAGCGAGGATACATGCATCCACCCTCCGTCGCATGGAATCCCTGATGCGCTGATGCAGCCCTGGAGAATGGCGTATTGTATCACAGTGTATCACAGCCGTCCACAATACGAGCACGAAGAGTCTCTACATTTGGTACCGGGGTTGCGTAGACAAGAGCTTTCAAATGTCCCCATAAATGAAAGTCAAGAGGGTTGAGGTCAGGAGAGCGTGGAGGCCATGGAATTGGTCCGCCTCTACCAATCCATCGGTCACCGAATCTGTTGTTGAGAAGCGTACGAACACTTCGACAGAAATGTGCAGGAGCTCCATCGTGCATGAACCACATGTTGTGTCGTACTTGTAAAGGCACATGTTCTAGCAGCACAGGTATCCCGTATGAAATCATGATAACGTGCTCCATTGAGCGTAGGTGGAAGAACATGGGACCCACTCAAGACATCACTAACAATGCCTGCCCAAACGTTCACAAAAAATCTGTGGTGATGACGTGATTGCACAACTGCGTCCGGATTCTCGTCAGCCCACACATGTTGACTGTGAAAATTTACAATTTGATCACGTTGGAATGAAGCCTCATCCGTAAAGAGAACATTTGCACTGAAATGAGGATTGACACATTGTTGGATGAACCATTCGCAGAAGTGTACCCGTGGAGGCCCGTCAGCTGCTGATAGTGCCTGGACACGCTGTACATGGTACGAAAACAACTGGTTCTACCGTAGCACTCTCCATACAGTGACGTGGTCAACGTTACCTAGTACAGCAGCAACTACTCTGACGCTGACATTAGGGTTATCGTCAACTGCACGAAGAATTGCCTCGTCCATTGCAGGTGTCCTCGTAGTTCTAGGTCTTCCCCAGTCGCGAGTCATAGGCTGGAATGTTCCGTGCTCCCTAAGACGCCGATCAATTGCTTCGAACGTCTTCCTGTCGGGACACCTTCGTTCTGGAAATCTGTCTCGATACAAACGTACCGCGCCACGGCTATTGCCCCGTGCTAATCCATGGGCATCTGCCAACTCCGTATTTGTAAACATTGCACTGACTGCAAAACCACGTTCGTGATGAACACTAACCTGTTGATGCTACGTACTGATGTGCTTGATGCTAGTACCGTAGAGCAATGAGTCGCATGTCAACACAAGCACCGAAGTCAACATTACCTTCCTTCAATTGGGTCCACTGGCGGTGAATCGAGGAAGTACAGTACATACTGACGAAACTAAAATGAGCTCTAACATGGAAATTAAGCGTTTCCGGACACATGTCCACATAACATCTTTCCTTTATTTGTGTGTGAGGAACGTTTCCTGAAAGTTTGGCCATACCTTTTTGTAACACACTATATAAAATACCAGTGTTGGAACTGAACTCGATGTCGAAATAGGTTAGCCGGCCGGAGTGGCCGAGCGGTTCTAGACGCTACAGTCTGGAACCGCGCGATCGCTACGGTCGCAGGTTCGAATCCTGCCTCAGGCATGGATGTGTGTGATGTCCTTAGGTTAGTTAGGTTTAAGTAGTTCTAAGTTCTAGGGGACTGATGACCTGAGAAGTTAAGTCCCATAGTGCTGAGAGCCATTTCGAAATATGTTAGAAACATTGTCACTTCCAACGGTGACAGCTCTGTGTAACAAATTTCGCTTCCTGATTTCCCCATACCATCTACAGATAAGTGGTTGCACTTAATTATGTTTTTTCACTACTATGCTCTACACGAACAATAAGGAAAATTGCACTATTCGCTATATTTCCAAATGTTGCAATTTTAATGTCGAGCTGTTTATATAAAAGCGATTTTAACACAATAAAAAGGTGTAAATATACGTAAGGTCTCAAATTTATGTATCAAACAGTTTTTTTTCCTTTTTCTTCAAATATACAAGCCAATTTCTTGTGTCCACACAGATATAACTGATTTCAATTGTCATAAGGGGATTTGTGGGAGAGTGCTTTGGAAAGGATTTGCCATAGGAAAGGTGGCTTAGAGGATCCAGAACCAGGCTCTTGGAGGGAGGAAAGCTGTGAGGAGACATGACTTGACATGTCAAGGTAAGAATTGTAAAGAAGTATTCTGTTAAAGCTGGAAAAGTGGGGGAATCTTTGGACGGATTTCGTAGTTGGGTTGCGGGAGGGGAGGGGGGGGGGACATAAAGGTTTCGTTGTTATAGTATGGTATGTGGATGGATCTGTTGGACGGATCTCGGAAGAGGTAGTCAGATCATCATCATCGTCATCATCATCATCATCGTCATCATCATCATCATCATCATCCTGAACATCAGCTTCGGCATCTAGTCCCCTTTTCCCACCATATTTCTGTGTTCACTCTTTTCCGGCCCTCGCCTCTTTTTTCAACACACTCCTCCACGTCTTTCAGCCAACTGTCCCTCGGTCGTCCTCCGCATCTCCATTTCATGTCTTGGGAATCCCCTTGTTTTCCATTCTCTTGAAGTGCCCATTCCCTTTTAACCTTGATGCTTCCGTTCTGTTCTGCAAGGGTTTCTCTTTCACGGTTGTCCTTGCCCTTTCATACCTCATCCTATCTCTCCCCGTTACTCAAACACTGTTTTTTAGGAACTTCACTTCACGTCCTATAATCTGCTTACATCTCTTTTCTTCATTATCCATGTTTCAGATGCATAGGTCAGTATTCGGATGTAGTAACTTTTACATACTACTTCTTTGCGTTTTTGTGAGACCTCATTGTTCTATACCAGGTTCCTGACAATTCGCAAGAATGTTTCTGCCTGGGTGCCGCGTTCACTGATCTCTTTCTCATTTCTTTCACTTTGTTCTATCACATGTCCCAGGTAACTGACACTTTCCACTTTCTTCAGTTGTTCTTCTGTAATCCTAATTCCTCTTGTTGGTCTACCTTTCTTCCTAGATGTAACTAGTATCTCACGTTTGTTTACATTAAATTTCTTTCCATATTGTATCACAGTTTCTTCCGAAGCTTCCAGCTGTTCCTGAATCTCCTCCTCCCTGTTTCCCCAGATCATAAAGTCTTCTGCGAACACCATTACTTTCATCTTGTCTTCTCCAGGTTTTTCTGCGACCTTAAGTCATTATCTCATTCAAGACCACAATGAAGAGGAGAGGTGACACTGCACTGCTCTATTTCACATCACTTGTTTGCTGGAACCAGTTCGCTCTTTCATTTCCCATTTACACTCAACTCAGACTTCCACAACATATATCCTCCACTCTGATTGTTGTCTCTCTTTGCATTTCCTTTCTTTTCTAGTACTTTCCAGACCTTTTTCCTCAGGAGCTATTAAATGCCTTTTCTATATCGAAAAAGGCTATCACACGGTCTTTCCCAAATTCACAGTGGTGCTCTGGGACTGAGTCACTGCAAATATGATGTCAACAGTTGACTTCCTGAGTCTGAAGCAGTGCTCGTCGATCCCTGTTCGGACTTTGTTCTCAGGATCTTTTCATACACCTTGGCAGAGTGCGGTATGAGTGTGACTCCCGTGTAGTTTCTACAGTCCTCCCTACTCCATTTCTTGAATATAGGAACGATTAGTGCCGTTCTGAAGTCGTCTTCTCGTTTCATACCACCCTCATCACACGATACAGCCACTGTTTCCCAACTTCCTCTGCTGCCTTCACCTTTTCGTCACTTACTTCATCCACGCCTGGTGCCTTTCGCTCTTGTCCATTGCCATTTCCACTTCTTTCCATGTCAGGCTCTTCCCCCAAGCCAGTTCAAACAGCAAGTGCCCCAACAAGTACCCCTTCCACACTATCTTCAGTGTCTCCTTGTAATTAACCTCTCTCCCAATTTTATCCATCATTGTCGCATCCTCTCGCAAACCTCTTACGTTTGACCATTCCATATACGAGGCTAATCCGGAAAGTAAGATTACAAGAATTTTTTGAAGTACAAAAAATGAATTTATTTTAATGAAACTTGCATTGTAGTATAGGTCTTGCATTATTTTTACACATAATCACGATTTACTTCAACACATTTGGTCATCCATGGGATGAGTTTTTTGACTCCTGTGTCATAGACCGCTTCCGCTGCGTTTTTCAGCCAGGTCTTTGCTTCGATTTTCACCTCGTTGTCGTCGGAAAAGTGTTTTCTACTAAGTTGTTCCTTCAATTTAGCGAACAGATGATAGTCGCTAGGTGCGAGATCGGGACTGTGAGGGATGGCTTAAAACTTCCCAATCAAACGAAGTCAACAACTCTTGTGTTGCATGAGCGGTGTGCGGACGCGCGTTGTAATGAAGGAGACAGATTCTCGTTGTCAGCATCCGGCGACGTTTGTTTTGTCCGGCTCTGCGAAGTTTTTTCATCGTCTCACAATATCTTGCAGCATTTATTGTTTCACCTCTTTCCAAAAAATCAATGAGCAGAATGCCTTTCCTGTTCCAAAACACTGACACCAGGATTTGCCTCGCTGTTTGTTGCGTTTTGAATTTTTTGGCTGAAGGAGAATGAGTATGGTGTCACTGCATTGATTGTTGTCTGGTCTCGGGAGTATCCTGATAAGCCCAAGTTTCATCTCCTGTCACTGTAGAGTTGAGAAAAGCGTCACCTTCAGTCTAAAAGCTGTCAAGAAATTAGCGAGCGGCGCCGAAGTTCATGTTGCGTGCTTCAGTAAGCATTACCGGCATCCAACGAGCACCCAACTTGTGATAATTTAGTCGATCAATTACGATTTCTTGAACAAGAGAAATTGCATACATTTCGTCAATTGTCGAGCGGGGATCAGAGAGAAGATGTTCTATAATTTTCTGCCGAACATCATCAGTCACAATAGACGGCCTTCCGCTTGTCTTCGTAGTGGATTTCCATCCTTCCAGAGTTAAAATTCCGTACCCATTTCGTCACATGCTGCCTTGACATTACGCCCTCTCCATAAACTGAAACAACTGAAACAATTTCGCGACGAATCGCAGAGGCGTTCATGCCCTTAGGATTTAGGTGGCGAATTACAGCGCGTGCTTCGCACTTTGCGGCAGTCGGAATGAAAACGCTCATTACTAACAGTCACCACAACACTAATCGACTAGCTACTGATTGTTGGGAATGCTCGTTCCTTCCGCTGCCTTCGCGCTACACGGAAGTGGTACCAACTCTCCCCACCGACATCACATGCTATATACCTTGTAAGCTTAGTTTCCGAGTAACACTCGTACATTCTCCCACCCACATTCTTCTTTCCTCAGCCACTGCCTTTTTTTGCCTCTTTCTGCCTTTTTCTTCTTTGTATTCTCTTTTGCTAATTCAGTCCTTTCTTGGAACCACGGTCGGAGGACCTTGTATTTCCTTACAACTACCTTGATTCCTCCGTTCCACCACGGTTTCTTCTTGAACCTTTCTGCCACTTGTCCATCATACAGCTTCTATCACACTATTCGTATAATGTTTCAAAATCGTGTAACTGGTCATCGAGCTAAAACGTATTTTGCTGTACTGTAAATTAACTTTACTACACATTTGTATTGAGGGTACATAAACTGGGGCAGACGGGACTAAGGCGCATAACATGCTTTAACGCAGGGCTTCCCAACCTTTTCAGCTGGTGGACCCCTTCTTCAGTCGGAAAATCCATGGCGGACCCATAGTCAGTCAAGCGTACAGTAACTTTAAATTTTAGAGCGATACCCATGGGAACTGAAAGCTTCTTAATGCAAATTCCATATTCCCAATGACCCCCCTCCCCCCCGCCCTCCCCAAAGTATCAATAGCCTTTGGTTTAGAGATGAATGAAAGCAACTTGAAGGTCAAAAATCGACTTATGAAATAGGTAGTGCACTGAGAAAGCAAGTTTAGCATTTAATGATGCCTGGAACCACATACGTACCAGCGAGCACTGTGATTGGTCGACAAAGCTCGCTCCGCGCATGCGTAAAATGTTTCAGTGCATCTACCGCCATGAACCGGCGCACAAACGACCCCTGTATTGTTGCGAAACATACGTACCAGTGAGCACTGTGATTGGTCGACAAAGCTCGCTCCGCGCATGCGTAAAATGCTTCAGCGCATCTACCGCCATGAACCGGCGCACAAACGACCCCTGTATTGTTGCGAAACAGTTGATCAAAGAAGCCGCATTCTCCGGCACTAAACTGTGTATGCGTTCTCATTTAGGAACCGCAAAGGCTGCTTGGGAATGCGACCTGAAGTAAAAGTACACATGTTTTTCACACGAAAAAAATAGTGATGAATTTGATTTTCACATTTTTATTCAATAATTTTACTCGGGGTCCGCGGACCACACGTTGGGAAGCCCTGCTTTAACGTTTTCGTCTTCACGGTGAAAAGGTTTTTAATCATTATGTGTTAGGAAGCATCACTGAGGCAGTACATCACGAGCTGTAATAAAGAGTAACTGTGGTTTTTAATGTTCGGTCGCAGCTGTGAGGTGGTGGTCTGTCGGCATAAGTGTACCAGAGGAAGTGCGGTGCAGCGCCGCGGCCGTTGCGCTGTCCCGAGCCGAGCCGAGCCGAGCCGAGCCCAGCCGCGTTGGCCAACTTCCCCGGCCGGCCAGCTGTGCTACGCGCACTCCTTGCCGCTTCCTGCTCTCATTTCCCGACCCACCGCCGCCTGCCACGTTTCTTCATCCGAGTTGCGGTCGGCTGCTGCAACACCATATCTGTCAGCAGGGACATGCTTCGTCTCGTCACTGACAGTGCCCCATAATCGCAATGCGTCCAGATTTAAGGAAGCGCAATCTGAAATTCAGAGAAGTTACGCGAATTTGTCGTACAGAGAGTGAAAGGCATGTCTGACGTATACAGAAACCAGCTGTAGTTCTAAGAGGCGAGCACGCGGGAAAGCAGTAAAAGAGAACGGACTCTGTTCATACGCTCGCTGACCACCGCAGCACCTAACTCTTGCTCACAATATAACACCTGATATTAAAAGGATGCGAACAAAGTTCTTGACCAGTGACTACAACCCAAACTTGATACACAGACCCACCGCAACCAGTGGAACGAAAAACAGGACGCACGTGGATTATCTGGTTCAAATGGCTCTGAGCACTATGGGTCTTAACTTCTGAGGCCATCAGTGCCCTAGAACTTAGAACTACTTAAACCTAACTAACCTAAGGACATCACACAAATCCATGCCCGAGGCAGAATTCGAACCTGCGACCGTAGCGGTCACGCGGTTCCAGATTGTAGCGCCTAGAACCGCTCGGCCACCCTGGCCAGCGAAGTAGTAAACATCTTCGTCAGGGTTCGTGTCCAGCCCATCTTCTACTGCACCCTTAAGATCAAGGATGTGTCACACTCGACCGAGGGCAGACAAATGTTCTGCGCACTGTGGTATTGTACACTGAAGAGCCAAAGCAATTGGTACACCTGCTTTATATCTAATAGGGCCCCCGCGAGCACGCAGAAGTGCAGCAACACGATGTGGCATGGACTCGACTAATATCTGAAGTAGTGATGGAGGTAAGTGACACCATGAATCCTACAGGGGGCCGGCCGGTGTGGCTTCAGTTTGGAACCGCGTGACCGCTACGGTCGCAGGTTCGAATCCTGCCTGTGGCATGGATGTGTGTGATGTCCTTAGGTTAGTTAGGTTTAAGTAGTTCTAAGTTCTAGGGGACTGATGACCACAGATGTTAAGTCCCATAGTGCTCAGACCCATTTGAACCAATCCTACAGGGCTGTCCAAAAATCCGTAAGAGTGCGAGGGGGTGAAGATCTCATCTGAACACCACGTTGCAAGTCGTCCCAGATATGCTCAATAGTGTTCATGTCTGGTGCGTTTGGTGGCCAGCAGAAGCGTTTAAACTCGGAAGAGTGTTCCTGGAGCCACCCTGGAGCAGTTCTGGACGTGTGGTGTGCCACATTGTCCTGCTGGAATTGCCCAAGTCCTTCGGAATGCACAATGGACATGAATGGATGCAGGTGATCAGACAGGATGCTCAAGTACGTGTCACCTGTCAGAGTCGTATCTAGACGTATCAGGGTCTCATATCACAGGTCCCACATCAATCCAAATTCACACGCCCCACACCATTACAGAGCCTCCACCAGCTTGAACAGTACGCTGCTGACATGCAGGTTCCATGGATTCATGAGATTGTCTCCATGCCCATACATGTCCGTCCACTCGGTACAATTTCAAACGAAACTCGTCCGACCAGGCAACATGTTTCCATTCATAAACAGTCCAATGTCGATGTGTCATCAAGGACACATGAATGGGCCATCGGCTCCGAAACCCATATGGATGATGTTTCGTTGAATGGTTCGCTCGCTGACACTTGTTGATGACCCGGCATTGAAATCTGCAGCAGTTTGCGGAAGGATCGCACATCTGTCACGTTGAACGATACTCTTCAGTCGTCGTTGGTCCTGTTTTGCAGAATCTTTTTCCAGCCGCACCGATGCCGGAGATCTGCTGTTTTGCCAGATTCCTGATGTTCGTGGCACACTCGTGAAATGGTCGTACGGGAAAATCCCCACTTCATCGCTACGTCGGAGGTGCTGTGTCCCACCACCCCTACGCCGACTATAACACCACCTTCAGACTCACTTAAATGTTGATAATCTTTCACTGTAGCAGCAGTAACCGATCTAATAACTGCGCCAAGTAACTAATAAAAAGACCACTAATCCACATTTAAGCCTTATAGTCTCATTTTCTTTTGATCTTGACACGCAGGATAATCCGAGCATTATACCATCTTACCTACGACAGACGCGGAAAATGTCTTACGGCTTCTGCGAGGAGTACGTGAGTAGCTACCTGCTCTGGACGGGAGTACTGGGTCCCATCCTCGACTGTGGGAGGCGAGAGTTGTTCACCACAAGCGGACCTTTTAAGCGTCCGGGAGACATGGGACCTGTTTTTCTGACCACGGGAGGGGTGGGTTCTGGGCACTTACCATCAACAATGTCAGTGTCACATACCCTCAGGTCATGAGACACTGCGGAGGGGTCTGGAACTGAGAGCAGGATGCTGACGCGAGGACTGGCGATCGCCACCTCTCCTCCCATTGTAGGCCAAATACTGGCAGTGAAAATTTCATCCACCACCAGGATTCGAACCGGTGTGTCTCAGAGTCGAGCGGTAGCAACCTCGGTGACAGTGCAGGGTATATGATCCACTAATTCACTAGGATTATGATGTAGATTTCTGAAGCACAGGGACTTAGTAGTACTTTTGCCCCTGATGAAGTGTAGTAAATAATTTCTTGCTTGAAAGTTATTCGAAAATTTATATTTTAAAACAAGACCGGTCCAGTCTTTCTTTGAATAGCATCAACTTAAATTTTGCTAAGATTTATTCTGGCTCTAACTTATTTTCTAGTGATGTAATACCGCATTTTTTCAATATGAATGTTGTTCCAAAATTTGTTATTTTTGTCTTTCATTGTGTGAATATTTTTCTGTTACCATCAGTTTACATCTAGTTCCAAATTATCGTTCAAGTAGAGGACCAGAGAGTATTGTCAAGTCTCAACGTTTATCAACATGTGTACCCACAATTTGTGAGCATTCTCTGTTTAGTCTTCGTCTTTTGGGGCCTGTATACAGCGTTTCCTTCCATCTTATGTCTCGAATGTTTTTAAAATTGTATTGTGACAGGTATTAAACAGCAGACAAGGAGCAGGAGTTAGTTCTTCAGCAATATCCCGAACTGAACAATCCTGTCCACATTAAATGTCTGCACTTTTTGCTGAGTGTTTGTAGATTTCTGGTTATGGTGAGCGTATGTGTATTCTAATTACCTGTAATCGTTTTACTGGAGTTCATAGATATTAAATTTTATTGTAATGGTTTTCGTGGACTCCTTGTACGACTGTGGAAGAACCTTAGAGCTCAACAGAAAGCAGTTTGGAAATTCTACACACTATAATGTGTTAGAATAGAAAACGTATCTTTAACATACGCGTTTCTACTTGCATACGTTGTCGGTAATTCCGGTTACCGTTTAGGGACATAATGCGTAGCTCGTGGCCGAGTCTAGTTTCCGTAGCGAGAAACTCGCTGGCCTCATCTGTTCTCCCAGTTCCAGGGGAAGCACTGGACGAGCGCCTAGAGGACGCTTCGCTTGGCTTGCGCCTGCACGGGCAAACTATAAACGCGCGCGGTCTCACACGCCGACCGCAACGCTAATTCGCGAGAAACCGAAAGGTGCTGACAGAATGCAAACCTTCCCAGCGTCTTTCAAGGACGGCTACAAGGTTACAGCTCGGAGCTCTGGCATAGTTTCTCGCTTCAGCAGGCAGGATTACAAGAGACACCATGCCGCGTGGAGGAAATGCGCCCAAGGTCACTTACGCACAACTTTCGCGATCTTTTTGCCATTAACTCATTTCTGTTATCATGCCAGCCCGCAATCTCGATTCTGCACCTGTTTTCGAAATTTTCCCTAATTTACTCCGTAAACATGTATGAGTGATGTACATCCAGAACTACTAGACTGACAGGTAATCAATCACATACGAAATACAGCTCATCACTCTAATCGTTAATTAGCATTTATCGACTTCCCCATTTGCTTATTTCACTGACCTAATTTTCGTAACGTCAGGAAAAGGAAAACACTATAAATGATTAATTTGATGGTTATGCAAGAACGGCCCTGAAGGAGCGCTAAAAGTAATCGTTTCAAATGACTAACACCTTATCATTACAATTCTTATTGCTCTTTATACTGCTCTTGATTTCCGTTGTGGGTCTTGTAGTAAGTGCTTGGGCTCAGTGACTTCGCCTCGTACTATACTGAGCCACCCTAAGACATACGCAACAGGAGGTTCTCCTAAGGACGACTGAATCGTACAGTACTTCACCGGCAGAGGCTCTCCCCGTCACTCTGGGAACATATACAGCTGACACCACAGTACGCCACCTTGCCACAGTATATTGGTGCCAGGTTAATGTAGATAAAGTGCAAGGAATTACGTATTTCAGGGCAATTAATAAGTTAGATCTGCCAGACTGAACACTCGATGAACGGCAGCGGGATTGGGACAGTGGAAATACAGGACGCCGGGTATAGAGTCTCCTTCCAAACATACGAGAGAGACTGAAAATTAAGCATATCGTCCCCAGAAGAAGTATGGTTCACTTTACGAGACGATACGGCCCTTACTCCCAGCACGTACATACAATGACAGCATTGTGTGACAGGTGATTTAGGGTTCCCTGAGCATGCGGTATTCACATGCCCACTCAAAGCGGAAGTTAGGAGGCATGAACCACCTCAGGACGAAATGATGTACCTAATCTGGAATGCTGTTACATTCCAGTCACTCAACACAGTCAAGAACAATATATCCAGTAATGAACTAAACAAGTTCAGAGCAGCTATTAGAAGCAGAAATACGCTTACAAGAAATGCCAACAGGAGAGAAAGTGATAAGTGGGAGGGAATATGCGAATGATGGTGAGGTATGAAAGGACAACTGTACTGACAATGTTGAGAAAAACACTGCGTGGTTACTGTGTTGTGTGTCGTCTGTTAACAAGAGCATATACTACCGTAATAAAATAGAGCATATACTACCGTAGTAAGGTTTTAACTTACTTTTAATGTAAATACATTAGTCACTAGTAACAATAGCTGTGATGACTCGATGTTTTTGCTGAGTCGCCAAACAACTGGACAGCTAATTACAGATGCCTCAAGCGCTGGCTGTTTTCCTGAACAGCGAAGACAAAACTCGATGATGTCGAGGTAGCCGCAAGCCTCAGTTAACTGGAGAAATTTACGTAATGAGTATCATAATACATTTATCCCTTCTGTTTATGTTTCATTATTTTCGTCTTTTTTCTCTCGCTTACTACTCACCTTTTTTTTCTTTTTATACTTACCAAGTTTTCTTGTATAATTTAGTACCTTAATATTCCATCGGTTGAATTTTTAGGAAAAAATTATATTCTTAGAGAATTTTCAATGCACTGATGAATTGTGCGATCTACTCTAGACACACAGGGGAGCAGTTTTTATGATTGCAATAAATAAATAAACAAACACAACTCTTGACAGGTCCTCCCGTCCACTCACATTGTTGTCCACAACACTACTTTCCCTCCTCGATATTCTACACTCATTTTTGCGCACATTCTAAAACCAGTATCTTCAGTAATTCTGTGACACATGTAGTGTCTTTGTTTTCCTCAAGTCTCTTTTGCCTGTACTTTTCTCTTCGATGCCTAAGCTCATGTTGCCGCGCAGATTTCTGTGACTTCATTCGGTACTTCTGTAGTCCCAAATTTTAAATGCTTATTTACAGTCTTTAAGACGATTCAATGTTTCCTAGCGAATATTTTCAGAAATCTGATTGTAATTTCCACTCTGATTCACGTTCATATAAGTGGAATGTCAATTTCGTTCATCCAACGTGGTCCACTGCCAGTATGCAGCCGATATAGGCTGTTACGTTTGGCTCAGTTACTGTAAAGTCTGGCTAACCACAGAACTGCCTTGTCAGTTATTCGGATACATTTTACTGTAATTTAACTCACTTTTTACCTGGACAAAACCGACATTGAACGTGGGTTGAGAATCGGTGCAAGATGCGTGGGTAATAGCGTATCGGAAATTAAACATGTCAGTTTTGCGAGGTCAACAATATCTACAGTGAACCGTGAATATCGCACAGACAATGATTCCAAACGCATAAACTGCCGCACATGACGACCGCAAGCACAGATGTCGCGGCGACTCTGTAGAGTTTTACGAGACGATTGAGGTGACGAAAAGAAAATGCGTCACTAAACTTCCACCGGTGTTGCAAAGTACAGAAATGATGTGACAAAACACATTGTTTCTGGCTACAATGCAATCTAGAGCTTCAGAGGAAAGATTATGTAAGAGCATGTGAAAGCTTCGATAACTAATCTTTCGCAGTTTCTTGTGTCACCCAAGCCAGGAAGAACGAACGGAAGTAATGCAAGCGAGAAATTCTTCTGTGGTTAGCTCTCACCACCTATCTGCGGCTGCTTGCCACTAGAAAGAGCAAAAGAGGAGAAAATTAGAGAAACAGACGGGGATGGAATATGTAAAGAAGATTATCGACGACGTTGAGTGCAGTAATTATGTAAGGCTAGGCGCAAATTGAGAAGCGTATAGCACGTGTGACGTGACACGACACTACGGCTAGGCGCAAATTGAGACGCGTATAGCGCGTGTGGCGCGACGCAGCGCAGCGCGCGTTTTTGTAACATCACAGATTCAAATGGGACCGCGCAAATTGCGACGCGACGCGACTGGGACGCGACACGCGCCTGCGCCAGGTCGCGCGGCGTTGTGGTTGAGGCACAGTTTCTCGCGCCGCGAGTCGCGCTTGCCTCGCTACTAGCACCGTGGGAAATTTGAGGCGGGGAGCGGAAAAGTAGCCCGGCCATATGCTCACATCGGAACGGCGCATATGAGCAGTGGTAATATGGTCCATACGATAAATTTTGCCTTACTGTGTACTGAATTTTATTGCCTTTGAGTAGTGTTTCGTTTTTCGCCATTTAAACGCTCCAGCTTTCTTCGTTAGCACGTTATACTTTTCTGTTATGTATATCTGCATAGTTTTGTTTTGTTTTTCTTCTGTCAAGAAAAATGTATACTTCAGTAACTGATGAGCCATTGGCCGCTGGAATTGCACCATTATGCCTCCGCGATGTTTTCAGATCGCAAGAAGGGACAGAGGGTAGTGAATAAGGAAGCAGGAAATATTATAAAATCATGTGATTAAGAATCAAGGCAGGAAAGTAAAGCAAGGTTATCTTCTCGCTGACTAGTAAGCTAGCGTATCTGTACGATCTGTTACAAAAATTTAGAAAGGGATAATCTCCACAGGTGTGATCCCTTTGTGCTTCTGGTAAAAAGCGTCCAAGATCTGAAGTATAGAAGTCTCACTGTGATTACTCTGATTTGTTGTTTGTTGTTGTGGTCTTCAGTCCTGAGACTGGTTTGATGCAGCTCTCCATGCTACTCTATCCTGTGCAAGCTTCTTCATCTCCCAGTACCTACTGCAACCTACATCCTTCTGAATCTGCTTAGTGTATTCATCTCTTGGTCTCCCTCTACCATTTTTACCCTCCACGCTGCCCTCCAATGCTAAATTTGTGATCCCTTGATGCCTCAAAACATGTCCTACCAACCGATCCCTTCTTCTAGTCAAGTTGTGCCACAAACTTCTCTTCTCCCCAATCCTATTCAATACCTCCTCATTAGTTACGTGATCTACCCACCTTATCTTCAGCATTCTTCTGTAGCACCACATTTCGAAAGCTTCTATTCTCTTCTTGTCCAAACTACTTATCGTCCATGTTTCACTTCCATACATGGCTACACTCCATACAAATACTTTCAGAAACGACTTCCTGACACTTAAATCTATACTCGATGTTAACAAATTTCTCTTCTTCAGAAATGATTTCCTTGCCATTGCCAGTCTACATTTTATATCCTCTCTACTTCGACCATCATCAGTTATTTTACTCCCTAAATAGCAAAACTTCTTTACTACTTTAAGTGTCTCATTTCCTAATCTAATCCCCTCAGCATCACCCGATTTAATTTGACTACATTCCATTATCCTCGTTTTGCTTTTGTTGATGTTCATCTTATATCCTCCTTTCAAGACACTGTCCATTCCATTCAACTGCTCTTCCAAGTCCTTTGCTGTCTCTGACAGAATTACAATGTCATCGGCGAACCTCAAAGTTTTTACTTCTTCTCCATGAATTTTAATACCTACTCCGAATTTTTCTTTTGTTTCCTTTACTGCTTGATCAATATACAGTTGAATAACATCGGGGAGAGGCTACAAGCCTGTCTCACTCCTTTCCCAACCACTGCTTCCCTTTATGCCCCTCGACTCTTATAACTGCCATCTGGTTTCTGTACAAATTGTAAATAGCCTTTCGCTCCCTGTATTTTACCCCTAACACCTTCAGAATTTGAAAGAGAGTATTCCAGTTAACGTTGTCAAAAGCTTTCTCTAAGTCTACAAATGCTAGGAACGTAGGTTTGTCTTTTCTTAATCTCTCTTCTAAGATAAGTCGTAAGGTTAGTATTGCCTCACGTGTTCCAACATTTCTACGGAATCCTAACTGATCTTCCCCGAGGTCCGCTTCTACTAGTTTTTCCATTCGTCTGTAAAGAATTCGCGTTAGTATTTTGCAGCTGTGACTTATTTAACTGATAGTTCGGTAATTTTCACATCTGTCAACACCTGCTTTCTTTGGTATTGGAATTATTATATTCTTCTTGAAGTCTGAGGGTATTTCGCCTGTCTCATACATCTTGCTCACCAGATGGTAGAGTTTTGTCATGACTGGCTCTCCCAAGGCCATCAGTAGTTTTAATGGAATGTTGTCTACTCCCGGGGCCTTGTTTCGACTCAGGCCTTTCAGTGCTCTGTCAAACTCTTCACGCAGTATATCTCCCATTTCATCTTCATCTACATCCTCTTCCATTTCCATAATATTGTCCTCAAGTACATCGCCCTTGTATAAACCCTCTATATACTCCTTCCACCTTTCTGCCTTCCTTTCTTAGCTTAGAACTGGGTTGCCATCTGAGCTCTTGATATTCATACAAGTGGTTCTCTTTTCTCCAAAGGTCTCTTTAATTTTCCTGTAGGCAGTATCTATCTTACCCCTAGTGAGATAAGCCTCTACATCCTTACATTTGTCCTCTAGCCATCCCTGCTTAGCCATTTTGCACTTCCTGTCGATCTCATTTTTGAGACGTTTGTATTCCTTTTTGCCTGCTTCATTTACTGCATTTTTATATTTTCTCCTTTCATCAATTAAATTCAATATTTCTTCTGTTACCTAAGGATTTCTATTAGCCCTCGTCTTTTTACCTACTTGATCCTCTGCTGCCTTCACTACTTCATCCCTCAGAGCTACCCATTCTTCTTCTACTGTATTTCTTTCCCCCATTCCTGTCAATTGTTCCCTTATGCTCTCCCTGAAACTCTCTACAACCTCTGGTTCTTTCGGTTTATCCAGGTCCCAGATCCTTAAATTCCCACCTTTTTGCAGTTTCTTCAGTTTCAATCTGCAGTTCATAACCAATAGATTGTGGTCAGAATCCACATCTGCCCCTGTAAATGTCTTACAATTTAAAACCTGGTTCCTAAATCTCTGTCTTACCATTATATAATCTATCTGATACCTTTTAGTATCTCCAGGATTCTTCCAGGTATACAACCTTCTTTTATGATTCTTGAACCAAGTGTTAGCTATGATTAAGTTATGCTCTGTGCAAAATTCTACAAGGCGGCTTCCTCTTTCATTTCTTCCCCCCAATCCATATTCACCTACTATATTTCCTTCTCTCCCTTTTCCTACTGACGAATTCCAGTCACCCATGACTATTAAATTTTCGTCTCCCTTCACTACCTGAATAATTTCTTTTATCTCGTCATACATTTCATCAATTTCTTCATCAACTGCAGAGGTAGTTGGCATATAAACTTGTACTACTGTAGTTGGCGTGGGCTTTGTGTCTATCTTGGCCACAATAATGCGTTCACTATGCTGTTTGTAGTAGCTAACCCGCACTCCTATTTTTTTATTCATTTTTAAACCTACTCCTGCATTACCCCTATTTGATTTTGTATTTATAACCCTGTAATCACCTGACCAAAAGTCTTGTTCCTCCTGCCACCGAACTTCACTAATTCCCACTATATCTAACTTTAACCTATCCATTTCCCTTTTTAAATTTTCTAAGGTACCTGCCCGATTAAGAGATCTGACATTTCACGCTCCGATCCGTAGAACGCCAGTTTTCTTTCTCCTGATAACGACGTCCTCTTGAGTAGTCCCCACCCGGAGATCCGAATGGGGGACTATTTTACCTCCGGAATATTTTACCCAAGAGGACGCCATCATCATTTAATCATACAGTAAAGCTGCATGTCCTCGGGAAAAAATACGGCTGTACTTTCTCCTTGCTTTCAGCCGTTCGCAGTACCAGCACAGTAAGGCCGTTTTGGTTAATGTTACAAGGCCAGATCAGTCACTCATCCAGACTGTTGCCCCTGCAACTACTGAAAAGGCTGCTGCCCCTCTTCAGGAACCATATGTTTGTCTGGCCTCTCAACAGATACCCCTCCGTTGTAGTTGCACCTACGGTACGGCCATCTGTATCGCTGAGGCACGCAAGCCTCCCCACTAACGGCAAGGTGCATGGTTCATGGGGGGGATTACTCTGATATGGATATAATAATGTAATACGACACAATGTACTACATGCATGTGAACAACATATTTCCACTGCAAGCTAGAAACAGTCGAAAAGCAGTCACAAATAACAATGTTTTAATTGGTTCGCCGTGATGAGGAATAGCATTTCAATTGTTGCATGGACATTATCAGCATTAATAAACTGCCCGCATCTCGTGGTCGTGCGGTAGCATTCTCGCTTCCCACGCCCGGGTTCCCGGGTTCGATTACCGGCCATGTCAGGGATTATCTCTGCCTCGTGATGGCTGGGTGTTGTGTGATGTTCTTAGGTTAGTTAGGTTTAAGTAGTTCTAAGTTCTAGGGGACTGATGACCATAGCTGTTAAGTCCCATAGTGCTCAGAGCCATTTGAACCATTAATAAACTAATTCTACAACAACAGGCTACACAAATGAAGAAAATGGTCGGTATTATTACGAAAGTAGGAATATCCTAAAAGAGTGTTATGATTACATATATTTAATTTGTTGAAATGTGCTGCTGACAAAGGGAGATCTACTTTCATGACAATGTTTTTCGAACTCCGTCTCACAAGGCACACATGGCTAGCTTGTGCATTCCTGTCGCGCGCATTATCCTTCGCTGCTGACAATACACTGACCATTGTGTTGTGCAACAGATCAATTGTTTATTTTTCTCAATAACAACTATTTTATTCGCAATCACCCATTGTCAGTTCGGCAAGCCCTAGGTGAATAAACAGTATCTGGCATGTGCCTATCATTCCGCCTGAAGGAACGCTCGTCATTATATTAATACAGCTCAGATCGAGAGAAGGAATAAAATCCTTTGCTAAGTTTCCATTCCAGTAGCTCAGTGTTACAAACACCATGGGTTACGGGAATTCCACCAAAATTCCAACAGAATTGCCAATCTGTTTTTGTGTGAGTTGTCAACCTATTCTCATTCGAAGAAGCATCACCATTTATGAGTAAAGGCCACATTTCTCTTGGTGACTGGTTTAATTGTACTTCCTTTGTCACAATGTAATTTGCCAAACTCATCTCACAGCAGCTATTGAGACAGAATTCCGAAACGGAAGGCCTCATTAAACAAGTAATTGGCAATCACAGAGCTCAATAGCTTACGAAAAACCTCATAGTATCGGTTTGCAGTAACATAAAAGAAGACATTTCATGATTATTTTCATACTAGGAAGCTCTTGTTTCGCTAGCTGTCGATAACTTAAAAAATTACAGTCACTGGAGTGAAATAAATAAAAGAAGAAGTATAAGTACTGATATATCGCCACAAATAAGAAAGTTCCGTGTGTTTAATAATTGGCAAAACACTCTCCTCCTTGTGTGCTATCATTCGCCAAACTTTCATTTCGATGTCTCGAGCGGTTTATGAGATAAGAGAGATGTTGCGAGTATTTCATTCTCGCGGGCGTGAGATCTGAAGTGAGCGCGCTACATGGGGTCCATTTTCTCGAGATCGGAGGCAGATAGAGATCTTCTCCCAAGTCTAAACAAAAATCAGCATGTTAGCTAAATTTCATACGCAGCAACATATGGTGTAATACGCACCAAACGGGAAATCATAGCGACCCCTAATTTTCGTTGCTAACTTTTTGAGTTTTGCGTAGTGTCTTACTAAAATGTGTAAATTACAATAAGAATGGTCATTAGCGAGGTGATGGGCACTTCGTCACAAAGCTGACATATAACGCTACAAGTAAGCCAAAAATCATATATTTTCAGAGAAGAGTTTCTGTAAAATCGTTTGAGAAAGATAAGAGGTTGCGCGCGCTTCGGTTCTGTCAGCGCAGAGCGTCGCCAGTCGGTGCGTGCGAAGTGTGTACGCGTCGCAATATGCGCTGCACCCGCGTGACCCGTGCGGCACGTGTGTGTTGCGCTGTAGTGTCGTGTCACGTCACACGTGCTATACGCTTCTCAATTTGCGCCTAGCCTTAAAAAAGTGGAAGGACTACCGCAGGATAGGAAGCGGTAGAGGACGACAGCGGACTAGTTGGACAGATCTTTTAATTGAAAGCTATTAGGAAAATAGTTCTCTGCAGTTCGGACGTATACAGTCGACGTGGTGACAAGAAGGCATGGATTAACGCCTGCGAGGTGTATATATTTGTTATCAACGGAACCGGTATGGAACATTTCGGTTATCAGCAACTTGGCAGACTGACACTCGTGTTGCGTGGAGTGGGTGCTCTTTACTAACAATTTTAGTTTTAAATTAAACATCATGGGTGAAGTCTGCCCTGTAATGCAAACTGCTGGTAAGCGAAAAGTTCGGTACCAGTTCGCTTAGTGACGAGGCAGTCATTTGTATATACTTTTTCATCGTCATGACTATCACTTGTAATTCTACACTTTCATTGCTTTTAGTTTAGATCAAGTCAGCTATGGACCAAGTTATCCAGAGCTGATTGGTCGCCTTGCATTACTGCGACCATGCAATTATGCATTTCATTCTGTCTAGGTATTGCTTGATTTCATTTATCGTATGTCTGCAGTCTAGTCCCCTCTGTACTGCCTGATGTGCTATATCAGTGATAAGAAGGCCTTTACAGCATCACTGTATACGGCTATAAATAGGAATACGAAGATAATTCTGCTTAGCAAGAGCCACAAGAAACAGATGTCAAATTACCTCAGTGGTCAGTATTAAATTTCAACTCCAGCACTAACAACCGTGAGTAACGATGGACAAAGTTCAAGAGCATTGTACAAAACGCTTTACATCATCTACATCTATACGGATACTCTGCAAATCAGATTAAAGTGCCTGGCAGAGGGTTTATCGAACCACCTTCACAATTCTCTATTATTCCAATCTCGTATAACGTGCGGAAAGAACGAACACCTATATCTTTCCGTACAAGCTCTGATTTGCCTTAATTTATTGTGGTGGTCGTTTCTCCCTATGTAAGTAGGTGTCAACAAAATATTTTCGCATCCGGAGGAGAAAGTTGGTGATTGGAATTTCGTGAGAAGATTCCGTCGCAACGAAAAACGCCTTTCTTTTAATGATGTCCAGCCCAAATCCTGTATCATTTCAGTGACACACTCTCCCACGTTTCGCGGTACTACAAAACGTGCTGCCTTTCTTTGAATTTTTTTCGATATATTCCGTCGATCCTATCTGGTAAGGATCCCACACAGCGCAGCTGTATTCTAAGAGGACGGACAAGTATAGTGTAGGCAGTCTCCTTAGTAGATCTGTTACATTTTCTAAGTGTCCTGCCAATAAAACGCAGTCTGTGGTTAGCGTTCCTCAGAACATTTTCTATGTGTTCCTTCCAATCCATGTTGTTCGTAATGGTAATTTCTAGGTACTTAGTTGAATTTACGGCCTTTAGATTTGACTGATTTACCGTGTAACCGAAGTTTAACAGATTCCTTCTGGCACTCATGTGGATGACCTCACACTTCTCGTTATTTAGGGTCATTTTCCAGTTTTCACACCATCCAAATATGTTTTATAAATCGTTTTGCAATTTGTTTCGATTTTATGATGACTTTATTAGTCGATAAACGACAGCGTCATCTGCAAACAACCAAACACAGCTGTTCATATTGTCTCCCAAATCGTTTATATAGATAAGGAACAGCAAAAGGCCTATAACACTACCTTGAGGAACGCCAGGAATCACTTCTGCTTTACTCGATGACTTTCCGCAAATTACTACGAACTGTGACTTCTCTGACAGGAAATCACAAATCCAGTCACATAACTGAGATGATATTCCATAAGCACGCAATTTCACTACAAACCGCTTGTGTGGTACAGTGTCAAAAGTCTTATGGAAATCAAGAAATACGGAATCAATATGAAATCCCTTGTCAGTAGCCGGCCGTTGGTGGCCGAACGGTTCTAGGCGCTTCAGTCTGGAACCGCGCGACCGCTACGGTCGCAGGTTCGAATCCCGCCTCGGGCATGGATGTGTGTGATGTCCTTAGGTTAGTTAGGTTTAAGTAGTTCCAAGTTCTAGGGGACTGATGACCTGAGATGTTAAGTCCCATAGTGCT
Organism: Schistocerca nitens; assembly: GCF_023898315.1. Classification (NCBI taxonomy): domain Eukaryota; kingdom Metazoa; phylum Arthropoda; class Insecta; order Orthoptera; family Acrididae; genus Schistocerca; species Schistocerca nitens. The sequence goes on from NC_064619.1 coordinate 169,779,471, forward strand.
CAGAGCCATTTGAACCATTTGAACCTTGTCAATAGCACTCAACACTTCATGCGAATAAAGAGCTAGTTATGTTTCACAAGAACGATGTTTTCTAAATCCATGTTGACTGTGTGTCAGTAGACCGTTTTCTTCGAGGTAATTCATAATGTTTGAACACAATATATCTTCCAAAATCCTGCAGGATATCGACGTTAGAGATATGGGCCTGTAATTTAGTACATTAGTCCTACTACCATTCTAGAATATTGGTGTGTCCGTCGAGCAAAGTTGTGAGAAGTCTGCTACGAAAGCAGAGAGAGCTTCGCTGCAAATTTAAACGTAGACAAAGCCTCACAGACAAATATCAATCAAACGAAGCCAAAATTAGCTCAAGGAGTGCCATGCGAGAAACGTTCGACGTATTCGAAAGTAATCTTCTGTCTGCTGAATTGACAGGAAATTCTAAGAAATTTTGTCTTCTGTTAAGTCAGTAAATGGATAGAAGCCAACTGTCCAGACATTCTGTGACCACACTGGCACTGTAACAAGGCACTACAGAGAAAAGATCGAAATACTAAATGTCCTTCTCCATAACTGTTTCACAGACGGAGATCGCACAGTAGTACCTCATTTAAATCTTGGTACGAACGGCAAAATGGCTGCTGTCGAAATAAGCAACGACTATAGCGTAGGTCTGTGGAGAAGCGAAGTGTGTCCTGATGATTGGAAAAAAAAGAACAGGTCACTCCCGTTTGCAGGAGTCGTGTCGAAAAGACGCACAAAACTGGAGGCCTAGATCTCTGTCGTCAGTCAGTTGAAGAATTTTGTAACATGATTTATGGTCGCGTATTATAGACATTTCTGAAGGCTGAAAATCTCCACTGTAGGAAACAAGTGTTCCGAGAATAACGATGCTGTGAAACGCAGCTCGCACTGTTCATCGACGAGACAAAGCGAGCAGCAGATGCAGGCGCCCAGTTAGGTGCCGCATTCGATACAGTCCCGCACTGCCACCTGATGAACAAAATACGAGAGCCCGGAATATCGAGTGTGTGACTAGATTGAAGAGTTGCTAGCAAAAAGAATGTAGCATATAATTTTCCACGGAGAGCAGATCTTCAGAAGTAAAATAAGTTTCCGGCGTATCCAAAGGGAGTATTATGAGCCCATTACCTTTCACAATATGTACTAAACGATTTAGCAGGAAACATCAGAAGATGCATGAGGCTTTTCGAGGATTATACTGTTGTGTACAGAGAAGTCTAAACGCTAGAAAACTGTAAGGAAATATAGGAAGACCTGTAGGGGGTAGACACTTGGTGCATGGAGTGGCAGATGATCCTCAACATAAAGAAATAGAACGTAGTGGGAATATATACTCCTATTTTTGTATTATTACACGAGTGCAGAACAGTCGCTGGAAGCAGTTACTTCCATAAAATATCTAGGAGTATGCGTACGGAGCTATTTGGAATGGAATTATCACATAAATCAAATCACAGGAAGGCAGATGCCAAACAGATTCACTGAAATAATCTTCAGGAAATGCAGCCCATCACAAAAGGAGGCAGCGTAAAAAACCCACGTTGATCAGTACTTGAAAATAGTTTGTCAGCCTGGGAACCGTACCAAATAGGGTTGACAGTGGAAATAGAAAAGACTCGAGGAAGAGCAGCGCTTTTCATTTATAAGCGCGATAGCGTCTCAGAGATACTCAGCACACTCCAGTGGCAAACACTGCAAGGGAAGCGTTCTGCATCAAGTTGTGGTCTACTGTTCCGAGAACGAAAATAGAGTCAACAAATATGTCGCTTCCTCGTTCTTCGCGCGAACCATATGCCACTGGAATACTGTAAGGTGGCTTGCGAAGTGTGCATGTAGATGTATTTCCAATGCATTCTGTTTTCTCCAGACAGTTAATTTCTCTCTTCCTGCTTTCCCCAAAGGTAAGAATACTCTTAGATATTCTCTCCAGTGACATCGATTTGATGCAACCGATGAAGTACGCTTCTTTTTCTGGGAGGTGATTTCTCCCGTTTTCTCGTAGTTTGTCGTTCGGTGGAAAATTGCGTTCGCGTACTAAATTTTTTGGGTACCTTCTGCGTCTATTCAGAAAGTTAATCTTTTTTATTTCTCTAATTAGGTACTAGCGAACCCGGCAGTACTTCCTAACTGCTAAAGCTTTATGGGAATTGGATGTACAGTATATCCTGATCTTCTCCCCTCCTCTCTCTGTCCATCATCTTCTCCCATCTCTCTCTGCCTACACTACGTGATGAAAAGTATCGGAACACCCCGAAAAACATACGTTTTCATATTAGGTGCATTGTGCTGTCACCTACTGCCAGATACTCCATGTCAGCGACCTCAGTAGTCATCAGACATCGTGAGAGAGCAGAATGGGGAGCTCCGCGGAACTCACGGACTTCGAACGTGGTCAGGTGACTGGATGTCACTTGTGTCATACGCGATATTTCCACACTCCTAAAGATTCCTAGGTCCACTGTTTCCGATGTGATAGTGAAGTGGAGATGTGAAGGGACACAAAAGCGTACAGGCCGACCTCGTCTGTTGACTGACAGAGACCGCCGACAGTTGAAGAGGGTCGTAATGTGTAACAGGCAGACATCTATCCAGACCATCACACAGAAATTCCAAACTGCATCAGGATCCACTGCAAGTACTATGACAATTAGGCGGGAGATGAGAAAACTTGGATTTCATGGTCGAGCTCATAAGCCACACATCACGCCGGTAAATGCCAAACGACGCCTCGCTTGCTGAAAGGAACGTGAAGGTTGGACGATTGAATTGTCAAAATCGTCATGTGGAGTGACGAATCACGGCACACAATGTGGCGATCTGATGGCAGCGTGTGGGTATGGCGAATTCTAGGTGAACGTCACCTGCCAGCGTGTGTAGTGCCAACAGTAAAATTCGGAGGCAGTGGTGTTATGGTGCGGTCGTATTTTTCATGGAGGGGGTTTGCACCCCTTGTTGTTTTGCGTGGCACTATCACAGCACAGGCGTACATTGATGTTTTAAGCACCTTCTTGCTTCCCACTGTTGAAGAGCAATTCGGGGATGGCGACTGCATCTTTCAACACGATCGAGCACTTGTTCATAATGGACGGTCTGTGGCGGAGTGGTTACACGACAATAACATCCCTGCAATGGACTGGCCTGCACAGAGTCCTGACCTGAATCCTACAGAACACACTTGGGATGTTTTGGAACGACGACTTCGTGCCAGACCTCACCGACCGACATCGATACCTCTGCTAAGTGCAGCACTTCGTGAAGAATGGGCTGCCATTCCCCAAGAAACCTTCCAGCACCTGATTGAACGTATGACTGCGAGAGTGGAAGCTGTCATCAAGGCCAAGGTTGAGCCAATACCGTATAGAATTCCAACATTACCGATGGAGGGTGTCACGAACTTGTAAGTCATTTTCAGCCAGATGTCCGGATCCTTTGATCCTTCCCGTATCACTTTCCACATCCTCGTTCCCTCCTCTATGTCCATTTCGTCCCCACCACTCTGTCCGCGTCCTCGTCCCCCCTCTCGATGATCTTCAGCCTTGTTATTGCCAACGATATCTTAGTTGGAAACTGAAGTCGCTTAGAATAAATGACTAAATCAGTTAGGATTATTGGTATACGCGGGTGTGAGAGACCTCTCGTGCTGATGGATCTGTGAGCATAGTAGCTTCAGTGAGTGTTTTTCGCTTGGTTTACTCTGCCAAAGGGTAGGATCACAAAGTTGCGGACGATTCAGATTCCGTACTAATATCCTAATCATAAGCCAATAAGCTATAAATACAGCGTTCCTGATTTCTGTCAAAACTGACTGCGAAAGAGAAAACGAAACCACGCATTTTCATAGCACAACATTTCCTTTATAGCAGTCGGTTCTTAACAGCAAACCTGCACATTGTTGTTTAAAAAAATATGTAGCTATGTCCAGCCGAAGGTTATTGGAGTATCGTATAAAAAATTAAAGTAAATCCGTCAAGAAATTTTCGTGATACATTTTCGGTAAAAATGTTCAAAAACGATTTGTCGTTGTGTGGTAGTATACAGGGTTGTCCATTGATCGTGACCGGGCCAAATATCTCAGGAAATAAGCGTCAAACGAAAAAACTACAAAGATCGAAACTTGTCTAGCTTGAAGGGGGAAACCAGATGGCGCTATGGTTGGCCCTCTAGATGGCGCTTCCATAGGTTAAACGGTTATCAACTGCGTTTTTTTTTTAATAGGAACCCCCCTTTTTATTACATATTTGTATAGTACGTAAAGAAATATGAATGTTTTAGTTAGACCACTTTTTTAGCTTTGTGATAGGCGGCGCTGTAATACTCACAAACATATCCGGCGAACGGTCCGGACACTTGGATGATGTCGTCCGGGATACCGAGCAGCTTACATAGCACACGCCCGTTGGGCATTTTGATCACAATAGCCATACATCAACACGTTATCGACCTTTTCCGCAATTGGTTCAAAAATGTGTGTGGAATCTTATGGGACTTAACTGCTAAGGTCATCAGTCCCTAAGCTTACACACTACTTAACCTAAATTACCCTACGGACAAACACACACACCCATGCCAGAGGGAGGACTCGAACCTCCGCCGAGACCAGCCGCACAGTCCATGACTGCAGCGCAGTTGGTAAACGGTCCATTTTAACACGGGTAATGTATCTCAAAGCAAATACCGTCCGCACTGGCGGAATGTTACGTGATACCACGTACTTATACATTTGTGACTATTACAGCGCCATCTATCACAAAGCGAAAAAAGTGGTCCAACTAAAACATTCATATTTCTTTACGTACTACACGAATATGCAATAAAAAATGGGGGCTCCTATTTTTTAAAAAATCAGTTGATATCCGTTTAACCTATGGCAGCGCCATCTAGCGGGCCAACCATAGCGCCATCTGGTTTCCTCCTTCAAGCTAGACAAGTTTCGTTCTTTGTAGTTTTTTGGCGTGGTGCTTATTTCGTGAGATATTTGGCACGGTCACTATCAGTGGACCACCCTGTAGATTGTCTTTACAGAATAGTAAAATGAAATGGTCGCGCTTGCTTGTTCCTCGCAAGTTGTGAGCGAGGTGGTTTCGGGAGGTCGTCGCGAGATTCGTGTTGTAGCGCAGGTTTTCAGCTCGGCAGCAGTCTAGGCTGGATGAGTGACCAAGGAGCTGCGAGACGGGGCGTCGACGTCCGCTGTCCATAGCCGTCGGCCGGTGACTCCTTCGCTTCCGGAGGCGCACCTGACGAGCATCCCAGAGGCGTCGCGTCGGCAGGAAGCAGGTCCACGCCTTACCGGTACCTGCTGTGCGACGCAGTTTGCCCTCACTGCAACCGGCCGCTCGCTCTGCCACCCGTCCCTATTCACCACTGCCTTATACACTCTATTAAATGTCACAAGATAACTTGTGTCGTATGCCATCGTATCGGCATCTTAATGCTCATACTTCTATTCCGCCCTCTCTTGCTTTGGTACATATCCTGGTTCGGTAAATTTGAGTGAGACACAGCCTAACCTCACACTCCAAAACACACTGTCTTTGTTCGTAGTACGATTTTTTCAAAGGAATTCTTGCTAATGGGCCACAAAGCTTGAGTTACGTCTTACAGTTCCAGTCTCTGTTAACCATCATTGATACGGGACAGGCCGGCCGGAGTGGCCGAGCGATTCTAGGTGCTACAGTCTGGAACCGCGCGACCACTACGGTCGCAGGTTCGAAGCCTGCCTATGGCATGGATGTGTGTGATGTCCTTAGGTTAGTTAGGTTTAAGTAGCTCTAAGTTCTAGGGGACTGATGACCTCAGAAGTTAAGTCCCATAGTGCTCAGAGCCATTTGAACTTTTTTTTTTTTTTTTGATACGGGGCAGCGCCTGCCAAATATTTACAAAAAAAAATCGCCAACCAGCCCTATGTTTTCAGAAGTTAGTTTATTTAGACGAATAGTTTCAGCATCTCATTAATACCATCTTCAGGCCCTTATGCGCTCCTTGTGTAGAAAATTAGATACATCGATAGATGCATAACTGAAGCCACAGTATCTGGATTCCTTGGATTCGTTTCTGGAGTGTTTACTTCTCCACAAACCAATTCACGGGATCCAGGTATCAATGGTTTCAGTTATGCATGTATCGATATATATGACTGTCTATACATGGAGTGCATAAGGGCCTGAAGACAGCATTAATGAGATGCCGGAACCGGTCGTCTAAATAAAACAACTTCTGAAAACATGCGCGTGTTTGGCGATTTTTCTTTGGTAAATCTTAGTTTCGGTTATTGACGTGGCACTGTGCTGGTACAAATAGCAACGAACGAAACTGAAAGGTTCCGAATGGTGACGCAGAAGAAATTACTGGTTGGCGAAAATATTTTTTTGACACCGACCTACATAGGGAGGAACGATCACCACGATAAAATAAGGGAAATGAGAGCTCGTACGGAAAGATGCAGGTGTTCATTCTTTCCGCGCGCTATACGAGATTGGAATGATGGAGAATTGTGAAGGTGGTTCGATGAACCCTCTGCCAGGCACTTAAAAATGATTTGCAGAGTATCCATGTAGATGAAGATGTTGGCTAAATCGCAATACTGTATTGCATATTAGCAGTTTCAGCTAGATTTAACAATCTTCACTATAATTCTGCAAGTTATGTGTGGCACTGCACTCACTGCCTAATTATTGTACTAATTCCGTCAAATACATGGCACAATAATAAAGTTAATTTTTTAAAAAACCTTAGCCTACAGCAAACGATAATAATGTTGATTTGTCTTTAAAGTAATGAATATTTCGAATGGTTTAATGTCACTGTTCGTATTTTCTTATTCTGCGCTTATCTTCCCATCTCTAGGTAACTTCTGTACGCAACATCTCGTACAAGCAGATTTACATAATCTTGTGTGCATGCTTGTACATTTTCTCTGTTATTGCTTCATCTGCTACCAAGTTAAATACTCGTGTTTCTAGATTTCTTAGATGACCCTTTGATCTGCCTCTTTCTTCTGGCGCAGAGCTTTCAGTAGATTTCTTTCCTTGCATATTCTTTTTAGTATCTCATCATTTCGTACCCTGTCTCTCTATGTAACTCTCAACGTTCTTCGCCAACGCCACATTGTCCCTGCTTATGCAGTCGTGAAATTAAATGTAATGTTTCAGGCCGCAGATTTGTAATGGATAATGTGAGTCTGTAGCGGGCTCGTTTCTTTTGGCTTCGGAGGGCTCGAAGTGAAAGAAATAATTGAGTTATGGCTGTCACCGTCTTTCCTCCCATAAGATTAGAACAGCTTCACCTGGTGATTTGCTACTCTCCGGACCGTGATGGCGTCGGATTGTTCTTCACGTACTGCAGGGATATCGACCGCTTACTGTACTTAACTGGTTATTGTTCGCCACTGTTACTGAGTGGAAAGAGCGTGCCGGCTTGTCATGCGGGGGGGGGGGGCTCGATTCCCGGTTGGGTTGGAGAATCTTTCCTCTCAGGGACTGGGTGTTTGTGTCGTCTTCATCGTACCCATTTCATCCTTATTGACACGTAAGTCGCCGAAGTGGCGTCACCTCAAAAGACTTGCACCAGATGATCTTGTCTACCCGCCGGGAGGCCCTCGCCACACGATATACACGATATTTCATTTCAAAAATTCAAATGGCTCTGAGCACTATAGGACTTAACATCTGAGGTCATCAGTCCCCTACACTTAGAACTACTTAATCCTAACTAACCTAAGGACATCACACACATCCATGCCAGAGGCACGATTCAACCTGCGACAGTAGCAGCAGCAGCGCGGTTCCAGACTGAAGCGCCTAGAACCGCTCGGTCACAGCGGCCGGCTATTTCATTTCATTTCACTGGATAATGAATAGAACAGGGAGAGACTAGGAGACCAGTAACAGGCAGCTAAAGGGAAGGTAGATATATTCGTGTAAACACACTGAAATGGGGGACATCCTCGATGCAAATGGTGGTAACTAGCCGTTTCACAATTTCGGACTACACAGGCGATGCACAGGCTTTCTGCGGAGAGACACAAAAATACTAACAAAGATAATGACAACTATTCCTGTCTATAGTAAGAGTTTTGGTGCAGCTTTACGAAGATGAATTCCATGATTCGAATCACAAGTTACGGTAAAGAGCCTTGAGTGGAAACGCGTTGCGAGCACACGGACTGGAACAGACGACAACCACCGAATTAACACTGAGCGCCGTGGTTCAGGTCGAAAAAAATCGATTTTCAGTTTTCATCATACCTCCATAGATTAAGGTTTTATTTAAGTATTATGAAAGGGATTTTACTGAAAAAATTTTTCTTCGAGCATTTAAAAAGCATTTTCCTACCATGTGTGTTTATGTGCCACGCCCACTTTTCTGTCACCCAATTTTCTTCATATATTTTAGATCTTTATATCCCCTACATTGCACGTTAGGGATTTTTTTACTCCCGAGTGTGTTGGCTATCCTTGGACTCAACGGTCGGTATTCTTTTGTTTCTGCTGTTTGTAAATAACACGGTTTCAAACACGCGGTTACTTTTTTTCAAGTGTGATTGCGAGTGGTTGTTATAGAAAATTTGCAGGTATACTATGGGCAGGCAATTAGGAGAAATAAAGAAAATCTGGAGGCAATGAAGAGAGATGTTTGGGTCATATTCTTCCATAACTTCTCTACTCCTCTACTGATGATAAGCCATGTCATGGATTGTGTCCATCAGGAGAAAATTCGTGGTGCAACTACAATACGGCTCAGGCAACTGGAGAATCTTATTCTCACCGGCATTCTCTTCCTGCTGCTGTTATTACAGCAATTAAACCTATTTCCAGAGACTTGGCTCATCCTGACCTTCTAAGGAAATGTCTGCATGGGCAGACACAGAACCAAAATGAATGTTTCAACAGCATAATTTGGAACCGCCTTCCTAAAACTATATTTGTAGGCATGCATACAATGAAACTACGAGTTCATAATACTGTTATTACATTCAGTTGTGGTAATATTGGGAAGTGTTGGGTACTGAAAAAGCTGGGAATTACTCCTGGTGAAAATATGATCACTGGGCTGCAACATTGCCATAAAATGAGGATAGCCGATGCAGACAGGTCTGCATCTAATATTGCCAAGAAAGCAAGACAAAACCCAGGAAGGTGAAAAAGAAGCTGGACGATCTTGTAGAGGCCAACGAACGGCCATCATATTCAGCAGGACAGTTTTAGTTAACTGAAATTAACAAATTTCAAAAAATTTTTCTTTAAAGTCAATTTTCCGCAAAACTAAAATTTTCAGTAAATATGCCTCATTACATCAGAAACTGATAAATGAAGTAAATTTTCAGAGACTCTGCATAACATAAAAAGCCACCTCTGGTACTACTTTCATTAATATTCCCCGATTAGGAATCATCATCATCATCATCATCACTTAAGACTGATCATGCCTTTCAGCGTTCAGTCTGGAGCATAGTTCCCTTTATAAAATTCCTCCATGATCCCCCATTCCGTGCTAACATTGGTGCCTCTTCTGATGTTAAGCCTATTACTTCAAAATCATTCTTAACCGAATCCAGGTACCTTCTCCTTGGTCTGCCCCGACTCCTCCTACCCTCTACTGCTGAACCCATGAGCCTCTTGGGTAACCTTGCTTCTCCCATGCGTGTAACATGACCCCACATCTATAGAGTTCATTCCCAGTTTTTCTTTGATTTCCTCATTGTGGACAGCCTACTGCCATTGTTCCCATCTACTAGTACCTGCAATCATCCTAGCTACTTTCATATCCGTAACCTCAACCTTATTGATAAGGTAACCTGAATCTACCCAGCTTTCGCTCCCATACAACAAAGTTGGTCGGAAGATTGAACGGTGCACAGATGACTTAGTCTTGGAACTGACTTCCTTCTTGCACAAGAGAGTAGATCGTAGCTGAGCACTCACTGCATTAGGAAGCTCACAAAAAATATTTTCTGCAGAAAAACTTAATATATTTTTGTTAATAAATTTAAAAAAGTATTTCTTAAAAACTATAAAATGGATAAAGTAGATTTTAGTACAGTTGACTCTATTAGCATCATGTAACATACAGTAAAAATATTAAGGTCCTGCATCAAATAGTTTTTTCAGAAACGGGTCAAATTCTTGCCTAAATTAACATAGGTTCGATAGGCAGAGTGTGGTCCCCTTAAACACGATCGGTTTTGCTATGAGCATTCTTCCGCGTATGACTTGATAAAAACTGAGAGCAATGGTGCCTGGTTGCTTCCATTGCGGTGGAAACGAACACATGCTGCGCAAAATGGCGACTGCTGATTACGAAATAAAGCCTACTACTACTTTCAGTAATCTCGGGTCAACGCACACTGTATGCCTCTTCCGACAGCAAAAGGCCCCATCGCCGATCGTGAGCGGGGGCGGAAATGCCAGCGGTCGGCTAGACTTTGAGCCGAGTGGTAGTCCGGGTCGCCCCCGCACTGGTTGGCGTTACTGTTGTGGCGCCAGCCGTCTGGCCGCTGGAGAGGCTGCTGTCCCTCCGCGCAGCCGTCGCCTCGGCGTGGATTTTTGAAACCAACGGCCTCTGGATCTTCTGCAGTTGTACGCCATTTTCACAAATTTATGTATTAAACGATTGGTGACCTCACGGATTTCTCCGTCCCCTTAATTTGATAGTCCTGTACTCAGACGAGCTAACTGTGGTTACAGATGCTTGAGAAAATTACTTTCAATGCATAACCAAGCGAAATAAATTCATCGCCTTTTTAATAAAGGAATGTGTAAGCCCATGCCTACTACCATCGAAGTTGTAATTGCGTAAAGAACCTGACAGGAATAGCAGTTTTCATTTTGTTTTACACCCCTGTCTTCGCACAGGGACTGAAGTCTCTGCGTTACAAGTAACCAGTTAAATGTTCCGTTTTAATCTTCCTTGACAACTGCGGTGACAATGCGATCGCAATAAAGTGTAATTTAATGGCATCCTTGACTCCCTTGCATAATAAACGAAGCCTGACCCAGTGCCTCTTAACTATGACATTTGCCGGATGGACCTGTGAGACAGGATCACTGTGCTAAAAGGAGTCTCTTAATGTTTGATGAACAGGTATGTTTCTTAGAAGCCTTCTGGAGCAAACTGAAGGATACATGTCCCGAGAGTGCGACTACTATGACCATTTCCGGTCCATTGCTCTAACCCTCACCAACAAGACTTTTTCCCATGTTAATCAAAATCTCTACTCGACACACCGTGGTTTCTTTCCAGCTTTGTTCATCGGCGTTCTTCGTTAAAAGCACTATTAAGCAAAATTTACCTGAAAAACAAGTGTACAGCGCTGCGTTCAGGTCTTAAGACATTCTCTTTCGCTGGGTGCGGCATTCAAATGCCAGTCAGGTTATCCTAAATTAGGCTCTCATTTGTTTTCATAAACCACTTCAGGGGAATACTGGAATGGCTACTTCCGCTATTACTTCCTCCCTACACCATCCCTCCCTCCGCCGTGCTATCCTACCATCACTAATGATGTCGCTCTCCACGTTAAATAAAAACTTTCCTTCCTCCTGAGTCTTACACGTCCACAAGTTGTTTTGAACAAAATCTTGTCCATTATGTCTTTCTAAGGAAATAGTGTACGCTCTATATTTCGAATCCTGGATCTAGAAGAATTCTGTTTAGACTTTACACGCAACACAGTTAAAAAATAATTAAAACTGCGCAGATCGAACGATAAATGAAGCCTTGCCTAGTTGCCTATTAGACTTTGTAATGAAAACGCTGTTGAGTTAGCCTCTTTCCTAGACCATATTCCTAAAATCTTACACACTGCAAACAGTCACGAATTACTAGAGAAGATCGCAATCCACTCCTGTTTGTAAAAACGGTAAAACAAAGAGTGTGCAAAATTAACAGACCACCATCGATAACGTCCACCTGTTGGAGGATTTTAGAGCTCATTTTAAGTTCTAACATTATGTCACTTACGGAGATACAGAAGCTTCTCTTACTGAAGAAACATGGATTCAGGAAAAAGTGTTCGTATGAAATACAGCTCGTTTTATTCACAGACGATATCTTACAAATAGTACGAAGGGCGTTCAATAATATTGCAATACATTTTTTTCTGAAATGAGGTTGGTTTTATGGACGTCGGAGGCAATGTCTTGCCACAACAATAATTTCCCCAAGCAGCGAGATGGTCGCGACTAAAACAGACCCGAATATAGAACAAATTTCCTTCAAAAGCTGGCTCTGAGCACTATGGGACTTAACTTCTGAGGTCATCAGTCCCCTAGAACTTAGAACTACTTAAACCTAACTAACCTAAGGACATCACACACATCCATGCCATAGGCAGGCTTCGAACCTGCGACCGTAGCTGTCGCGCGGTTCCAGACTGTAGCGTCTAGAAACACTCGGCCACCCCGGCCGGCAAATTTCCTTCACTTTACGTCCATGGTCACAAATTTTTTTTATCATGAGACTACCGGTTTCGGTCCATAATCACCATCTTCAGATCTATTTTATAAAAACATGTCGTAATGTTCTGCAGCTGTAGTGGCACCGTCAAATGTTAAACAAAAAGTCAGCACCAGCATCGTCAAATACACTCCTGGAAATTGAAATAAGAACACCGTGAATTCATTGTCCCAGGAAGGGGAAACTTTATTGACACATTCCTGGGGTCAGATACATCACATGATCACACTGACAGAACCACAGGCACATAGACACAGGCAACAGAGCATGCACAATGTCGGCACTAGTACAGTGTATATCCACCTTTCGCAGCAACGCAGGCTGCTATTCTCCCATGGAGACGATCGTAGAGATGCTGGATGTAGTCCTGTGGAACGGCTTGCCATGCCATTTCCACCTGGCGCCTCAGTTGGACCAGCGTTCGTGCTGGACGTGCAGACCGCGTGAGACGACGCTTCATCCAGTCCCAAACATGCTCAATGGGGGACAGATCCGGAGATCTTGCTGGCCAGGGTAGTTGACTTACACCTTCTAGAGCACGTTGGGTGGCACGGGATACATGCGGACGTGCATTGTCCTGTTGGAACAGCAAGTTCCCTTGCCGGTCTAGGAATGGTAGAACGATGGGTTCGATGACGGTTTGGATGTACCGTGCACTATTCAGTGTCCCCTCGACGATCACTAGTGGTGTACGGCCAGTGTAGGAGATCGCTCCCCACACCATGATGCCGGGTGTTGGCCCTGTGTGCCTCGGTCGTATGCAGTCCTGATTGTGGCGCTCACCTGCACGGCGCCAAACACGCATACGACCATCATTGGCACCAAGGCAGAAGCGACTCTCATCGCTGAAGACGACACGTCTCCATTCGTCCCTCCATTCACGCCTGTCGCGACACCACTGGAGGCGGGCTGCACGATGTTGGGGCGTGAGCGGAAGACGGCCTAACGGTGTGCGGGACCGTAGCCCAGCTTCATGGAGACGGTTGCGAATGGTCCTCGCCGATACCCCAGGAGCAACAGTGTCCCTAATTTGCTGGGAAATGGCGGTGCGGTCCCCTACGGCACTGCGTAGGATCCTACGGTCTTGGCGTGCATCCATGCGTCGCTGCGGTCCGGTCCCAGGTCGACGGGCACGTGCACCTTCCGCCGACCACTGGCGACAACATCGATGTACTGTGGAGACCTCACGCCCCACGTGTTGAGCAATTCGGCGGTACGTCCACCCGGCCTCCCGCATGCCCACTATACGCCCTCGCTCAAAGTCCGTCAACTGCACATACGGTTGACGTCCACGCTGTCGCGGCATGCTACCAGTGTTAAAGACTGCGATGGAGCTCCGTATGCCACTGCAAACTGGCTGACACTGACGGCGGCGGTGCACAAATGCTGCGCAGCTAGCGCCATTCGACGGCCAACACCGCGGTTCCTGGTGTGTCCGCTGTGCCGTGCGTGTGATCATTGCTTGTACAGCCCTCTCGCAGTGTCCGGAGCAAGTATGGTGGGTCTGACACACCCGTGTCAATGTGTTCTTTTTTTCCATTTCCCGGAGTGTATGTGTCAGTATTTAATGCATTACGTGTTTTTGTTAGTAGCAAGAAAGTACCTTCCCTGTCCCCTTTATTTAATTAATTATATAACAATTAAATGTTGCCCTGGCCATTTGTAATTGCATAGTTGAAGTGGCGCCATTGCTGTTAAAATTGATAAAAATTTCTTTACAGCTATTTAATTCTGAAAGTATTGTAAGGATTTAATCCCAGGCTGCGAGGAAGCAAGCGATTAGCCACATTATACGGAACTAAATTCAAGTTTAATCCACCATTATTATGAGCTCTAGGATTCATTTTCCTATTCACAATTGGTGGATTAACAGGATTAGTACTAGCAAGCGGGCGCACACCTTTGAGTACCTCCAACTGGTGGACGAGTGTGTTAGCGCTACCGTCAGGGCAGCGATGTGTTTGTTATCCGTCGATCACCTCGAATGAGGATCTCCGCACTTTTCAACACTGCAGGAATGTCAGCGGTGTGCGGTCGGTCGGCACGCGGGAGATGGGACAGGTTTGCGCGAGCTTGTTGCGATGACGACAAACGCTTCGCCCAACGACTCACCGTGCTTTTGTTCACTGCTAGGTCTCCGTAGGCATTCTGCAAGTACTTATGAATATCTGTGATGCTCTGGTATTCCGCCAAAAGAAAGTGACAGCTCTCTGGTTGGAACGCACCTCCGTTACAGACATCATTGTGAAGGCTACGCACAGCGCCGCCACATATTAGAACTTCATGAAGTAGGGGAACTGAAGCGGGAATATTCCACGATGCCCCACAGAAAATTCTGGATTTTTTTCGAGCGAAACTGGCCAAGAAAAAATGTGTGTTGCATGACTTATTGTAAGATGGGTCTAAAAATGTTAACTCCGTCGGTTGCCCTGTTGATTTCACTGATCGCGTCCTCAAGTTCCAATTGCCTCAAGAGTTTACTGTTTTTGACGGGGAATTATATGCGATCCTGCTGCCACTGGAGCAGATGAGGTGTGTTACAGGTGCTAAGTTCCTTGTCTGTTCCGATTCCCTCAGTGGCCTTCACTCTCTACAACGCCTGTGTGCAGCTGGTAAAGTAATCCAGGATATTCAGGGCGCCCTTCTCTGAGTACAAAGACGGGGAAGGGGATGCTTCTTGCTGGATACAAGGCAAAAGGGTATCCTAGGGAACGAAAGGGCGGATGTAGCAGCCAAAGAGGCGTGTCGTGATCGTGAGTTACTTCACTGTGCCATTCTCTTGCGTGCTGTCGTCCTGTTGTTGAGGTACGCTCTTATGAGTCGATGGAAGGAAGAATAGCTGGATGTGGCAGACAATAAGTTGTGTCTAGTGAAGTCCAGAACACGGCCGTAGCCTACCAGCTTCCAGCCACGCAGGCTGGAGGAGGTCTTCCTCACTGCCCTTCGCATAGGTCACAGACCTATGACTCATGGCTTCTTGCCACGGCGAGAGGACCAGCCAGTGTTCGGTGCTCGTGCCTTACAGATCACTGTGCGCCACGTCCTATTAGACTGAGTTTTATTTTCAGACCCGAGGGCAGAGGCAGATTTTCCGTTAGATCTGCCCTCTATTTTAAGTGACGTTCGTAGGAGTGTGGTGAGAGTTTTAAGGTTTTGTGACACGTCCAGCTTGCTTCCTAAAATTTCAGGGAGATGTTCTGAGTGTGTTAACAGGATGACAGGCTTACTCATGTCTTTTGTTAAGTTGTCAGCCAGTCACATTTCCCTGTGCCGTTAGTTTAGTTCCTCTGTCATTCTACTTATGTTTTAATCGCCGCACGGGATTAGCCGAGCGGTCTGAGGCGCTGCAGCCATGGACTGTGCGGCTGGTCCCGGCGGAGGTTCGACTCCTCCCTCGGGCATGGGTGTGTGTGTGTTTGTCCTTAGGATAATTTAGGTTAAGTAGTGTGTAAGCTTAGGGACTGATGACGTTAGCAGTTAAGTCCCATAAGATTTCACACTCATTAACCATTATGTTTTAATCCCACGTGTGACACCTTTCACGCTTGCCCCATTGCCTTAAGGCGTATGCGATAGGGAGTAACTGCGTGCGTCAACACGAGAGAGATGGGAGTGTCTGTGAGTCATTTTCTAGGTTTACTCTTTGCTGTGTGGTAACTCTTTTAGCCATTTTATGCGTGTTTTATTTGTAAGAGTGCTATTAACCTCGCCGTTAAGTACCAGTTAACGGCAAACACACACACACACACACACACAAACACACACACACACACACACACACACAGAGAGAGAGAGAGAGAGAGAGAGAGAGAGAGAGAGAGAGAGAGCAGAAGATTGTAGAGTTTGCAACTTTCAGAGACGGTAGTATGGATCAAAACAGTAATAAAGTGCAGTAAATGTGGGCTCCAAAATGCATACCATAAGAACTATAGGCACTTTTTCAGTGGAAAAGGTGTGTTTCACAGTAGTGAAGATGAAATTCTCATAGCTCTTGAGGTATTCATTTTGTTGGCCATATGTACCGGACTTTTTTATTTTGGTCCCTAGTACCACCTCCGAAAATTTCCTACCGTATAGTCTTCGCAACAATACTACCGATACATAGGGTATTCGACTGTCAAGAGCTAATAGAACGATTTTCGCTTATAACTTTCGACTTCGTCTTTTCTGGTCCGGGGGGCCATTACCATAGAGTCATACATTTACCGCCGGCCGGAGTGGCCGAGCGGCTCTAGGCGCTACAGTCTGGAACCGCGCGACCGCTACGATCGCAGGTTCGAATCCTACCTCGTGCATGGATGTGTGTGATGTCCTCAGGTTAGTTAGGTTTAAGTAGTTCTAAGTTCTAGGGGACTGATGACCTCAGAAGCTAAGTCCCATAGTGCTCAGAGCCATTTGAACCATTCATACATTTACCGTTCTCCATCATCCCTCGAGTTTGTATCATCATCACGGAATCACCCTGTATTCTTCCTTTTCTTGGAATGAGTGACCTCCGGAATGGTGTGAGGTATCTCCCGGATTATGTATTTATTCCGAATAAATGGAGACATCGGACGACTGCTAAATACTCTGTAATTTCAACCGGGATAAGTTAGAGACGAAGCAGAGTGAGCAAACAGCAAATTTCCTTTCTTAATCCTTGTAATTAACAAGCATGTCACATCTCAAGCAAAGCTGAAGCAGTTGTGCCATACATTCACCTGTCTTGCTCTGGAGCTGAGTCACTGTTTCCTTATAGAAAATATCCGCATTCAGACCAGCAAAGTCAGTGTAGAAAATAATATTACAGTCTGTGGACAAAAAATTGCATCTAAAAAGACGTAGGTACTCTGATGTTTATCTGGATACGGAGGGGCACGAGCACGGTTGCCTTACGGCCGTGTTTTCAGAACGTAAGGACTGTTTTGCCAGTCGTGAAGGTAACCTTGGGTGCATTTGAAAGTCAAGTGTCCGGCGTGACTGAAGCGGAGCCCCTCAGAATTCCCTATTCAGTTACCTGAGCCTCGGCCAAGATGTGGCCACTGTCGCGGGCGGAATGCTGAGTTCACGGTGACGCAGTGCGGAAACTTTCCGCCGGTTGCCGTAATACGTGCCGCGCCGGGCGCAGGAGCGATCGCGTTCTTCCCCGGCGGACGCGAAGCGCGAGAGGAGAGGTACGGCGCAGGCGCCGACGCTGCCAAGAATGCAGCCGTCCCGTCCCGGGCCACCGCGGCGTCGCCGGAAAGCAAGCGGCGCCTCTGGCCAAGGTCACTGGCTGCGGCGCCGTGGACGCCCGGTCCGCTGTTGGCGGCAGTCTCATACACTACTGGCCATTAAAATTGCTACACCACGAAGATGACGTGCTACAGACGCGAAATTTAACCGACAGCTGTGATATGCAAATTATTAGCTTTTCAGAACATTCACACAAGGTTGGCGCCGGTGGCGACACCTGCAACGTGCTGGCACGAGGAAAGTTTCCAACCGATGTCTCATACACAAACAGCAGTTGACCGGCGTTTCCCGGTGAAACGTTGTTGTGATGCCTCGTGTAAGGAGGAGAAATACGTATCATCACGTTTCCGACTTTGAGTGTAGCCTATCGCGATTGCGATTTATCGTATCGCGACATTGCTGCTCGCGTTGGTCGAGATCCAATAACTATTAGCAGAATATGCAATCGGAGGGTTCAGGAGGGTAATACGGAACGCCGTGCTGGATCCCAACGGCCTCGTATCAGTAGCAGTCGAGATGGCAGGCATCTTATCCACATGATTGTAACGGATCGTGCAGCCACGTCTCGATCCCCGAGTCAAGAGATGGGGACGTTTGCAAGACAACAACCATCTGCACGAACAGTTCGACGACGTTTGCGGCAGCATGGACTATCAGCTCGGAGACCGTCGCTGCGGTTACCCTTGACGCTGCATCACAGACAGGAGCGCCTGCGATGGTGTACTCAGCGACGAACCTGGGTGCACGAATGGCAAAACGTCATTTTTTCGGATGAATCCAGGTTCTGTTTACAGCATCATGACGGTCGCATCCGTGTTTGGCGACATCGCGGTGAACGCACATTGGAAGCGTCTATTCGTCATCGCCATACTTGCGTATCACCCAGCGTGATGGTATGGGGTGCCATTGGTTACACGTCTCGGTCACCTCTTGTTCGCATTGACGGCACTTTGAACAGTTGACGTTACATTTCAGACGTGTTACGACCCGTGGCTCTACCCTTCATTCGATCCCTGCGAAACCCTACATTCCAGCAGGATAATGCACGACCGCATGTTGCAGGAAATGTACCGGCCTTTCTGGATGCCGAAAATCTTCGACTGGCCTGCCCTGGCCAGCATGTTCTCCACATCTCTCACCAACTGAAAACGTCTGCTCAATGGTGGCCGAGCAACTGGTTCGTCGCAATACGGGAGTCACTACTCTTGATGAACTGTGGTATCGTGTTGAAGCTGCATGGGCAGCTGTACATGTACCCGCCATCCCAGCTCTGTTTGACTCAATGCAGGCGTATCACGGCCGTTATTACGGCCAGAGGTGGTTGTTCTGGCTACTGATTTCTCAGGATCTATGCATCCAAATTGCGTGAAAATGTAATCACATGCCAGTTCTAGTATTATATATTGGTCCAATGAATACCCGTTTATCATCTGCATTTCTTCTTGGTGTAACAATTTTAATTGTCAGTAGTATACATACGCACTATGCGTACATGCGCTCCTAAAACCGGATTCCGTAAACCGATTTACCAGTGCCGCTTCTCGTTTGTCGTGTACCGGTTGTAGAAGTCTCAAACCGTAATTTCCCTATAGACGGTGCTAGCCGTCAGTGTAGGGCAGTGAGCTCAACTAAGATAATCTGGAGGCAGCACTGTGTCTTACGAAGTCGTGACGCTCGACATCTTTAGCCGCCATGTTGCTGAACGTATATCTGTCTCTTTCTATCCAGCTGTCAGTGTACGGCTGTTCCGCAAATAGATCAGTAACACTTTATTTTGTCATTATCATGGGCACAAAACATCGCATTTTATCTGAACTTTTTATTTTTGACATTCCTGACTGCTCAGTCTGACAATTATTTGAACAGGAAGCATTAAATACCTACAGAAAATAGAGAACCGTAGTCTACTGTTTGAAAATATCCTCTTCACATTATCAGCCCCTCTCTGTTCCACTCGCGGATCGCGCGAGGGAAAAACGACTGCCTGAACGCCTCAGTACGAACTGTAATTTCCCGTAAGTTTGAATGGTGATCATTGTGTGATTTGAAAGTTGGTGGTAATAATATTTGCTCTAGATACTCGGCGAAGATCGGATTTCGGAATTTAGTGAGCAGCCCCTTCCATTTAGCGAGTCGTCTATCTGCAAGTGTGTCCAACTTCAAACTTTCTATGAGGTTTGTAACGCTCTCGCGATAGCTAAATGTACCAGTCACGAATCTTGCTGCTCTTCTTTGGACCTTCTCAATCTCTTGAATCAGACGCAACTGGTAAGGGTCCCATACAGACGAACAATACTCTAAAACTAGACGAACTAAAGTATTGTAAGCAATTTCTTTTGTTGAAGGACCTCATCGCTTCAGGATTCTACCAACAAACCGCAATCTAGAGTTCGCCTTGCCCGGTACTTGTGTAATCTGATCATTCCATTTGAGATCATTTCGAATAGTCACACCCAGATACTTCACGGATGTTACCGCTTCCAAAGACTGGGCTTTTATTTTGTACATTAATGGGTATTTTCGACTTGTTCAAATGGCTGCCTAGAACAGCCCAGCCACTGCGGCCGGCTTTAGCCTTGTTATACGCAGTAGGTTACACTTACTAATACTGAGAGATAACTGCCAGTCATTACATCACGCATTTATTTTCTGCAAATCCTGATTGATTTGTTCACAACTTTCGTGTGATACTACTTTCCTGTAGACTATAGCATCATCGGCAAACAATCTAATGCCGCTGTCAATACCATCAACCAGATCGTTTATGTAAATCGTAAAAAGCAGCGGACCTATTACGCTGCCCTCGGGCACACCTGAAGTTACGCTTGTTTCTGTTGAAGTCACCCCTTCAGGACGACATACTGCTCTCTGTCTGTTAGGAAACTTTCTATCCACCCGCATATGTCATCGGATGGGCCGTAAGCGCGTACTTTTTGGAGCAAGCGACAGTGCGGAACTGAGTCAGACGCTTTTCGAAAGCCGAGAAATATTGCATCATCCTGGGAGCCGGTATCTAGAGCCTGTTGTATATCACACAGAAAGAGGGCCAGCTGTGTGTCGCATGACCGGTGTTTCCGAAAACCGTGCTGGTTTCTGCAGATGAGCTTCTCAGAGTCTAGAAAGGTCATTGCGAAGAACATGCCCCGCGAGCATCAGTCACCTGCCAGGAACGATATTGTGTGGGCTGCATAGACGTCTAATCGTCATCACTTCATCATTCGAAACGTGGTCGCAATACCTGATCTTGAAAATTTCCCTCAAGCATTGCTGGTGAAAAACGTTTACCTTCTGTCCTGATTTCGCTTATATTTTCAAGGTCTTACTTGCGAATGTGAACAACTACGATGGCAGTACAGTTGAAGAAATGAAACAGGAAGAAATAAAGCAGGAAACTCAGCGAAAAACTGTCGGGTCACAAGAACAACCGCATGCAACTAGGATTGTAAGTAAACTCAGCTTTACTGAAGTCTTCGGTGACTGTCGAAATAGAACAGACCACAACAGCAAGCACAGAGTAAAATTTTATAAATATCGTCCGGGGTAGCGCAGCAACTCGGCGTGAACTCAACAAGTCGTTCGAAGTCCCCTGTAGAAATATTGAGGCTTGCTTCCTGTGTAGCCGTCCATAACTGCGAAAGTGTTGTCAGTGTAGGATTTTGTGCACGAGCTGATTCAGTCAATGATCGGTTCAGGTGGACCAGAGGATTGACTCCATTCCATGTAAACACAGTCCACACCATTGTGATGTCACCAACAGCGTGCACAGTGTCTTGTTGACACTGCGCCACACTCGAATCGTGTCATCAGCTCTTAGCAACGGAAACTGGGGGTTCATCTGACCAGGTCGCGGTTTTCCAGTCTTCTAGGGTCCAACCGATATGGCCACGAGCCAGGAGAGGCGCTGCAGGCGATGTGCTGTTAGCAAAGGCACTCGCGTCGGTCGTCGTACGTCCCACATCGACTTCTGAGGTTATTTCACGCGACGGTGCTGGTCTGTCAGCACTGACTACGGAAACGCCGCTGTTCTCGCTCGTAAGTGAAAGCCATCGACTGCGTTGTCCGTTGTGAGAGGAAGTGCCTGAAATTTGGTTTTGTCGGCACATTCTTGAAACTGAGGATTGCGGAATGTTGAATTCCCTAACGCTTTCCGAAATGGAATGTCGCATGCTCCAGCCACCATACCGCGTTCCGCGTGCGGCCATAATTAAACTACTGGCCATTAAAATTGCTACACCAAGAAGAAATGCAGATGATAAACGGGTATTCATTGGACAAATATATTATACTAGAACTGACATTTGATTACATTTTCACGCAATTTGGGTGCATGGATCCTGAGAAATCAGTACCCAGAACAGCCACCTCTGGCCGTAATAACGGCCTTGATACGCCTGGCAATTGAGTCAAACAGAACTTGGATGGCGTGTACAGGTACACCCGCCCATGCAGCATCAACACGATACCACAGTTCATCAAGAGTAGTGACTGGCGTATTGTGACGAACCAGGTACTCGGCCACCAATGAACAGACGTTTTCAATTGGTGAGAGATCTGGAGAATGTGCTGGCCAGGGCAGCAGTCGAACATTTTCTGTATCCAGAAATGCCCGTACAGGACCTGAAACATGCGGTCGTACATTATCCTGCTGAAATATAGGGTTTCGCAGGGATCGAATGAAGGGTACAGCCACGGGTCGTAACACATCTGAAATGTAACGTCCACTGTCCAAAGTGCCGTCAATGCGAACAAGAGGTGACCGAGACGTGTAACCAATGGCACCCCATACCATCACGCCGCGTGATACGCCAGTATGGCGATGACGAATACACGCTTCCAATGTGCGTTCACCGCGATGTCACCAAACACGGACGCGACCATCATGATGCTGTAAACAGAACCTGGATTCATCCGAAAAAATGACGTTTTGCCATTCGTGCACCCAGGTTTGTCGCTGAGTACACCATCGCAGGCGCTCCTGTCTGTGACGCAGCGTCAAGGGTAACCGCAGCGACGGTCTCCGAGCTGATAGTCCATGCTGCCGCAAACGTCGTCGAACTGTTCGTGCAGATGGTTGTTGTCTTGCAAACGTCCCCATCTGTTGACTCGGGGATCGAGACGTGGCTGCACGATCCGTTACAGCCATGCGGATAAGATGTCTGCCATATCGACTGCTAGTGATACGAGGCCGTTGGGATCCAGCACGGCGTTCAGTATTATTCTCCTGAACCCACCGATTCCATATTCTGCTAACAGTCATTGGATGTCGACCAACGCGAGCAGCAATGTCGCGATACGATAAACCGCAATCGCGATAGGCTACAATCCGACCTTTATCGAAGTCGGAAACGTGATTGTACGCATTTCTCCCCCTTACACGAGGCATCAGAACAACGTTTCACCAAGCAACGCCGGTCGACTGCTGTTTGTGTATGAGAAATCGGTTGGAAACTTTCCTCGTGCCAGCACGTTGCAGGTGTCGCCACCGGCGCCAACCTTGTGTGAATGCTCTGAAAAGCTAATAATTTGCATATCACAGCATCTTCTTCCTGTCGGTTAAATTTCGTGTCTGTAGCACGTCATCTTCGTGGTGTAGCAATTTTAATAGGCAGTAGTGTACTTCAGAAACCTTTTCACATGAATCATCTGAGTGCAAATGACAGCTCCGCCAGTGCACTGCCCTTTTACACCTCGTGTAAGCGACAGTACCGCCATCCGTAAATGTGCATATCGGTAACCCATGACTTTTTTCACCTCGGGGTACGCATGAAGGTATAAGTAACATTGAAGCAGGCGTATAAACAGCCTCTCTATCAATGGATGCTAGCGAAAGAGCACTAGGACTGTGCATTACATCACTGGGTGTGCATAAGACTTCAAAGGCCATCCTAGACCTAGTTAAACGCCTGCCTCTTCTGTATTATGTCTGGAAAATTGTTGGGTCGACCATTATTCGCTGAAGGCCCGCCGCGGTCGCTTAGCGTGTCGTAAGCACGCGGTTAAGGCCCAGCCTTCACGCCTGCTGAGCACCGCGTTTCCACGGGTGACTCACGACGAGAACACGGCAAGACTGCCACTGCACGAGCACACGTCTGTTCTGATGGTTTAACACCGGCAGATGTTGCCAGTGCGATTAAGCTAAGGTATGAAGCATTAATTCCACTGACGGATGTACCTTAAGGTATCTTTTTATAGTGTTCAGCAGATCTGCAACAACAACACCTGCATAATCTATGCAAGGCATTTCATTATAGACCACTGTCGATTAATTCAGAAAGAATTTCTTTCTACTGTTGTTTACATAACACACATTTTATTTATTTCTACACTCCTGGAAATTGAAATAAGAACACCGTGAATTCATTGTCCCAGGAAGGGGAAACTTTATTGACACATTCCTGGGGTCAGATACATCACATGATCACACTGACAGAACCACAGGCACATAGACCAGGCAACAGAGCATGCACAATGTCGGCACTAGTACAGTGTATATCCACCTTTCGCAGCAATGCAGGCTGCTATTCTCCCATGGAGACGATCGTAGAGATGCTGGATGTAGTCCTGTGGAACGGCTTGCCATGCCATTTCCACCTGGCGCCTCAGTTGGACCAGCGTTCGTGCTGGACGTGCAGACCGCGTGAGACGACGCTTCATCCAGTCCCAAACATGCTCAATGGGGGACAGATCCGGAGATCTTGCTGGCCAGGGTAGTTGACTTACACCTTCTAGAGCACGTTGGGTGGCACGGGATACATGCGGACGTGCATTGTCCTGTTGGAACAGGAAGTTCCCTTGCCGGTGTAGGAATGGTAGAACGATGGGTTCGATGACGGTTTGGATGTACCGTGCACTATTCAGTGTCCCCTCGACGATCACCAGTGGTGTACGGCCAGTGTAGGAGATCGCTCCCCACACCATGATGCCGGGTGTTGGCCCTGTGTGCCTCGGTCGTATGCAGTCCTGATTGTGGCGCTCACCTGCACGGCGCCAAACACGCATACGACCATCATTGGCACCAAGGCAGAAGCGACTCTCATCGCTGAAGACGACACGTCTCCATTCGTCCCTCCATTCACGCCTGTCGCGACACCACTGGAGGCGGGCTGCACGATGTTGGGGCGTGAGCGGAAGACGGCCTAACGGTGTGCGGGACCGTAGCCCAGCTTCATGGAGACGGTTGCGAATGGTCCTCGCCGATACCCCAGGAGCAACAGTGTCCCTAATTTGCTGGGAAGTGGCGGTGCGGTCCCCTACGGCACTGCGTAGGATCCTACGGTCTTGGCGTGCATCCGTGCGTCGCTGCAGTCCGGTCCCAGGTCGACGGGCACGTGCACCTTCCGCCGACCACTGGCGACAACATCGATGTACTGTGGAGACCTCACGCCCCACGTGTTGAGCAATTCGGCGGTACGTCCACCCGGCCTCCCGCATGCCCACTATACGCCCTCGCTCAAAGTCCGTCAACTGCACATACGGTTCACGTCCACGCTGTCGCGGCATGCTACCAGTGTTAAAGACTGCGATGGAGCTCCGTATGCCACGGCAAACTGGCTGACACTGACGGCGGCGGTGCACAAATGCTGCGCGGCTAGCGCCATTCGACGGCCAACACCGCGGTTCCTGGTGTGTCCGCTGTGCCGTGCGTGTGATCATTGCTTGTACAGCCCTCTCGCAGTGTCCGGAGCAAGTATGGTGGGTCTGACACACCGGTGTCAATGTGTTCTTTTTTCCATTTCCAGGAGTGTAGTTCATTTCGTGATATAACTTTTTGCAGTGTGATATTACGGGAGAATGCTGAAGATTATGTACACAGATCAGATAAGTGATGATGACGTAACGTAAAGCTGTCACGAACCAAGTGATTTACTCGGCGTTGTCGTATTGGAGATGCTATACATTTGCCGTCCTCCGATTTGTGAGCTGACTTACGCAGCCAGTTATATGGGGCCTACAGTTCCACGTGAACTTCCAACCACGGTGCAACTTGGCACTTCTCACGTATACAAAATGTTCAAATGTGTGTGAATTCCTAAGGGACCAAACTACTGTGCTCATCGGTCCCTAGACTTACAGACTACTTAAACTAACTTATGCTAAGAACAACGCACACACCCAGGCCCGAGGGAGGGGCCCTCACGCATACAAATCATTACCAAAGGCGAATGAAGCAAGTAATGACAGAAAAAAGACCTGTCGTAACACCTGGAAACGGATGGCGGAACCCCCGTGTCAGCAGCCATCAGCGCTAACTGTTCAACCACGGAATCGGTGCATGACTCGAATTGAGTGGGCAAGAGCTTAATGGGACAACTTCAGTAAAAGAAAGGACCGGTTGACAGAACCACACATCCAGAGCCGTTAAGCAATATCATCGTTTCGTTTTGAAGCTGTAACAGCAGCTGTTTTTGCAGACAAAATTGTGGGATATCAGGTCCGCTTGTTATACAAACAAAAAGTCTTTCTGTAATTATCTAAACTTTCCTGTCCTATTACCAGACATAATTCTTGTCGGTTTGCAGCCGGATTATGCAGTCATCTGGATACAGTATTCCACAGCTCCGTCTGGGTGCCATTTTCAGGTAGGAACTGATTCCGACCGTCAGCGGCGTACAATTGTTCCGTCGTTCACGGTATGAATCGGCTCCGGCGAGATGAGCAAACGCGAGTTTTCACCTCGAGACGGTGCCCAGATTGACCCCTGAAATACTGAGTCAAGATTATTGTACGGTCCGGCTGCAGAACCGGCAAGAACATCATCAGCCAATCTTTTTACTGCCCGAACATGTTTAGGCACCTTTAGAATACTTTTATTCAGGTCTGTAAAGTTTCAAACATGTTTTAAGAAATAATTGTGGGAACATAAATTAGGCCTAAAAGCATTTTCTGTCTGTTGTGATTATTACCTTATTGTTTAGTATTAGGTTCTGTAGGGCCTTGTTTACAATATTATATATATGCTAAGAAATGGTGTTCTGTGAGGTTGGATGCCTAGTCAGCAAATCAATTTTATGTTTAAACGTGAATTGCGTATCAAGAGACCTGTCATTCATCAAGGAATTTTTATGGAATATTCTGTCAGCTCACGGACAAACATGGACATATTTAAAACTTGAATAAACACTATTAATGTTCCACAATAATGTTTATTTAATAGTTCGTTAGGATACGAAATATGTTCTCCATAGAGGAACGAAAGACAGAAAACTAACTTTACTCGAAATTCTGGCCATTAATAGCACGAATCAAAGTATCCAGACATGACCAAACACAATTCCATTAGTCGTTCTTACTAAAGTAGCAGCAGCCAGTTACTGCTTCTCTCACACCCAAATTTCACAGACTGCTTTCTCCACCGCCCCTTCCTTTTTTCGCCCTGTTCATAAGTTTATCCATATAACATAGTAACCTCTGCCATTACTCACTTTTACAGCATATTTGGCTGATACATCAAGTAGTTTTAATATTTGAATATACTGTAATATAAGATTTATTTTTTCAGAGTCTCTTGGGGGTATTACATCATAGTTCCGTTTTCTATCGATATATTCATAAAATGTCTCATATCTTTGTACAACAATCTTTGCACAGCTAGGAACTCTCGCTGAAGTTGTGTGGACTAACTGTTTAGTTTCAAGTTACTGTAATGTAATAAAATATAAATTTTTATTTGTTTTGTGACTATTAGTGTAATGTAATAAAATATGAGCCGTGACTTATATAAAAAAGAAACACACATTAATGCACTGGCTCAGCATAAAAGAGAAATAACTAATGTAGGAATATTATTAACAGTGTAATATGTTGTTTAATTTAGCCCGACTTGTATACGCAGTCAGTAAACTAGCTCAGTTCTCAGGGTAGTTACGTAATCGTCGATACATCGTGGTTTCGTCTCGATTCCCCGATATAAGGTAACAAGAGTAGCATCTACAAATGAAATCCTATAATGGAACTGGAATCCTGTGACCAGACCTTTTCTGCCTGGGATGTTATCTCGATATATAAAGAAAATCTGTAAATAAAATTGTTAAATTATTAGTAGCTGCCTCCGCTCTCGTGGGATCTGAAATAAAGTTAATTGTCCTAACCGACGGCACGTCTCGTAGATGAGCTAAAAGAAAAATGTTAAAGATTTTTCTAAGAGGGCGCGTAACAATGAAAATTCTTTGTTAAGGCCCATATCTACCTAAGACAATAAAGGTATCAGATTTACCATAGATTGACCCCATACACAAATTCTTTTGACAAAATAACCATTATATTTTTCGGGTTTGAAGTACAGCTTAAATTGTCAGCTGGTACAGCGAGATGAACTTTACACAAGAACATCCTCTTAGGTCCGAATCCAAGCAGATAAGATAAGCGAATGACAGAGGAAAGATAGCTCATGCATAGAAGCGCAAGAGTCCATGGAATAACATGTCCATTGCAGTTCTATCTCTTCTTCTTTGGCGTACTTGTCAATTATTTATAAAATCTATCGTGTTATTTAGTTTACATGTTTTCAAAACCCAAGTCCACGCCGGCCGGAGTGGCCGAGCGGTTCTAGGCGCTTCAGTCCGGAACCGCGCGACCGCTACGGTCGCCTGTTCGAATCCTGCCACGGGCATGGATGTGTGTGATGTCCTTAGGTTTAAGTAGTTCTAACTTCTAGGGGACTGATAACCTCAGATGTTAAGTCCCATAGTGCTCAGAGCCATTTGAACCCATAGTGCTCAGAGCCATTTGAACCAACCCAAGTCCATCCCGGAGAAACAGTACATTACCTGAGGATAGCCTAAGAAGCCGAAAGCCTGTTCATAACGAACTATGAAATATGTATCATTGTGGTAGATTAATGCTGTGTATTCAAGTTTTTAACTTCAAGGTACGGTTAACTTACTAAAAGATGCATAAGTATATATATATATA
This sequence comes from Schistocerca nitens, assembly GCF_023898315.1. NCBI lineage: Eukaryota > Metazoa > Arthropoda > Insecta > Orthoptera > Acrididae > Schistocerca > Schistocerca nitens. The sequence continues at coordinate 169,808,073 of NC_064619.1, forward strand.
TATATATATATATATATATATATATATATATATATATATATTAGGGGTATTTCGGAGAGAGGTCTACATTTGAGTGCAGTATGCAGGTTCAAACTGATTAGTGTCCAGAAATTATGTGGAGATGAACAGACTTGAGAAGTATAGATTAAAGTGGAAAGCTATATCGAAACAAGCTCCAGCCTCAAATGACGCTTACGTTAAACATGTGGAGACTAGCCTGGGGAACTCTGACGGTCTTACTGTCTCGAGTAGAATCGCTATTTGTTTTTCGTCGTTGGCCGTGTTTACTTTTTGAACGTTTCGGCGGGCAGAGCGCTGACATCGTCAGGTGTATGTTGCAGCGCGCGATGGGCGGGACGGCGCGGGTGCTGGGGCTGCTGGCGGCCGCCTGCTGGCTGTGGCAGGCCAGCGCCCACGTGGCGCTCACCTTCCCGCCGGCCAGGAGGTACGCACTCGACTTCCTCGACTCCTCGCGCACCAGGCCGCCCTGCGGAATGCCCAGAGGTAAGCACGCAGCAAGCACCACGCGCTCTAGCCAGCAGCTAGACTACAAGAAAATGCAGTCCAACTAACGGTACGATAGTCTCGCGGAAATGAAGTTTTCGTAAACATGTTTACTTACTAAGGGTTATTTGAAAGAGAATATAAAAATGCGTCCAGATATGGCTTAATTTTAATAACTGAAAGTGTATAAAGCTTATTTCAAATGCCCTCATAGCCGAAACCGCCAACTCGCTCTAAGGGTGTAACATTGCGGCGGCGCGGTTCTTTCCGTCCCTTTACGACAAACCTGCACCTACCTGTGAACATTGTCTCAGCAGATCGTTAGTAGGAAAGCCGAGTGAAACCTACTGTACTTCGATGCGAACCAGGCTGCAATTTAAGCCACTAATCTACGTTTCGGGAGAAACGCGAAATGAAAGGTTGGAAATTTTGTCCTCAATTAATATATTCTGAAACTTAGGTGAACAAGTATCACTGCCAAGCCCGTGCTAGTCTTAACACAGTCACTCACAATCCCTTTCACTCACGTTATAAGTTTATGGTGTTGCATTTCCCGAAAACGCAATAGCTACAAAAATACTGATTGTTTTTGATTGATAATGCTCGCCAAATATTAAGTCTGTCGGTACCAAATGCAGTCACAGTTTTTAGCCACCGACCTGCTCAATACGCTACGCGGAATATATGTCTTTTCTCGTCACAAAATTCACTTAAAAATTCCGAAATTTCTACACACACATCGTGATAATTATGCCGTCACTTTCCAACACTTTTGATGTATGAAACATTGCTCGATCCGGCAACTTATCATTTCCATCGGAACTACTACTGCACACATCCGATCTCTTTCATGGCTAGGCTTCGACTCCTCCCTAGAATACTCTGTCTTCTCTACCAGTAGAGAAAGGCGCGCGAAGAATATTGCTTTACCATTGGTCTGTTTACTCAACAGCCAATAGCAAAACAACACTCTCCCGCGTCAGACCGCGCTTTTCATCCATAACCAATCGCAAAATAGTAAACCACACGACTGCACTTTTTACCGACGTAATTATCTAATATGCTAAAGTTTTGCTTATGCATAAAGTTATTTACTGTTGTTATTTATACCTGAATTAACTTTCCCTTTACCATAAACTTACTTTACAAATCTATTCTACAAAAATCCCCTTTGTCCATATCCATACTTCTTCGAAATGTTCCCACACTATATCCTACTACATAACACGTTAAACAATTGTCTCGATATTAACCTTAAAGCACACTCACGCATCATTCATACTGCTAAACACATTTACAGCATTTTACATACATGAAAAGACATAACAACACTTTATGAAAATACTAGAACAGTTTATGAAAAACATTCTATTACTTTAGTGCACTCTAGTGGGCACAATCGAAACTAAAATCACAGTCCCCCTATCCAATATTGTCCTCCATCGGCTGATACATAAACTACTTGCGCGTCCAGTCTCACATCACCATCTGTCACTGTCCAGCTCTGAGACACATCTCTCACTTAACCGTCCCCAAGGCAGTATCGTTATAAGGCGTTACGCCTCAACAACTTATTTCCTAGCCGGGCTTGTGTGGCCACTGGCTACGATAGGGTCTTGTATCTGCCTCCGTGGACTTTCCGACCGTGGCGTTTCCGACCATTTTGTGGGTACTGCAGGTGCCATGGCACTTGCGACCAGCTAGTTTTATACCGTGGTATTTCCGACCGGAGCGTCCCTCACTATTGCGCCTTCCTCTGGCTATTCGATTACTCTATTGGCAACAAATCACTTGATGAAACAGTAACTACCGTAGAGTGCCTAGGACGAACTATTCGGAGCGACCTAAAATGAAATGAGCGCAAAAAACCGTAGGAAAAGGTGATGCCAGGCTGAAGTTTTTTGGGAGAGAGGGATATGTAATTCATCCCCGAAAGAGGAGTGGCCCTCAAAACACTTCTAATATCAGTTCTTGCTCATTACTCCGGAACCCCTACCAGGTTCGGTCAATAGAAGAGATACCAAGAAGATCCAACAGTGAATGGCGCGTTTCGTCACGGGATCGTTTAATCGGCGAGTGAACGACGCGGAGATGCGTAACTAGCGCCACTGGTAGACACTAATAGAAAGGCGTTCTGCATCACGAAGAGATTTACTATTGAAATTCGGGTTTTTATTTTTTATGTTGTACTAGGTTAGGTGTCTATATTGTAATGATTGCTGGTTCATCTTCTAATTCAAATTGCTCTTTGTTAGGCTCTTTGAGAGCGTACACCCAAGAACAGCCGGCCAACAGGTTACTTGCTCCCACATATACACTCCTGGAAATTGAAATAAGAACACCGTGAATTCATTGTCCCAGGAAGGGGAAACTTTATTGACACATTCCTGGGGTCAGATACATCACATGATCACACTGACAGAACCACAGGCACATAGACACAGGCAACAGAGCATGCACAATGTCGGCACTAGTACAGTGTATACCCACCTTTCGCAGCAATGCAGGCTGCTATTCTCCCATGGAGACGATCGTAGAGATGCTGGATGTAGTCCTGTGGAACGGCTTGCCATGCCATTTCCACCTGGCGCCTCAGTTGGACCAGCGTTCGTGCTGGACGTGCAGACCGCGTGAGACGACGCTTCATCCAGTCCCAAACATGCTCAATGGGGGACAGATCCGGAGATCTTGCTGGCCAGGGTAGTTGACTTACACCTTCTAGAGCACGTTGGGTGGCACGGGATACATGCGGACGTGCATTGTCCTGTTGGAACAGCAAGTTCCCTTGCCGGTCTAGGAAGGGTAGAACGATGAGTTCGATGACGGTTTGGATGTACCGTGCACTATTCAGTGTCCCCTCGACGATCACCAGTGGTGTACGGCCAGTGTAGGAGATCGCTCCCCACACCATGATGCCGGGTGTTGGCCCTGTGTGCCTCGGTCGTATGCAGTCCTGATTGTGGCGCTCACCTGCACGGCGCCAAACACGCATACGACCATCATTGGCACCAAGGCAGAAGCGACTCTCATCGCTGAAGACGACACGTCTCCATTCGTCCCTCCATTCATGCCTGTCGCGACACCACTGGAGGCGGGCTGCATGATGTTGGGGCGTGAGCGGAAGACGGCCTAACGGTGTGCGGGACCGTAGCCCAGCTTCATGGAGACGGTTGCGAATGGTCCTCGCCGATACCCCAGGAGCAACAGTGTCCCTAATTTGCTGGGAAGTGGCGGTGCGTTCCCCTACGGCACTGCGTAGGATCCTACGGTCTTGGCGTGCATCCGTGCGTCGCTGCAGTCCGGTCCCAGGTCGACGGGCACGTGCACCTTCCGCCGACCACTGGCGACAACATCGATGTACTGTGGTGACCTCACGCCCCACGTGTTGAGCAATTCGGCGGTACGTCCACCCGGCCTCCCGCATGCCCACTATACGCCCTCGCTCAAAGTCCGTCAACTGCACATACGGTTCACGTCCACGCTGTCGCGGCATGCTACCAGTGTTAAAGACTGCGATGGAGCTCCGTATGCCACGGCAAACTGGCTGACACTGACGGCGGCGGTGCACAAATGCTGCGCAGCTAGCGCCATTCGACGGCCAACACCGCGGTTCCTGGTGTGTCCGCTGTACCGTGCGTGTGATCATTGCTTGTACAGCCCTCTCGCAGTGTCCGGAGCAAGTATGGTGGGTCTGACACACCGGTGTCAATGTGTTCTTTTTTCCATTTCCAGGAGTGTATTTCGCCAGGTGACTACGACAAGCTACGACTAGAATACTGGACAAATTACGAAGGACAAATTGGTGTGGAAAGAAACTGTATTTTTACAAAATGAGACTTGTACTATTTCTCAACATAATCTTCACCACTATTAACACATTTCCCCAACGATGAACGAGTTTTTTTATGTCTGATACGTCTTTCTCTCGTTGTTTGAACACATTGCCAGAAATTCTTCCACCTTCCTTTTTTTTGGACTCTGGCTCAAAATAGTGAATTCAAGTTTCACCATACTTTAAAATATGTTTCAGAAAAGGGTGATCTTCCCTTTCATAGTATTCTTTCAGGTCTGTACACGTACCTTGGGTCTTGTTTCCTTACGTTGTTGTGTTAACTCTTTCCGCACCCATCTTGCACTTATTTTGCTGAACTCGAGCTAGTTACTGACGAAGTTATGAGCTGTGCCATTACTCACTGGAGCTGTTTTAGCCATATATTCGACTCTAACACGACGGTCCTCCCAAATATTGTTGCCAATACGAGAGTTAACTCCAGCTGACTGATCAGGAGCCGGCCGATGTGGCCGAGCGGTTATAGGCGCTTCAGTCCGGCATCGCGCTGCTGCTACGGTCGCAGGTTCGAATCCTGCCACGGGCATGGATGTGTGTGATGTCCTTAGGTTAGTTAGGTTTCAGTAGTTCTAAGTCTAGGGGACTGAAGACCTCAGATGTTAAGTCCCATAGTGCTCAGAGCCATTTGACCCATTTTTGAACTGATCAGGAGCCACTGCGGTTCGACCGTTTTTGAACTGCTCTATGAATTACAAAAATGCACGCGGTTCACATAACTTTCACTGTTTTGTAAAATCATTCGCTAAAAGATTTTAACCAGTTTTCCACCTGCAGAAAAAAAAAAACGGATCACTGAACGTTGTTTAACTGATGTGGAAACTTGAAGCGGACACGCCATCGTTATATGCAAACTTGAGGTTATAAACAAAACAATTTTTAAGCGTCAGCTAATTCTCAGCTCATCCGTGTGATGCCAACCTGACATCATGAAAGCACAAAACTCCTCCTACAAACTGTTTCATTTCTACATCAATTTGTCTCTCTAATTATTGAATGTCGTTCGTATTACTCAGACGCAGGCTTATAATCATTCGTCCCAAGTTCCATTCGCGAATGGTACGGCGAAGGAGGAAAAACATCCACCCCACATCGTTTGATGACTTGTGGGACATCGATGTAGTCTCAGAGGACTCCAAGTTTTATAGCCTTCGTTCATGAGAATGTTGAGAGAAGCTATTCGCGATTGTGTGTCGCGAATAAAAGCTGAAATCCTTCTCCGATGCGTTATTCATTGGCGAGGAGGTCGCGAGAATACTGAGAGGCCAGCATGTGGTCGTAACTCACTTGTTAGTGGTGGTTGCGGCGGCCACCTGCAGAGGCGCTGCGCGACCTTGGCTGCCGCCAGCGTTCTGCGCCTGCGCCACTCATTAGCACGGCGACGCACGCCGCTGTTAATTTACGGCCAGCCAGACATGTGGCCAGCGTCGCCCCCGTTGCGCACCTGTTCCCCGCGACCAGACCACATTGGTAGCGAACAACGCGGATTCTGGGAGGAAAAGGGGAGATTTATTTGGGCAGGTTCCGTTTCGACATCAGCACGAGACACTTTTTAATTTTTTACTAAAACTAAACAGCATGGCCTTTGCAACTAACCTAACGTGACCTACACTGAGGTGTTGTAATTGGATAATAGTAAACCACAAGAAAATACAAAAAAAAAACAAGATCCGTTCACTGTAATAGAAAGAAAGAGTTAACAAATGAGAAATTCTGGGATAATTTTGTACCAACTCTACAACGAATTCCTGCAGCACCCAAGAGGACACCAGGGTTGTCACGGTGATGTAGTGAAAAGGTAGTAAGGGAAATTATGAAGATGCTTTAATCCTAGGATGCTCTGGTTCTAATATGTAGATGTAAAACATTACCAAATCTTATCTTCGTACATCCATAGTTAAAATGGAGGACAGTGGGACGTCAGCTGGTATAAATTTATATTAAAAATGAAGAAATTCCTCCAGCTGTATTAAAGTTATCGATTTTATTTTGGCAGCCAGAGCGAGAGCACCAGCAGCAGCGAGTACTGTTTGTATAAAGCGTTTATTTTGCATTTTGTTTACGACCTTCCACTAAGGAAGGGATTCTATTTGTGTTTATCTGCTCTGCATAGAAACTAACAGTTCTTGATCGTTAGGAGAGAAATTTATTTTGTACTTATTTGCTGCGCTTAACTTTTAAATAGTTTTTCTGGGAAAACCTAGCGTAGTTTTCGCGTCTCGTATTTCAGTGAGTGTTTCTTGATTATCAGAGTAGCTCATCAGAAGATTATCTTGGGAATTTGTCACCGTATAGAGTAGGGTAAACATAGTCATGTGTAGGGACTGTGGTTGTTGTGAGCGGACGCAAGGAGAATTGGCCACTCTTCGGGGGCAGGTGGAGGCTCTGTCTGTTAGGCTCATCGAGCTCGAGACGCAGGCGTCGGCTCGTAGTGGCGTTGGGGCAACTGTGGTGAGACCTATGCCTACTTCGGTGGCCTTGGAATCACATGGAACCCCTGATGTCGCTGCGTCTTCCGGCAGTGAGCATCTTACCGGTCAGCCATCACTCCAGGGTGAATGGCGGACAGTGGTGGGCTCGCGCGAGCCTGGCCGAAAGGCGAAGGTGGGATCTGGCCGCGTGGCAGCTGCCTTACCCCTTTCCAACAGGTACGGGGTGCTTCCTAGTGGTGATGACATCGTTTCCGAGCCACCACAGGATGCCTCGCCTGTTGGGCCAGTGGCCGATTCTCCGGCAAGGTCCCGACAGTCACAGAGGGCGGGCCTATTAGTTATAGGGAGCTCCAACGTTAGGCGGGTTATGGAGCCCCTCAGGAAAATAGCGGGTAGGTCGGAGAAGAATGCCAGTGTGCACTCGGTGTGCTTGCCGGGGGGTCTCGTCCGTAATGTGGAGGAGGCCCTTCCGGCAGCTATTGAACGCACTGGGTGTGACCGGCAACATGTCGGAACGAATGACGCCTGCCGCTTGGGTTCTGAGGCCATCCTTGGTTCCTTCCGGCGGCTGGCTGATTTGGTGAAGACAACCAGCATCGCACGCGGAGTGCAAGCTGAGCTTAATATCTGCAGCATAGTGCCCAGAGTCGATCGCGGTCCTCTGGTTTGGAGCCGTGTGGAGGGTCTAAACCAGAGGCTCAGACGACTCTGCGACTATAATGGTTGCAAATTCATCGACCTCCGTTATTGGGTGGAGAACTGTAGGGCCCCCCTAGACAGGTCAGGCGTGCACTACACACCGGAAGCAGCTACTAGGGTAGCAGAGTACGTGTGGCGTGCACACGGGGGTTTTTTAGGTTAGAGGGACCCCCCCTTGGGCGAAACGATAAAATACCTGACGGCTTACCAGAGAGAACATTATCATCGTTGATAAAGAACGTCCGTCCTCAGAGACCAAAAACAGGAAAAGTTAACGTAATATTGGTAAACTGCAGGAGTATCCAGGGCAAGGTTCCTGAATTAGTATCTCTTATTGAAGGAAATAGTGCGCATATAGTATTAGGAACGGAAAGTTGGTTAAAACCGGAAGTGAACAGTAACGAAATCCTAGACACAGAATGGAATATATACCGCAAGGATAGGATAAACGCCAATGGTGGAGGAGTATTTATAGCAGTAAAGAATTCAATAATATCCAGTGAAGTTATTAGCGAATGCGAATGTGAAATAATCTGGGTTAAGTTAAGTATCAAAGGTGGGTCAGATATGATAGTCGGATGCTTCTATAGACCACCTGCATCAGCAACCGTAGTAGTTGAGCGCCTCAGAGAGAACCTGCAGAACGTCGTGAAGAAGTTTCGTGATCATACTATTGTAATAGGGGGAGACTTCAATCTACCAGGTATAGAATGGGATAGTCACACAATCAGAACTGGAGCCAGGGACAGAGACTCTTGTGACATTATCCTGACTGCCTTGTCCGAGAATTACTTCGAGCAGATAGTTAGAGAACCAACTCGTGAAGCTAACGTTTTAGACCTCATAGCAACAAATAGACCGGAACTTTTCGACTCCGTGAATGTAGAAGAGGGTATCAGTGATCATAAGTCAGTGGTTGCATCAATGACTACAAGTGTAATAAGAAATGCCAAGAAAGGAAGGAAAATATATTCGCTTAACAAGAGTGATAGGGCACAAATCGCAGAATATCTGAGTGACCACCATCAAACGTTCATTTCTGAGGAAGAGGATGTGGAACAAAAATGGAAAAAATTCAGAAACATCGTCCAGTACGCCTTAGATAAGTTCGTACCGACTAAGGTCCAAAGCGAGGGGAAAGATCCACCGTGGTATAACAATCATGTACGAAAGGTACTACGGAAACAAAGAAAGCTTCATCATAGGTTTAAGAGTAGTCGAATCATAGCTGATAAGGAAAAGCTGAACGAAGCGAAAAAGAGCGTAAAGAGAGCAATGAGAAAAGCATTCAACGAATTCGAACATAAAACACTGGCAAACAATCTAAACAAGAACCCTAAAAAGTTTTGGTCATATGTAAAATCGGTAAGCGGATCTAAATCCCCTATTCAGTCACTCGTTGACCACGATGGCACCGAAACAGAGGACGACCGAAGAAAGGCAGAAATACTGAATTCAGTGTTCCGAAACTGTTTCACTGCGGAAAATCGTAACACGGTCCCTGACTTCAGCCGTCGCACGGACGCCAAAATGGAAAATATTGAAATAAACGATATCGGAATTGAAAAACAACTGCTATCACTTAGTAGCGGAAAAGCACCCGGACCAGACGAGATACCCTTAAGATTCTACAGTGATTATGCTAAAGAACTTGCCCCCTTTCTATCAGCAATTTATCGTAGATCTCTGGAAGAACGTAAAGTACCTAGCGACTGGAAGAAAGCGCAGGTCGTTCCCATTTTCAAGAAGGGTCATAAATCAGATGCGAATAATTATAGGCCTATTTCGCTTACGTCAATCTGTTGTAGAATAATGGAACATGTTTTGTGTTCTCGTATTATGACATTCTTAGATAATGCAAATCTCCTTCATCATAACCAACATGGATTCCGCAAACAGAGATCATGTGAAACTCAGCTCGCCCTATTTGCCCAAGAAATTCACAGTGCCGTAGACACTGGCGAGCAGATTGATGCCGTATTCCTGGACTTCAGGAAGGCATTTGATACGGTTCCGCACTTACGTTTAGTGAAAAAAATACGAGCTTACGGAATATCGGACCAGGTTTGTGATTGGATTCAGGATTTCCTAGAAGAAAGAACATAACATGTCATTCTTAACGGTTCAAAATCTGCAGATGTAGAGGTAATTTCGGGAGTACCGCAAGGAAGCGTAATAGGACCTTTATTGTTTACAATATACATAAATGACTTAGTTGACAACATCGGTAGCTCCGTGAGGCTATTTGCAGATGACACGGTTGTCTACAAGAAAGTAGCAACATCAGAAGACTCGTACGTACTCCAGGAAGACCTGCAGAGGATTAATGAATGGTGCGACAGCTGGCAGCTTTCCCTAAACGTAGATAAATGTAATATAATGCGCATACATAGGGGCAGAAATCCATTCCAGTACGATTATGCCATAGGTGGTAAATCATTGGAAGCGGTAACGACCGTAAAATACTTAGGAGTTACTATCCGGAGCGATCTGAAGTGGAATGATCACATAAAACAAATAGTGGGAAAAGCAGGCGCCAGGTTGAGATTCATAGGAAGAATTCTAAGAAAATGTGACTCATCGACGAAAGAAGTAGCTTACAAAACGCTTGTTCGTCCAATTCTTGAGTATTGCTCATCAGTATGGGACCCTTACCAGGTTGGATTAATAGAAGAGATAGACATGATCCAGCGAAAAGCAGCGCGATTCGTCATGGGGACATTTAGTCAGCGCGAGAGCGTTACGGAGATGCTGAACAAGCTCCAGTGGCGGACACTTCAAGAAAGGCGTTACGCAATACGGAGAGGTTTATTATCGAAATTACGAGAGAGCACATTCCGGGAAGAGATGGGCAACATATTACTACCGCCCACATATATCTCGCGTAATGATCACAACGAAAAGATCCGAGAAATTAGAGCAAATACGGAGACTTACAAGCAGTCGTTCTTCCCACGCACAATTCGTGAATGGAACAGGGAAGGGGGGATCAGATAGTGGTACAATAAGTACCCTCCGCCACACACCGTAAGGTGGCTCGCGGAGTATAGATGTAGATGTAGAACTAGTTTCAATGTTGTAACAACGTTATCTTCAGGCCCATACACTTGTTGACGTCAACTGCGTGCGGCTGATACAAGAAGTCAGTGGTGAGATATGAACGGGCTCCGTGTGGAAGGTGGTTGGTTACTAGTATGAAGTATAGACCGGTAGTTCAAAGATACTAGTTACTAACCACCTTCCACACGGACCACGTCCTTATCTCACCACTGACTTCTAGTATCAGCCGCACGCAGTTGACGTCAATAAGTGTATGGGCCTGAACATGACGTTGTTACAACGTTGAAATTAGTTGCCAAAATAAAATCGACACCTTAAATACAGCTAGAGGAATTTCTTCACTTTTAATACCAAATTTTATCGTTTTGTTATCAGTGATAGGTTATACACTATTGTAGTTGAAATGTAATTAAAATTTGTGATTGACACCAAGCATTGCACTATGTGACCAAAGGTATGTAGACACCTATTGTTTTGTATTGTATGGATTTGGGGACCTAGAAACTATGGAGAGGCTTCGCCCCCGCCATAGCCCTCAGTGGTTCACAACCCCATAACAGGCTACAGCGGTCCACTCATCCCACCCGCCGCTCCACACCGAACCCAAGGTGATTGTGCGGTTCGGGTTCCAGTGGACCCTCCTCCCCCCTCCCCCCCCCCCCCCGGCACGTCTCACACCAGACATGTGAAATCCCAGTGTTAGAGTAATAATGGCGTACAAGTACGTGGAGACAGTGTTTGAGCAGCAACCGCCGACATAGTGTAACTGAGGCGGAATAAGGGGAACCAGCCCACATTCGCCGAGGCAGATGGAAAACCGCCTTAAAAACCATCCACAGATTGAATCTTGAAACTTCCTGGCAGATTAAAACTGTGTGCCGGACCGAGACTCGAACTCGGGACCTTTGCCTTTCGCGGGCAAGTGCTGTACCATCTGAGCTAACCAAGCACGACTCACACCCCGTCCTCACAGCTTCACTTTTGCCAGTACCTCGTCTCCAATCTTCCAAACTTTACAGAAGCTGTACTGCGAACCTTGCAAAATTAGCACTCCTGAAAGAAAGGATATTGCAGAGACATGGCTTAGCCAAAGCCTGGGGGATGTTTCCAGAATGTGGGTAAGCAATGTGTCGGCAATATTTCTTTCAGGAGTGCTAGTTCTACAAGGTTCGCAGGACAGCTTCTGTAAAGTTTGGAAGGTAGGAGACGAGGAACTGGCAGAAGCGAAACTGTGAGGACAGGGCGTGAATCGTGCTTGGGTAGGTCAGATGGTAGAGCACTTGCCCGCTAAAGGCAAAGCTCCCGAGTTCGAGTCTCGGTCCCGCACACAGTTTTAATCTGACAGGAAGTTGGTATCAGCGCACACTGCGCTGCAGAGTGAAAATCACATTCTGGCATCCACAGACTGGCTGGCACACCGGACCTCGACACTAATTCGCCAGGCGGTTTCGTGCCGGGGACTGGCACGCCCTCCCGCCCGGAAAGCAGTGCGTTAGACCGCATGGCTAACCGGGCGGGATGACACCTATTAGTGGATATTAATAAACGGTGTGTTCACTCTTCGCCTCTATGAGTGCTTGACCTCTGCTTCGGACAGTTGCAATGATGTGTCTGTATGCCTGTTGAGAAGTGACAGCTGGTTATTCGTCAAGAGCCGGATACAGGTGTTGGACTTTCTAACTCATTCCAAAGGTGTTACTTAAGTTTCTGGTAGGAACGCTGGGAGATCATCGATTTCATGAATCTTGTCAACAGACCATGGCCTCACAAATGCTGCTTTATGAAAGGGTGCGTTGTCTTGCTGATGCGAACAACCGTACCGAGCGGGGCAGCGCAGTGGTTAGCACACTGTTATCCGGGAGGACGACGGTTCAAACCCGCTTCCCTAAATCGCTTGAGGCAAATGCCGGGAGGGTTACTTCGATAGCACCCGGCCGCTTTCCATCGTTCCCTAATCGGAGCTTGAGCTCTGTCCTTAATGAGCTCGCTGTCGACGGGACCTTGAACTATATCCTCCTCCATCTCCTTCTCCTCCTCCTCCTCCTCCTCCTCGTCTACCTCCACGAACAACCGTCTACTGTCCGCTATGCACAGTGCTGTAAAACGTGTTTGTATTGTTCCACATTTAGCGTTTTGTTAAGCGCTATAAGAGAAGTAAACTTTAATCACGAGAAACACTCCGATACTGTAACACCAACTCCTCCGGACTTCATTGTTGGTAATGCGCACGATGGCAGGTGACATTCTCCAGGTGTTCTCCAAATCCAAAGCCCTCCATCGGATTTCCATAGGGTGTGATACATCACACAACTTCGCGTTTCCACTTCACAATCGCAACACCAACAGTCGATCTGGGCGGCTTTAGAAGGACTGAAATGTTCTTGATCGATTTGTTACTCTGGTGACGTCCTGTGACTAGTAATGTCGAAATCACTGAGCTCTCGTGTCCGACTCTTTTTGCTCTTACTGCTTCTCTGCTGACAACTCAATACACCCCGCCCTCTTTTGTATCACCAGGTCCGCCTTTCGTGCCATCTAGTACTCAATTCCTCACTACGCAAGAGCATCCAAACACTTTTCAAATGGTTCAAATGGCTCTGAGCACTATGGGACTTAACATCTATGGTCATCAGTCCCCTAGAACTTAGAACTACTTAAACCTAACTAACCTAAGGACATCACACAACACCCAGCCATCACGAGGCAGAGAAAATCCCTGACCCCGCCGGGAATCGAACCCGGGAACAAACACTTTTGATCAGTGCATGTTGTATCAGTGACTGAGACGTGAGTTCCCTATCACGCTCCTCGACCACTGTAGCACTGTTCTGGCCTGATGACACAGACGTCTATCTTGCTAGAAGATGCCATCCCCGTCAGGGAAGACATCACAAATGAACAGATGCAAGTGGTCCGCAATAATGTGTAGCCCATGTACGAATGCATGCTTTCGCGACGATATCCGTTAATAAAACATTCTCGGGTTTCAAGCCGCGTCAAAAGGTTTACTGCCCACGAGCTTTCGGCAGAGATCTCCTCTGCCATTGTCAAGTGGATGATATTTGACAATGGCAGAGGAGATCTTTGCCGAAAGCTCGCGGGCAGTAAACCACTTGACGCTGCTTGAAATCCGAGGATGTTTTATTAATGTGTAGTCCACGTGTGTCGTGCTTCCTTAGATTTCTACAAAACGCCCATGGAAGCCATAGGACTGTCTCCCAAGGCGTAATACTGCCCCCCAGAGGCCTGCACCAATGACGCGGCGCATATTTGGAGCAGCCGTTCTCCTGGATAATGGGGTAATCGGAGCCAAGGCCATGGTGTAACAAGAAATGTGATTCATCCGGCCACGCGATCCATTTCAATTGATCCTCCATGGTCCACCCTCGATGATCCCCTGTCCTCTGTAAACGTAATTAACGTTGTCTTTGGGTCAACATGAAGTCTGCTGCGGAGCCAGGAATTCGACACTGTGCTCCGAAACACTTGCTCCTGCACCGGCTTTGCGCTCTGTCGCCAGATCGGCGCTTGGCCTGCTGTCTCGACCGGGCAATTTTCCGACCTCCGCGCTCGGTGATGAGACATGGACGTCAACACACTGTCGCCTACTCTTGGTTTCACCGTCTGCCAACCACTTTCCGTAGATATTGATGACAGTAACACATGAACGACCGAATAGCTTCGCTGTTTCCGAGATTTTCGTTCGCAGGCGCCGGCCCACAAAAATCTGGCCTTTGTCGGAGTCGCTTATGACGGTGGGATTTCCCCATTTGAGGCCCATGACGTCACTAGCATGTTTCCCCATTTGTCTCTGCTCCGCTTGCATGCGTTCCTTACTGCGTCACGAGTCGGTATCCAGTCTCGCGTCGGGCATTGGTCATCATGTTGTGGCTCATCAGTGGATCGCTGTCAGTCTACTGAGACATGTTCAGGTACCTCAGTGCCGTGAAATACACTTTTAACCAAAACAAAAGCTTGTAAATGTCCGAATTTTATAAGACCATTACAACTATGTCGATTGTGCCGGGTTTCAGCTTGGGTGCAACCCGTTTACATGCCGCGAAGCGACTTACAGTAAGTTATTAGAGAATTCTCCATGCTACCAAATCGAAGAGGAAATCCGCTGTGGCTTCGTAGTAGGCGCCATTCCTTCTTTTGCCCGAAACGGCTCTTAATCGGTCGCAATTAACTGAACAGCAGTGCATCTTTATTATATCACCCCAAACGGGATGTCCTGGCCAATCAAGCCATACGATCATTTTTGTTCTTAATGTTGTAGTGCTGGTTTGTTATAAGACAGTGGGGTTACATTGTGCTGAACTCTAGACACAGATCATACAATGTAAGCTTTCACGGCTGGTACTGATACCATTTGAAACTTCCGGGCTATTAGGCCGTGGTCGATGTATAAAACTTTCTCCTAACGTGGCTCTTAGCCATTTTACCTCAGAAGATGTCTGCAGCAGTCGGAGAGGAAACGTTAGGAGAAAGTTTTATACATCGACCACGGCTTAAGAGCCCGGAAGTTTTAAGTGACGTCTAGGCACAGAGTCATCTAACTCCAGCACAACATTAACATTGCCGCTTAAAAATTGCGAACGCGTGCTGGACGCCATTTGGCAGTGAGAACTAATTTACTTGCCACTATTAGTGATTTAGCAATCAACTTCCCCCCCCCCCCCGGCCCCCCACCCTCGAACACACACACACTCTCATCTGTGCCCATATCAATGTAAGTACCCATGATAGAGTTCTTACGCACAGTAGTTCGGTAGCCTGCATAGGAAGGAGAATTAGCAGTGCTAAGTTATTAATTATCTACATGAGTGAAATTTATCAAAAGCCAGTTAGAGTGACCAAGTATATGAGGCGATCCTGCTGAGTGAAGTCTTACACGTCATAGTCACCAGAACTAACAAGATCCTCATATTCCGTTCGAGTACACCGTAATAACGGCTTTGGACCTCTCGCGCTGTTATACTCGTTATTAGAAGAATCAGAACTGACCATCAGCACAGTATGTAGGCCGTGAAGCTCGCTAATTGCTCTATGATGTAGTTAGTGTGACAGACTTAAAAACAAACAGTAAAAATGAGTTTTGAGGGCACCGTCATCTAGATCTACATGTCTACTCTGCAATTCACACTCAAGTGTTCTGCAGAGGGTTCATCGAACCACCTTCAGACTACGTCTCTAGCGTTTCACATTCGAAGAGCGTGCGGAAGAAACAACCACTTCGATCTTTCCGTGCGAGCTCTAATTTCTCTTACGTTATTACAATGATGAGATCTCCCTACATACGTGCGTGTGAAAAACATATTTTCGCATTCCGAGGAGAAAGTTCGTGTCTGGAATTCTCTCGTTTGCAGAAATCCACATGCGCTGTATGCTATCGGGCTTTGTAATCCATAAAAATGAAATTAGGGCCGAATGCACCCCTTAAAATACGCACGTGGGAAGGGCAAAGTGGACGCCGACGGGTGAGTGTACCGTGATCAAAGTTGTAACGATAAGTACACCCATTCCACATTATGCCTCCTCATGCCGTAAAATCTGGACCACCAAAACGATCGTATTCGGAAATGTTCATGGATGCACTACTCTCGATACGAGGGTACGTCCACCATTGTCGAACATGGTACGTTTTGGTGGTCCGGGTGCTATGATGTGCGGTGGCACAATGCTGCCTGGGCTTACTGCCATACTCACCGGTCATTGTTATTGTGACACTGTTCCCATTCCCCCATATGCGTCCGTCTAGGAGGCATTCGCTCCAATTCCATTTTTATGATTGCAAGGCGCGACCGGATCGAACAGCGCAGGTGAAGTTCTTGTAACGAGAGGAAATTCGACGAATGGTCTGGACTGCCCGTTCTCCCTACTTAAGTCCCGTTGAGCACGTATGGGACGAGTTGAGGAGACGTTTGTAGCACGACAGATGCACCGACGACCATTCAGCAGTTTGTCAAACGTGCTGGTGGAGAAATAGAAGGCCCTACCGCAACAACTCCTTACCAACCTTGTGGCCAGGACGTCGCAGAGCATGAACTGCCGTCCGTGGTGATCAACAACGTTGTTAAGAACCATGACCCACCGTTTCTAATGTCCCGCGGTCCATCATGAACTGCGAAGACTGCAGTGTGATTATTGACCTTGAATACAAGTGTTGTTTCAGTTCGGCTCATTGCATATTTCTTTCAGTTGTCCTCTGTACTATAGTGTGGTAATTCTTTCTATATATATGGTCCAAATTCCATCGACCTAATTTACTTTGCAATATCACATCTTGAGGAAGCTACTTTCGTCCTTAAGTTGTGCACACTAGTGTATTAAGATGTCATCACCATATCATACAATTTAACCTTTCGCCATTGACTTTTATTCCCCAGGTCTTATCCTTTATGATCTGAATAGCTTCTTCAGTAAACACATTAAATAAATATGGAGACGGGGGACACTCATGCCTGGTTAGTAACTATTACGTCTCCATGCTCGTCGTCAACAATGTGGAGTCTAGGAGCCCTACGTACTCGGTTCGCTAGACGAACAATTCAAACAAACCGTATTAATGAATATTATTACAAAATGAAAAGATACAATACTTAACCTTGCAATTACACAGATGTGTCGCAAGCAAAGTGCGACATACGAAATAATTAATCCTCTGCAGCATATACACTACTGGCCATTAAAATTGCTACACCACGAAGATGACGTGCTACAGGTGCGAAATTTAACCGACAGGAAGAAGATGCTGTGATATGCAAAAGATTAGCTTTTTCAGAGCATTCACACAAGGTTGGCGCCGGTGGCGACACATACAACGTGCTGACATGAGGAAAGTTTCCAACCGATTTCACATACACAAACAGCAGTTGACCGGCGTTGCCTGGTCAAACGTTGTTGTGATGCCTCGTGTAAGGAGGAGAAATGCGTACCATCACGTTTCCGACTTTAATAATGGTCAGATTGTAGCCTATCGCGATTGCGGATTATAGTATCGCGAGATTGCTGCTCGCGTCGGTCGAGATCGAATGACTGTTAGCAGAATATGGAATCGGTGGGTTCAGGAGGGTAATACGGAACGCCGTGCTGGATCCCAACGGCCTCGTATCACTAGCAGACGAGATGACAGGCATCTTATCTGCATGGCTGTAACGGATCGTGCAGCCACGTCTCGATCCCTGAGTCAACAGATGGGGACATTTGCAAGACAACAAGCATCTGCACGAACAGTTCGACGACGTTTTCAGCAGCATGGACTCTCAGCTCGGAGACCATGGCTGCGGTTACCCTTGACGCTGCGTCACAGACAGGAGCGAATGCGATGGTGTACTCAACGACGAACCTGGGTGCACGAATGGCAAAACGTCATTTTTTTCGCATGAATCCAGGTTCTGCTTAAAGCATCATGACGGTCGCATCCGTGTTTGGCGACATCGCGGTTAAAGCACATTGGAAGCGTGTATTCGTATCGCCATACTCGCGTATCACCCAGTGTGATGGTATGGGGTGCCATTGGTTACAAGCCTCGGTCACCTCTTGTTCGCATTGACGGCACTTTGGACAGTGGACGTTACATTTCAGATGTGTTACGACCCGTGGCTCTA
The DNA here is from genome assembly GCF_023898315.1 of Schistocerca nitens. Taxonomy (NCBI): domain Eukaryota; kingdom Metazoa; phylum Arthropoda; class Insecta; order Orthoptera; family Acrididae; genus Schistocerca; species Schistocerca nitens. The sequence goes on from NC_064619.1 coordinate 169,826,225, forward strand.
CCCTTCATTCGATCCCGCGAAACCCTACATTTCAGCACTATGGTATCGTGTTGAAGCTGCATGGGCAGCTGTACCTGTACACGCCATCTAAGCTCTGTTTGACTCAATGCCCAGGCGTATCAAGTCTGTTATTACGGCCAGAGTTGGTTGTTATGGGTACTGATTTCTCAGGATCTATGCACCCAAATTGCGTGACAATGTGATCACATGTCCGTTCTAGTATAATATATTTGTCCAATGAATACCTGTTTATCATCTGCATTTCTTCTTGGTGTGGCAATTTTTATGGCCAGTAGTGTACAATACTTAACGTTGCAATTACACAGATGCGTCGCAAGCAAAGGGCGACATACGAAATAATTAATCCTCTGCGGCATATACAATCCCAAGTCTGCGTTTCGTAGACAGTAGAAGCGAAGTAACTAGCGTTGACGCTTCTATCCAAGTCGCTAGTCTTGAAGCTGGTATTCAACTGGGGCGTCGCCAGTCGGTCGCTTACGTCCTCTTCGCATAGGGGCCGCTACTGTCGCGTTGTCGTCCTGGAGAGGGGTCGGTCACCGTGCAATTGCCTGACGTCTTCTCACAGCCCTCTCTTCTCTCTCGTTCCCGACTGGCGTGCCGGCGCCTGACTTTACGCCGCAACAATAACTAAGACGATTCTGCTCATAACTGTCTGCTTCTTTCATTTGTTATGCGACAGCAGCGAAGATGAGAGGCGAGAGGGAGAGAAGCCCCTTCTGTGGGGTAGCGATTTATTTAAGGTGTCAACTGCCCGGTGTTCGTGACAAGAATGACATTTTCCCACGCATTCTTTTTGTGCACAGAGAAAAAACTTCCCAGCCACAGGTGCCTGCGGACTATTCAGTTCGTGACAGCTGTATCGAAAATAGGGAAAGTGCCGGGTGTTTGAAATGAGCGCTGTGTACAAGTGACGCCGGCATCGGCCACGTGAGGCGCCGTGTCCGCACGAACCTCAGCCTCGGAGCGGTATAATGAGCGCTGCTTCTCTGAGGACCAGCGTGCGTGTGTTGTAAGAGGCCGGCTGCGTTTTGTAACTCACGACCCACTTGGCGCGTCGGTTCGGCAGTCGCACCTTCTCCCAGCAGCCATGCCACATTCATTGACTGATTCTCCTGGCGGCTGCAAGCCAATCTCCCGCGCGTTTGCCTCTGATCCGTTCGGCAGGTAAGCGACAAAATGCAGATAGTATTTCAGTCGAAGTTGTAATTACGACCATCTTCCGAGCTCTAGTCGCCACAAAGTGATACATGCAGTATGGAAATCTTAGACATCGATGGTCTGTCAGTCTTGACCTACGAGAAATTCTGTCGTCATATCGCTCCGCACAGACAAACATCATCTCACTCATGAAGAAATAAGTGCTATCGACAGGGGATGTCAAACTGATTTCATATTTTTAGATTTCCTGAAGGGTTTCGACACCGTTCCTCACAAGCGTCTTCTAATCAAACTGCGTGCCTACGGAGTATCACCTCAGTTGTGCGGCTGGATTCGCCATTTCCTGTCAGAAAGATCACAGTTCGTAGTAATAGACGGCAAGTCATCGAGTAAAACAGAAGTAATATCCGGCGTTCCCCAAGGACGTGTTACAGGCCCGCTATTGTTCCTGATCTATATTAACGACGTAGGAGACAATCTGAGTAGCCGTCTTAGATTGTTTGCAGATGATGCTGTCATTTACCGTTTTGTTAAGTCGTCAGATGATCAAAACGACTTGCAAAATGATTTAGATGAGATATCTGTATGGTGCGAAAAGTGGCAATTGACCCTGAATAAGGAAAAGTGTGAAGTTATTCACACGAGTACTAAAAGAAATCAGCTAAATTTCGGTTACGCTATAAGTCACACAAATCCGAGGGCTGTTAATTCAACTAAATACTTAGGGATTATAATTACAAATAACTTAAATTGGAACGATCACATAGATAATATTGTGGGTAGAGCAAACCAAAGTATGCGATTCATTGGCAGAACACTTAGAAGGTGCAACAGGTCTACGAAAGAAACTGCTGAAACTACGCTTGTCCGCCCTATTCTGGAGTACTGCTGTGCGGTGTGGGATCCGCATCAGGTGGGACTGACGGATGACATCGAAAAAGTACGAAGAGACATGATACGTGAATTAGAGTGGCAATCATTAAAACAAAGGCGTTTTTAGTTGCGACGGGATCTTCTCATGATATTTCAACCACCAGTTTTCTCCTCCGATTGCGAAAACTTTCTGTTGGTACCCATCTACATAGGGAGAAATGATCATCACGATAAAATAAGAGAAATCAGGGCTCGCACAGAAAAATTTAAGTGCTCGTTTTTCCCGCGTGCCGTTCGAGAGTGGAACGGTGGGAGACAGCATGAACGTGGTTCATTGAACCCTCTACCAGGCACTTTATTGTGAATAGAAGAGTAATCAGGTTCATGTAGATCGTCCAAGAAGAACAGGTCTGTCCAAATTACACCTCAAAAAAAGTAAATTTTCATTCGTCTGACGTAAGTTTCAACCTGAGATAGTGCAGACTCGGGTGGATTCCGGTCTCTTCACTCTTTAAGTCCTTCCACACGTTGATGACGTCAAACATTCTCAAAAAAAGTGCCAATGTATTTCAGTGGTGCACCACCACAGTCAGGTGTCTTTTTTTTTTTTTTTTTTTTTTTTTTTTTTTTTTTTTAAGGGAAAGGTTTCTTTGCCGAGATCACAAACGGCAAAGATTCAAATTCAGCAAGGACGGTAGCAGCTATGCTTTTGAGCGCCCTAAAATATCACCATCATGATAACCTGCTGCAGTAGCTCATTTCTGTATATGCGGGGGTTACCAGAAGTCCCATGATCGCTAGTGGCAATGTGAAGCACCGTACGCCTGTCCAATAATAGCCTTCTCCCTCTACGACAGTCGAGATCGCAATAACATTTGTTTATTACGACCGGTTTCGGCTTATGTTAAAGCCATCCTCAGTTTTTTGGGCCCCGGGTGCTGGCGGCTGGCCGGCCGCTGTGGCCGAGCGGTTCCAGGCGCTTCAGTCGGGAACCGCGCTGCTGTTACGGTCGCAGGTTCGAATCCTACCTCAGGCACGGATGTGAGTGATGTCCTTAGGTTAGTTAGGTTTGAGTAGTTCTAAGTCTAGGGGCTGATAACCTCAGATGTTAAGTCCCATAGTGCTCAGAGCCATTTGAACCGTTTTTTTTTTTTTTTTTTTTTTTTTTTTTTTTTTTTTTTTTTTTTTTTTTTTTTTTGCGGCTCCTCAGTTTTTCACGTGATGCCACGATCGTTCACTGTCCACTGCGTCTCTCTGCTATGTTACTTCAGTTGCACTTACCGTCACATCCTCTACGGACGAGTGAGTGAAAACAATCATCCTGTAGACTCTAGTGCCACGCATCTGTGAAGAGGACGTACCTTCTTTCATTCATCGTCCAATCTGGGCCCTTGTCTGCACCGTTGCGGCAGGCACACATTGTTGGACATCTGACATACGGCTTGACTATGCCGAGCCTCCGATACACTGCTTCTCACGAAACTGTAGCTTCTGGGATACCTGTTGGCCACGCTCTGCACCTAATTTAGTCTGACATTGTTGGAATTCGCCGCGCATTTAAGGTCATATATTGGTTTTGTGTTGTTGTTTTGATAAAAAATTGTTCAAATGGCTCTGAGCACTATGGGACTTAACATCTGAGGTCATCAGTGCCCTAGTCTTAGAACTACTTAAACCTAACTAACATAAGGACATCACACACACACCATTCCCGCGGCAGGATTCGAACTTGCGACCGTAGCAGCAGCGCGGTTCCGGTCTGAAGCGCCTAGAACCGCTCGGCCACAGTTCCCCGCTTGTTGTTGTTATCAGCGACGCCCTAGTACGTAACGAACATTACGTTTTTTTTTCTGGGAGCCGTTCGCAAAACCTAGAAATGACAGCGCCACCTGCCGAAACTTCTGGCTCTATCTCTGATCTGCTTCAAGGTGTCAAAGGACTATAACCACCTAAACAGAATCCAAACGGCGTATTGGTAAAGATCACTATATAATGACAAAAAGAGCCAACATCTTCTCGGAAATAAAATGCTAACGCAATGTTCTGGGTTGGTGATAAGTACCATATTTATCGGTAATGCAGAAAATCTCGGCATTTTAGAAGGTTTGTTACCCTTTTCGCACTTCTCTTTCTTCTTTTCCCCTATTACGCTTGACTGTTGGATACCGGAGTATTTTGTTGCTCTGGACTTGCGTGACTCCAATCCTTTAGATTTACGTTTAACGTGATTTTCCTAAGGCGATTACAGTTACTGCGATTCTACTTTTGAAAACTACAACCGGATTGCTTACCCTCCCATGTCTGTTCGAGCTTGCGCTCCGTCTCCGCTTTCTAGTGACCGAAACGGATTCCCCCTTCCTCCTCTACTTCCCTGAAAGCGCGCGTGCGCGTCTGTGTGTGTGTGTGTGTGTGTGTGTGTGTGTCTGAGAGAGAGAGAGAGAGAGAGAGAGAGAGAGAAATTGATATAACCCGTCGGTTTAAAAAGTTTCGAAACGGGATTAACAAAGAAATGACAAAAATTAAGATGGTGTTTAAATGCTTGAAGTGTTTACGATAGTGCCTTCCACCACCCTACCGCCACCCCCACCCCCAACCCTCTCACAACCCGCCACTTAAGTACAATGCACCGAACACTCTTACAACCATCTGAAACCGAAGGGGAAGACCTTCTTTGGAGTGTTGTTCAATTCACATGACACATTCGCCACTTCTCCCTGAAAGATCGATTCTGCACTTTGTCGTTCTGTGTAAGGTTCGAACTAATAATATCAAGTATCGTCACCCGTGATGTTTTGTGTCAGAAAAGAACTGTTCTCCGTGTTTTACATTTCATTCGAATTGCGGCAAGCGTCCAGGCGTCGTTGTTGTTGATCGGAGGTCAAGGTGTGCGGAATAAACATTAGACGCACTTTCCTCTTCTTGAAACATCCTGGAGAATATCTTGAAAGCTTGATTTGGAGATGGTGCTCCTTAGCGATTTGTGTCGCAATGACGTGGACACACCACGACCGCACGTCAAAACACTCACTGGACGAATCGATATGTCTTGTTCAGAATTGATAGTTCAAGCTGCTACCTTAGTTAGTGCGCTGGCGTCGCTTGTGCGCCAGGAATAAAAGACGTCTCGGAATTTCTTGGACGGATGGTGCACTTGATCTCTCGCGATGGTGTTTTGCGCGGGGTCCATCGGTCTGACAACAGATACGACTCGCCTGCTTGTCTGTATGAGTCTTACACCATGCTTTCTACACCACTGGCCATTAAAATTGCTGCACCACGAAGATGACATGCTACAGACGCGAAATTTCACCGACAAGAAGAAGATGCTGTGATATGCAAATGATTAGCTTTTCAGAGCATTCACACAAGGTTGGTGCCGTTGGCGACACCTACAACGTGCTGACATGAGGAAAGTTTCCAACCGATTTCTCATACACAAACAGCAGTTGACCGGTGTTGCCTGGTGAAACGTTGTTGTGATGCCTCGTGTAAGGAGAAGAAATGCGTACCATCACGTTTCCGACTTTGATAAAAGTCGGATTGTAGCCTATCGCGATTGCGGTTTATCGTATCGCGACATTGCTGCTCGCGTTGGTCGAGATCCAATGACTGTTAGCAGAATATGGAATCGGTGGGTTCAGTAGGGTAATACGGAACGCCGTGCTGGATGACAACGGCCTCGTATCACTAGCAGTCGAGATGACAAACATCTTATCCACATGGCTGTAACGGATCGTGCAGCCACGTCTCAATCCCTGAGTCAACAGATGGGGACGTTTGCAAGACAACAACCATCTCCACGAACAGTTCGACGACGTTTGCAGGAGCATGGACTATCAGCTCTGAGACCATGGTTAAGGTTACCCTTGAGGCTGCATCACGGACAGGAGCACCTGTGATGGTGTATTCAACGACGAACCTGGGTGCACGAATGGTAAAACGTCATTTTTTCGGATGAATCCAGGTTCTGCTTACAGCATCATGATGATCGCATCCGAGTTTGGCGACATCGCGGTGAACGCACATTGGAAGCGTGTATTCGTCATCGCCATACTGGCGTATCACCCGGCATGATGGTATGGGGTGCCATGGGTTACACGTCTCGGTCACCTCTTGTTCACACTGACGGCACTTTGAACAGGGGGCGTTACATTTTGTGGCTCTACCCTTCATTCGATCCCTGCAAAACCCTACATTTCAGGAGGATAATGCTCGACCGTATGTTGCAGGAAATGTACGGGCCTGTCTCGATGCCGAAAATGTTCGACTGTCCTGCCCTGGCCAGCATATTCTCCAGATCTCTCACCAATTGAAAACGTCTGGTCAATGGTGGCCGAGCAACTGGCTCGTCACAATACGCCAGTCACTACTCTTGAAGAACTATGGTATCGTGTTGAAGCTGCATGGGCAGCTGTACCTGTACACGCCATCCAAGCTCTGTTTGACTCAATACCCAGGCGTATCAAGGATGTTATTACGGCCAGAGGTGGTTGTTCTGGGTACTGATTTCTCTGGATCTATGCACCGAAATTGCGTGAAAATGTAATCACATGTCAGTTCTAGTGTAATATATTTGTCCAATGAATACCAGTTCATCATCTGCATTTCTTCTTGCTGTAGCAATTTTAATGGCCAGTAGTGTACACAATTTAAAGCCGCCCCCCCCCCCCCTAACACACACACACACCACGAAAACGTAGAAACCGGGGGTCACAGTGGGCGGGGTGAGGCCCGCGACGCCTGCGGGAGGGAGACGCGCCAGCCGTGAGCCGCCCTCCCCAGAGCTGACAGCTGCAGGGAGAAGCGCCAGCGCCGCCCACGCGGCCCGCGGCCTCCGCGGCGAGGCCGGACGCCCACGTCGCGACTCAGCAGCGGCCAGACTCTGCACAGGCGACGCCCTCCAGTTTGCGCAACGCCGCGACTCCAGGCACTTGTCCCGTGTTTACTGCCTGCTTGCCGCCGCCAAGGGCGCTCCGACGTACGCGCACTATCAACTACCCGACCAGTGCATATCGTAAACTCGGGAAAATAATCTGGAGTGACCAAGTGTGGCATGCCCGCATCTCGAGGTCGTGCGGTAGCGTTCTCGCTTCCCACGCCCGGGTTCCCGGGTTCGATTCCCGGCGGGGTCAGGGATTTTCTCTGCCTCGTGATGGCTGGGTGTTGTGTGCTGTCCTTAGGTTAGTTAGGTTTAAGTAGTTCTAAGTTCTAGGGGACTTATGACCACAGCAGTTGAGTCCCATAGTGCTCAGAGCCATTTGAACCATTTTTGACCAAGTGTGCCTGGTAAGACTCCAGTTGTGTCACCTTTCATTTTTAAAACAGTACAGTTATTTAGCAACAACTGTTGACAAGAGAAGCAGAAGCAGAAGAGCAGCTGAGCTTAACCTGTCCAAGCCACGTGTGGTTATCAACAGCGTGACATATCCGCACTGCGACACGTTAACTCACAATGAAGTGAATGCTCAATTGGGCTATTGCTAGAACGATCCTGCCCTTTCTCTATTATTACACGAATGCACTGTGTAAAAGGGCTTAAGACAACATGTTACGAAAAATACTCTCAAAATTAAATCCGCGAACAAAAGACAATAATATTTGTTGAAATACCCAAGATTTCCCCTTGATGTGCGTGAGTGAATTCCTAAGGGACCAAACTGCTGATGTCATCGGTCCCTAGACTTACACAATACTTAAACTAACTTCTGCCTAGAACAACACACACACACACACACACACACACACACACATGCCCGAGGGAGGACTCGAATCTCCGGCGGGAGGGGCTTCCTAATCCGTGACATGGTGCCTCAAACTGCGCGGCCACTCCGCGCGGCTCCCTCCTTGATTTTCACTGGATGTTGCCCCCTTGCAGATCCTGTATTTCTGGATTTCCGAAAAGCATTTGTCGCGGTGTCCCGTTGCAGGCTTTTAACGAAGGTACCAGCATATGGGATAAGTTGACAAATATGTGAATGCCTCGAGGACTTCTTAAACAATAAAAGCCAGTATGTTGTCCTCGATGGCGAGTGTTCATCAGAGACAGAGGTTACGTTAGGAGTGTCCCAGGTCAGTATGATACGACCACTGTTCTTCTCTATGCACATAAATGATTTGGCAGCAGTCTGCTGTTGTGTGTTGATGATGCCGTAGTGTACGGTAAGATGTCGGAGTCGATTGACTGTAGAAAGATAACGAGACGACTTAAACAAAATTTCCAGTTGCTGGAATGACAGCTTGCACTAAATACCGAAACATGTAAGTTAATGCGGTTGAGTAGGAAGATCAAACCTGTAACGTTTCGATACAGTATTACTAGTGTCCTGGTTGACACAGTCGTTTAAATATCTCGGCGAAATCAGTCAAACCGATACGAGATGGAACGAACATGTGAACTGTGTTAGGGAAGGCGAATGGTAGACTACGGTTTATTGCAAGAATTTTAGGAAAGAGTGGTTCACCTGTAAAGAAGACCACATATACGACGCTGGTGCGACCTGTTCTTGAGTACTGCTCGAGTGCCTGGGATCCGTACCAGGTAGGATTGAAGGAAGACATCGAAGCAATTCAGAGGAGGGCTGCTAGATTTGTTGCTGGTAGGTTAGAACCTATTGAGAAAATTTAGAGAACCGGAATTTCAAGCTGGCTGCCGAACGATTCTACTGCTGTCAACATACATTGCGCATGAGGACCACGAAGATAAGGTACGAGAAATTAGGGCTTATACGGAGGCATACAGACAGTCGTTTTTGCCTCGCTCTGTTTGGGAGTGGAACAGGAATGGAAATGACAAGCTGTGGTACAGGATACCCGCCTGCCAAGCATCGTACGGTGGCTTGCGGATGTAGATGTAGAACAGGACACTATGCCAGAAAAAGAAGTTTTCATTTCGGAAACAGTCCCTGCTATGTGGCTAAGCTATTTCTCCGCCATTTCCGCCGTCTGAGGCATGGAACTCTGGCAAGTTATGCAGGAGAACTTTGAGAATTTTGGAAAGTGACGTAATCACTGAATGATTTTCGTAGGCCGAGAGGTAGGTCACTCAGTAACGTACTACGTAATTTAAGTTATCGGAACGCATTTCTCGTGTTTCCCACAAGGATTTAAATAACGCCGGTCAACGTTTTTGGGTTCAAAATGGTTCAAATGGCTCTGAGCACTATGGGACTTAACATCTGTGGTCATCAGTCCCCTAGAACTTAGAACTACTTAAACGTAACTAACCTAAGGACATCACACACATCCACGCCCGAGGCAGGATTCGAACCTACGACCGTAGCGGTCAAGCGGTTCCAGACTGAAGCGCCTAGAACCGCACGGCCACACAAGCCGGCCAACGTTTTTGGGACTGTTAATATGTGATGTCGCGGGATGTTTATCGAAAAGGTAGTAGCTATTCGTAAGGATGTGCCTTGAAATTTCGTTTAGCTCTATGTATCAGAGATTTGAGAACGTGGTTTCCTCGGAGTATTGCTATTGTGAACATCCTGAGGGCTCTGGTGTTTCATCCTAAGGGGGTCCTACCGACCTGCACACAATTTTCACGTTCCACTGCTTACATCAAAAGGGTATGAACAGAGTTCCTGAAACTCCCCTATCGAACCCCTGTATCTGTATATCTTTACTGCGCTTTGATGTGTCTTTAATCGAAGTTTAGTATTACTGTCCTGATAGTGAAGAGATTGAAAAATCAAGCAACCAGTTGCAAATAAAGGTTGCAAATATGGGAGTAATAAACCTTTATTTGCAATTGGTTGGCTAATTTTTCCGTCTGTTCAGAATTACATAGTTGCTATTTCGCAGCCATGTTTAAGATTTCGTTTTGAGAGTGTTTTACACAAAAATGGCTCTGAGCAGTGTGGGACTTAACATCTGAGGTCATCAGTCCCCTAGACTTAGAACTACTTAAACCTAACTAACCTAAGGACATGACACACATCCATGCCCGAGGCAGGGTTCGAACCTGCGACCGTAGCAGCACCGTGGTTCCGGACTAAAGCGTGTTTTACACAGCTTTTTTGTTTCTACTATTGGCTGTTCTATCCACCACTGGAATAAGTTTGCATGTCCCTCGCCTGAGTGCACTAGAGAACGGTAACGTAAATATTACAGTCTATCGAGAATTTCACGAACGATTAGAGGAAAACAGCGCGCGAATATCACCTTGCGCGAAATATGTCCCGTTACTTTAGTTTTCGTGCTTGCTGACTGAGGGGAACGTGCGTTATTAGCAGTGAGTGTATTATGGATGAGTTTAGTGAGTTTCACTTTCTTTCGAATAAAAGCAGCCTACCAAGAGTTCGAAAATAGCTCAATACGAATTCAGTGTGCAATTTATCGGGTAAAAATTTGGAACATGCGGTTAGGATAAAATGAAGGAACTTGATGCTCCCAGCCGGCCGAAGTGGCCGCGCGGTTCTGGCGCTGCAGTCCGGAACCGCGAGACCGCTACGGTCGCAGGTTCGAATCCTGCCTCGGGCATGGATGTGTGTGATGTCCTTAGGTTAGTTAGGTTTAACTAGTTCTAAGTTCTAGGGGACTTATGACCTAAGATGTTGAGTCCCATAGTGCTCAGAGCCATTTGATGCTCCCAGATTCCATGTAAGTATGAATCAAGAAGGGAAACAGTGTAAATCCAGGCAAGGGTACGTACACAATTTTAACAGAGCAGTGTGCGATGCGGCTGAGTGGTTGTGTGCGCTATATCACTTACAGTGCTCACTTTTGTAAGAGTCAAGTGTAAACACGACAAATACGGTCTGTACATTTTCATGGCGGTTGCTCATGTCAACCAATCACAGCACAAGATCCGTGACGTCATTGAAACATAACTATTTCGTCACGGACTGATAAATATCGCGGTTTGAGCACACAAAACATTAAACGTGTGATGTTTAGAAATGAAAATACTTAAAACTATGAGCATGGAACGAAGCTAACATACACCGCATTAAAGATTTCTCCAAAACGGGTCTTTTGGTACCATTTGGTGTGGTAAACTGTCGGGAAGTGTGACGTTGGGAGATAAATAAGACCGGCCGGAGTAGCCGTGCGGTTCTAGGCGCTACAGTCTGGAGCCGAGCGACCGCTACGGTCGCAGGTTCGAATCCTGCCTCGGGCATGGATGTGTGTGACGTCCTTAGGTTAGTTAGGTTTAATTAGTTCTAAGTTCTAGGCGACTGATGACCTCAGAAGTTAAGTCGCATAGTGCTCAGAGCCATTTCAGATAAATAAGCTTGCGAGGTGCCGGGGCTAGCAGTGTATTTAACACTAAATTCTAGAAGCCACATGTGTAAATGATGCTCTAAGCCCCCCCTTTTCTAACTCCGACTTTTGCTGTTGCACAAGGATTAAAAATATACGCGAACTGACTGTAATCAACCCTGCAAGTGGAGTAGAAAAGAGTTTGGCACCTGCTATAATTTAATTTGATAAATAAGTTAAATAAAGGAAGGTTTCATAAACGTAGTGAGAAATGATGGGTTGCTCTACCGATTAACAGAATGAAAGTTCTGTCCAAAATAACAATATGATTTATTAAGACTAAGCACAAAATAATAAACAAAAACACATGAATTCTAATTTATGATACATTAAATTGGCTCGAATTGGAAACACAAACAAACGCTGTGAAGGTGAAGTTGTCCCTAAACTAGATCGTGAGGTTTAAGACGAAGTGGTATGTGGAGCCAATTCCTTGCCACTCAAATCTCAAGAGAGACACACAGCTAACCCAACAGTAATTGCTGCTACTCAAGACAGAACGAAGTTAGAAAAGGATGAACAGGCGCGCTCTGCTGAGCTCTGATTATCACCTAGTAAAATCCCTATCTGCCGGTGCTGCGGACATACATTACCAAACTGTCTTCTTAACTGCCAGAACACGATCTGGCGTACCGCAGGTGAGGGCTGGTTGCTTCGACGTCCTCGACCGAAAGGCGACTGCCGACTCCTCCACAAGAGCACCCGTACAGGCCGAACACAGAACATTCCCGCCCCCACGACAGTGGCCGTGGTTAAACGTTCCAATCAGCAACTCGAAAACCGGCGGAAATTCCACTCCATTGCCGGAGCACTACCATTCCACCAATGGAGATTCTTGGCGCCAATTTATGTGCTGATTTTGCTACGTCACGGCGCTATTCCCTGAGCAAACCAATCACCGTTACTATTTTGCAGAAAGTGCGGGAATTTTCCCGCCACAACTGCCTGGGTACACAAGTCATTCCCACGCCTCGCTGGTAGCCCGCCAGAAAGTGTTTTCCCTAAGTTTCTCCGAAGTAACGGAACCTCTAGCCCAGCCGCTACTTCACACCCCAGCGGGCGTGTCTCTTGACAATGTCGGCGTCTGCAAAGCATTCACTCGACTGCCTCACACACGTCGGCTTAACCCGCCTGTCACCGGACCACCCGGGTGACGAGAGACGCTGCGTGGGAAGTCCGCGTGTGAAGGAATAGCAACTTCCCACCGCATGCAATTAGAGAGGAGAATCGTAAGATAGAAATATGAGAGGGGGCTCATGCCACCTCTCAAGCTACCTATAGATTTTATGTTCGAGTTAGCTTTTGATATTATTTTGTTGATTATGAAACGGAAAGAAGATACACTATGTAAACGTTTGTCTAAAGTGTGATGATGTTCCTCCGCCTCCCCCCTCTCCCCTACGAAATCTTGTTTATGGTGACAGACTGAACAGTAACGTACCCCGAGGTCTAGTTTAGTTCCAATTTATAAATGTCGCAGCAGCCTTCCCCAGTATTGAACCCACGAGTCATACCTGACAGCCCTGTGTGATCATAAGAGTGGCAGTGCTTGGAACTGATAGCGTACTGCAGTAAAAAAAGATCCCTCTGTGTCTCCAGTGCTGACTAACGGAATCGACAGAGCTACTGGTGAGCAGTGAGTGTTTGATACAAAACAGTCGTCACGTGTGAGGCCTCTGGACTGGTGTGTGACGCCACCAGTCGGTTCCTTCTATTCGCCGAAACACGAACTCGGCCTTGCTGCAAGGTGGACAGGTTCCGCTCCCATCTCGCCGGACACTCTGGGAACCAGAAGCTCGCGTACTTTCCTGCAGTCAGGTGGCAAACGTATTGAGGGTTACTGTGGCGCACAGATCCTCAACTGATGGAAGTAGTACAGCGGCTAAAGCGTTCAATGAGACCCTGGAATGAAACTTAGGAGAGGTCAGTCTCCGATCTCGTGCAACCTCCGTCGTTGATTAACGTGTGCAGTAGATGAACAAAATACAAGGTGTTTAAAAAGAAACGCATTCGATTTTAGAGAACTGCATTATCTATATGAATGGAGACAGGAACTTGAGGTTAATTTTAGCTTATGCATAGATTTACAAAGATTTTGTATTTTGAATGAACATATTTTTTTATATGTATGCGCTTACATCTTTGGGGTTCTTTCTGAAATTACGTTTAGGATCAATGTTCTGATTTATCTTTCACAAGTGCCGTTGGAAGGGCAGATGGAGTCTTCCACAAATCCCACAAAAAAAGTTACATACCGTGTGATCAAATGGTTCAAATGGCTCTGAGTACTATTGGATTTAACATCTTAGGTCGTCAGTCCCCTAGACTTAGAACTACTTAAACCTAACTAACCTAAGGACATCACACACAGCCATACCCGAGGCAGGATTCGAACCTGCGACCGTAGCAGCAGCGCGGTTCGGGACTGAAGCGCCTAGAACCGCTCGGCCACAGCGGTCGGCCCACCGTGCGATCAGTCAACCTTGGAGGCGAATGGTATAATCTAAGATCAGCACACCAACTTACGGTATAAGCTGGTGCAATGCCGTGCTGATGACGAAAATGAAGCTGCGCAGTTGTCACTGATTTGCATCAGTTGAAACGGAGAACGAAAACCCGAAACTCACTATCGCCTCCCCCCCCCCCCCAAGGCAAATTTTGGGTATCGATGCTTAAGGTAATTTACCCCAAGTTCCTATCTTCATTCATATAGAAGGTAAGAGTCTTGTGAAATCAGAGAAATCTCTTCGAGTCAGTCTGTATTGCAAAAACTTAATCGAGATGCACTCTTCTTTGCTCATAACGCGTTAGAGGCCCCTTACTTTCATTTTAACGCCCATTCTCCCGGATAGAAATTCTTACCATCCCTCAATAAATTCGTATGGATGTTTATATAAGGTGGTCGCACACAGTCTGAAAAGCTTGCAGCGGTGTTCCATGGTACGTTGCGCTGAGAAATAATTCTTAAGAAAAAATTCGATACGTTTTGACGGTTCCGAGTTAATCAGCATTGAAGTTTTAACCAATCAGGCGATTGCGCTTGAAAATTCAAGCTGCCCGCCAGATGCAATCAGTGTCAGTTCTCTTAGCGTAGATGATAGCGCACGAGACTTCAGTCTTTGACTCGGGTTCCGCCCTTACTAACGTACCGTGTCCAGTTTTTTTATTGCTATCTTGTTCGGTTTTAGAAAACGAAACGAAGAACAAATTTGGTGATACAGCAAATCGTTTGAATTTCAGAAAAATGGTTCAAATGGCTCTGAGCACTATGGGACTCAACATCTTAGGTCATAAGTCCCCTAGAACTTAGAACTATTTAAACCTAACTAACCTAAGGACATCACACACACCCATGCCCGAGGCAGGATTCGAACCTGCGACCGTAGCAGTCCCTCGGTTCCGGACTGCAGCGCCAGAACCGCTAGACCACCGCGGCCGGCCGTTTGAATTTACTCGCGTCGCGGCCTGATTGGCTACCTTCAATGCTAATTAACTCGGAAACGACGCAGCGTATCGATTGTTTTTCTCTTAATAGTCATTCCTCAGCACAACCTATGTCGATAACGCCCTTGCAAGCTTTTCAGACTGTTTTGACCACCCTGTAACCCAAGCGCTGACGGGTCGTACACTCCAACCTTTCTTACTTCCTTTCTTCAGTCAATCACTGCAGCCAAGAGGATAGTCATAGACTCGTTTGATCACTTAATTAGGCGTTACGGGCCCATCAGTATCGCTCTCAGTGGCTTGAGAAGTTGCTGAACGTCAGTTTCACGTTCGTTCACGTCAGTGCAATAGTTTGAAGCACTGAATTTTTGTTGCAAAAGAACATCTGCACCAGATGGGCTACTATGATTTTATAGTCTCTGGCAATAGCTCACTCGTCAGGCGTAACATCAGCAGTGGAAGAAAACTCAATCCATCTCACGATTTCCAGTGCTTAACAGGAGGAATAAAGTGTTCCCAGGCTGGAATTTATCTGGGCCTTCTCCACTTGTCGAGTGCAGTGTTAAAGACTTCAGATCACATAGCATTTTCCATTCAACCGCAGTCATATTTTATATTCCTGCGCTTGGCAATAAGGATGCTCGGCACTGAATTTATGAATCTGTCGCCAGGTGTTTTCGGTGGACTTCCTCTCGAGGTTAGTGAGGTCGCATTCACTCAACCGTTAATGTTGACATCCTTTAACTGCAGTGCTTACTTCTCCTTGAAGTACGAGTAACCGATTAGTTGACTGCAGACTCGAATGTCGGTGCCATCTTGCTTCAGAGAAAAAATCCATCTAATGTCAGTGCTTGTCGCAATCGGGCACGCTGACCACTCCGCCACATTGCGTAATTAAGTTCTGCACTTTTCACCATTACCTGTTACAAAATAAGTATCTTATCCGTTATTTATCGCCCCTTCGAAATAGATTTTATTACCACGTATACTTTTTTCCGTTTTCTGTTTACCATAGCTGGAGTCACGAACGATGGCGATTGAGTTTAGGTTTGTCCTGCACACCTACGTCACGTATGCCCGACAGCCAATGAGCGTTTAGTATATTCTGAGCGCTTTGCTGTGAATGCTGTAGCTATTGCGAGCATTAAACGTGATCGTAACGAGCTGTTTACTGAATTTCGATTCCATTTGTTGCGAGTTGTCATCGCTGATAGAGATTGTAAGTAATAAAGTATCCATAAGTAAGCGAGAGACATTAATCTGCAGGATACACGCTTTCTTCAAGCGGAAAGCGCGCGCATGGGCGTATCGCAACTGTCGCTTGGAATCGTCAACAATGCAATTCGCGTCCGTGATTCGACATGCGCGAACTGCCATCTTTCTTGGTTCGGATTATAATAATCTAAAATGAGTTTCAAAACAGATCCAACTCCAATTCGGACACTCTAGTTCTCGAGTTAGATTCACGTCCATCTTGTCACAGTTTTAAACCTTTTTATTTATTTTTTAATTGAAAGAATGCAATAGCACTCTATAATAAGCCGTTGTGCTATTGTTACCCTCGGAGAGAAATATTCCGCACTTAATAGGAGAAACAACAAAAACGGAAAGTACGGCCACAGTATGCGTGAAACGTGCGTGCTAGATGCGTGAGCTGAGCTGCCGCGGCTCCCTTCAGCATGCAGACGCGCCCGCTGTGAGTCAGTGTTGCCATTGTCTGTCACACAATGGGAAACCATTGTGGCCGAGGGAAGACGGCGTTTTCTCACTTGTCCTCAGGGGAACGCCTCTGCTCACGGCGCACACGCGCCCTTTAACACTGCGCGCGTGCCCCGAAATACTCTGCTTGTACACTGTAACGATGATCAACGCCAGAAATATTAATTGCCTTATTACGCAAAATAAAAACTATTTACCCTCTTTTATTATTATTATTATAATATTATTATTGTTATAACTCCAGTCCTCTGTGGTGATTTTTCTTTGACCATTTGCAAATAGCAAATCTATACATATATACACTAAAGTCCTAATTCTCTTGTTTCTTCATATTATATATGGGGGTTGGAACTTAAATAGTGGCAACTACTTATTGACAACCGATACAAAAGAGTTACATGTTTGCAGCTGTAACTGTCCTTCAAAGTAGTCACCAGCGTTCCGTACAACTCGTCAGCGATGTGGAAGGCGCAGTATACTGTTAGCAGAGCCTGTTCTGTTGATGGTGCGAATGGAGCGGTCTAAAGTTATGGTGATTCTCGTGTACGACTGTGATGGTGTTATCCTAACGCATTACGTTCCTCCACGGCAGACGGTCAGTGCACAGTATTACTGTTCGTTTTTGGAGCATCACCTGCGACCAGCTTTGCGAAAGAAGAGGCGACACTTTCTGCGCAACCCACCAATCATTTTCGGTCGATGGCACTGGGAAGTACTGTACCATCTATCACACTCCCCGGACTTAAGACCTTGTGATTCTGATTTGATTCCGAAGAAGAAGGAACCATTTCGTGGCATTCGTTTCACAATTGTTCCAGAGATTCGAGAGGCAGTAGACCGCTCCTTCGCACCATCAACAGAACAGGCTCTGCTAACGGTATATTACGCCTGCCGCATCGCTGGCAACGGTTCTACACAACGCTGGTGACTCCTTTGAAGGACAGTAATAGGTGCAAACATGTAACTCTTTTGTATCGGTTGTGAATAAGTAGTTTCCACTTTTTAAATTCCAACCCTCGTATATAATATGAAGAAACAAGAGAATTAGTACTTTTTTCTGTAATTGCTCTGGTGCTTAGAGCACGTAAACAAAACAAATTAGAGCACACGGAAGACATTCTGATATATATAAGAGACTCAAATAACTCTCGAGTAATAGAACGAGGTATTGAAATGACGGACTATTGGACTTAGTATGAGGCGGATGAATACTATGAAACCTCTTGCCACAAGAAGAACCTCATTGATGGCACATCTGCTAACGCATCATAAAATAGTAATAGGAGCGCCAGAGGAAAGCGGTTTAGCATCAAATAAAGATTAGAATGTTTAAAAAAGATTACAGGTATGTAGGCGCAGTAAATTTCAATAAAGGTTCTGATGGGAGACCGCATCTATTTCAGTATGAGCCACAGCCTCAATAGCGTGACCACGAAGGCGCAGTGTTCTTGTGTATGTAGTGTTAATGCGTAGATAATACACTTAGATATACAGTTTTACTCAAGGCATTGCCGACAAAATTTGATAAACGTTGAAGTGTCCTAGATTGAACGTTTTGAGGAAAGATGCGTAAGATCAGAAATGAGTATTGCAAGATTTGAACGAACAACACCGGTGCGACACATGTTCCCAAAACGTGCAAGTTTGTGTACCGATGTTAGTGGCACTACCTTCAGAAACAATAGGCAATAGTCTGCAGTGTCGCCTACAATATGTTCTTTTATGTAGTAATAATGACGTTGCTAGTACATGAAAGTACAGTAAAAACTGAAGAGAAACAGTTGTATTACCTTCCTGTCTGATACTACAGCGAAAAGGGAAACTTGAATGCGCGTTGTATCTGCCGTTGCAGAGTGTGTGTATATTGAGACTGAAGACATCAATTTCGAGTAGTTTAGATGGATTTACATATTGGTTATAAGGTAAAAGTTTCTCATTACAATAAAAAGCTAGTGATTCATTCCCGACCGTCGGTTCCTTATCTCAAAAATACATATGTGACGATGCACTTCCATCTACATAATTTTGACCCTAACGGCAAGGCAAGGCCGCATTTACATCCAGATTATCTAGGGGCTCGCACAACAAAGTTTTTAAATAAAAAAGTGTCTTTCTTTTAATTATGTTCTGCGAGCCCTCTTACATAGTAAAAGTCGTAGACGTTGTTACTTTCGTGTGGGATTATTCTGCTGAATTTTCCATCGGCACGTAACAGAAATTAGGTCTACATTTACTTGTCAAACTCCGTCCTCTCCAGCTCAAATTCTCAGTGGCGGCCGCTCAAACGTGTGGCGCTTCAGCTGAAAGAATATCAACTCTGTCCAGAGACTGGCTGACGGAATTTTCGCATTTTGAAGTCAGCGCGATTTCGTGGAAAGCTGATTTCTTACATAACTGACTTCATCCATACTCCTGTTGTTGTGGATTTCATTTTGAAGACTGGTTTGATGTAGCTCTCCATGCTACTCTATACAGTGCACGCCTCTTCATCTCCGAGTAACTACTGCAACCCACATCTATTTGAACATTCTTACATATTTCGACTCTGGTCTCCCTCTGCAATTTTTTTACCGACCCCCTCCCCCTCCTCAACACACATACTTGCCTCCAATAATAAGGTGACGATTCCTTGACGCCTCAAAAAGTGTCCTATCTTTCAGTCAGGTTGTGCCGGTAATTTGTTTTGTCCCTAGTTTCGTTCAGTACCTTCTCATTAGCTACGCGGTTTACTCAGCATCCTTCTGTAGCACCACATTTCAAGAAGCTTCTGCTCCCTTCTTCTCTGAACTGCCTATCGACTTCCGTACAAAACTACACTCCAGCAGACGTCCAAATTAGGATGTGTACTTTTTTTTTGCTTCCCGTTGCCACAAGTGGATTGTGATCTTAAGACTAACGAAAACCGGTTTCAGATAATTTAATTCGTTAAAGAGAGATTGCGGGCAACATGCCTAAAAACCACATCCACAGCGTCGGACAGTTCTCTGGCACGAGGTGCCATAGCAAATTCAAGCGACCACCGTGAGCCTTTCAACAAGAACCTCAGTCTTCACTGAATATTGAAAGTGAAATTTGAAGACAGCTAAGCCGTGAAGGCATAAGTGGTGTCATTAGCATCAAGAGCAGGGGCATACCGATTATTGAATAAGACTAATCCCAGCTTTCATTTTAAGGCCAACTGTTATAAGTAAAATTTGCCTGCTTGTTACATCTTTTGCTGTCTTAGATTTGCATATCAGACATGCATGCTTGTAGTTACAGTATTTTGTTTTTAAAATTTAAGTGCTGATTTTTGCAAGGACACGAATCTAAGCTTTTGGTTTATTAAGTGTAATTGTTTATAGCTTCTTAATCTCTTCCCCTTTCTTCATATTTCTTCTCCTTCTTTCCCTTACCCCATTCTTTTATAGGGACCGCATTTTTTATAAAGGGTTTGGTAGTGTCGATGATAATGGGTGAGCCGATGTCCTTTCCGACGCCAACACTTCCCCTGGAACGGAATCTGTGCATCCCATCTGCCTGCCTCCGGAGAAGATCTCGTGTTCAAGTGTAGCAACGTTTCCTACATGTTTGGGTAGTGTGTATCGGAGCCGGGACGTGAGAACCAGTCTGGTATTCACGCAGTTGCATGCGGGAAACTGCCTCTTCGAGGCTGGCCGGCTCACCGGTCGTCGTTAATCCGCGAGGCGGATTCGGTTCCGTGTCGGCTTGTCTCCCAGAACTCCGGAAGCGAAATGTTAAATGCGCTTCGCTATCCGGGCGGGTACAGTTGTTCACAGCGATGTTAATATATCGTGCGAATTCCTTTCATTTTTTAATAGAATCCGTTCACTAAATCACAATTTGTAAGCACTAATTTATACAATTTGATTTTATAAACCTTAAATTCTGCATTTTAGTCTCAATTCCAAGGAAGCTCTAAAGTGATACTTTTGTGATTTATCTTCCATAAAATTAGTTGAACATTACCGTGCTACACTACGTTATGCTATATGAAGATTACTCCTATTGGAATCGAGGTTACTGAGAGTTTTTTTTGTGTTGCACGCTTGTAAAGATTAGCACAGTAAGGATCACGTAGAGACAGAGGGGAGGGGGGGTTGGGCGCCTAGTCGAAAACGTTGTGGCAAAGCAAGCAACAACGTTGGCGATAAAATTATTCTGGATCTTCGCCGATTATTCGCAATAAGTTACATTTTTTACTTTCAGTGTTAGCTACCCAGATTCGATCTACTTAGTTCCCAGAATGAATTTTCACTCTGCACCGAAGTGTGCGCTGATTTGAAACTTTCTGGCAGATTGAATCTGTGTGGCGGACTGGTACTCGAAGATGCGACCCTCGTCTTTCGGGGGCAGCCACTCTACCGACTGAGCTATCCAAGCACGACTCACGACCCCCTACCCGACACAGCTTTCTTTCTCCCAGTACCTCACAGAAGTTCTGCTGCAGATTCACTCTGAAAACAAGCCTCTAGACTGTGGCTAAGCCATGTCTCCGCAGTATCCTTTCATCCAGGAGTGCTAATTCTGCAAGTTTCGCTAGAGAACTTCTGTGAGTTTTGCGAGGTAGGAGATGAGGTACTGGCGGCAGTGAAGCTTTGCGGGTGGGTGGTGAGTCGTGGCTGGGCAGCTCAGGCGGCTTCCTGGTCGAGTGGTCGCGGTGTTACACTGCGAAGCGGGGGATCCGTGCTCACACCTCCCTGGTGTCCCCTTTTCTTTTGCCGGTCGCCGTCGGCCACATAGCTGCGTCTCTCGCCCACATCCGGGATTTCCTGGTGGAACTCAGCTACGTGGCCGAGGATCTACCGGCGTGGAGGGCGCCGAGCACGAGAGACTATTACCGCTGCTATCAAGCACGACAACCCCGCATCAAGGTCTAATGGTAGCACCCGACAATCCGCTGGACCACGGTGTCGAGGGCTGTCCACAGCCCATACCTCCCGACGTACGCTATTTCCTCGTTGTGCGTGGTGGTGAACGGCAAACTAGCCACGGGGCAGCGCCTCCATTCCATCCACCTTACAGCGACCCTTTGGCCCGCACTGCGCACTCGTCGATTCGGACGCACACCGCTTGACGTGCGTTGCAACGGACACCTGCGGGGATGTTACACAACGCATGCTGGCGCTCCTGTTGCGGCGACAGCCGCAGCCTATCACGCCGGACGAACTCCTACACTCAGATACTGTTTACTTTCCTACCACCAGAACGAATGCCGTCAACTGGTTGAAGGGCTTGGTGCTGCATTACAAGCCGCGCTCGAAAGCGCTCTCGACTTGTGGTTTCACCTGACGACTATTCACGAGGTGTTCCGCCACCATTCATTGTACCGGACACATCTAGCGAATTATTTAGACGCATTACTAGACGATCCTCCTGCCCATTGAGTTCTGAGTTATAGAAGGCACACTTGAAGACGACTCACGGAACATGATTGATGCTGTCAGGAAACGGTTGAGAGGGAGTCCTCCCCCCTCCCCTCCCCACTCTATTAATTTGCGCGAAGACGACTCGGAAGCTTCTGTTTGGCGGTAGTAGGATCCGCTGCACAATAAATAAATTGGTTCAAACAAAGCTCTCTTGATCCCGTAAGACACCTTTCCTTCATTGGCTCCGGATAGGCGGGAACGGGACATTGTGCGCAGGCCTCGGAAGGCGACCCCTGGCCTCTTCTTTGCCCCCGACCCTGCTCTCGGGCTTTAAAAAAATTTTTTTAAAATCTGTAGAGCAATTACCCGCAAATGGCAGAGGTTCCAAGTTCGAGTCGTAGTCCGGTACACAGTTTGTGTTATGTATGAGGCGGAACTATGGGCCTCATGGAAAAAGGGTGACCCGGCTGAGTCACGCAATTTGACTCTTAGTCTCATCACGAGGTGTGGCCATTAATTGCACGCGTTGATCACGTAGGCTGACGTGAGGATCAATGAACTATACTTGACGGGATGTACCTGGAACATCTTAGGTGACTAGAAAGTTAGTAGACAGGAATACAATTAAATTCTTCTTCATGTGCCGTCTCCTCTAAGAAGGTTGGCTGCCATCATGGCAATTTCTGATCTTGATTTGGCCGATCTAAGGAGTTCTGACGTTGAACAGTTGTACCAATTTTTTAAATTGTCAATCCAGGATGTCCGTCTTCTACCCCTCGTTCTCTTCCCACAATTTTCCCTTCTAGTATTATTCGCAATATTTTGTAATTTACTCCCCTAATAACATGGCCTAAATATTGTAGCTTCCTTACTTTAATAGTTTTAATTAATTCTTTTTCCTTTCCCATTCTTCTTAGGACATCTTGATTAGTAATCCTCGACACCCAACTAATTCTAAGTATTCTTCTATATGCCCACAGTTCAAAAGCTTCTAAACTGTTCATGTCCTTCTTTTTCAATGTCCACGCTTCCATTCCGTATAATAATTTTGAGAATACATAGCATCTTAGCAACCTCATTTTTGTGTTTAAACAAATGTCTCTCGAACAGAATGCATTTTTCATCTTATTAAAGATACTTCTGGCCTGTCCTATTCTCGATTTAATTTCTTCTGAGCTTTCAATCTCCTCATTTACAATTGTTCCGAGATATTTAAATTTACGTACTTGATCGACTCTTTCCCTATTGCTTGTAAGATTTTCTTGTTGGTGTGTTTTAGATATCACCATGAACTTAGTCTTGCTTACGTTAAGAGTCAAGCCAAATTCTTCACTTTTTTCTGCGACTTTGTCAAGAAGTAATTGTAGATCTTTGAGGTTTCCAGCTAGTAGTACAGTGTCATCAGCAAACCTAACATTGTTAATGTTTAGCCCATTCACTTTAATGCCAGCTATTTCATTTGATAGAGCTGCCTGGATTATGTCTTCTGAATACATATTAAACAATAAGGGTGAGAGAACGCAACCTTGTCTCACACCCCTCTTTATTTCTATATCATTCGATAATTCATTTTCTACCTTCACGGTTGCGGTTTGATTGTAGTAGAGGTTGTATATAATGCGGATGTCTTTCTTATCAAGTGTTTTCTTTTCTAACAATTCTATGAGATGATCATGACGAACTTTGTCAAATGCTTTATTATAATCCAGAAAGCACACATATAGTGGCTGGTTAACCTCCATACATCGTTGCGCTAATATGTTAAAAGCAAACAATGCTTCTCTTGTACCGAGGGAACTTCTAAAACCGAATTGTGTTTCACTTATACCTTCTTCTACTTTTTTGTATATTCGTTGGTGTATAACTTTTAGAAATATCTTTAAGGTGTGACTCATTAAGCTTATTGTACGGTGATCATTACAAGTTTTGGCATTAGCCTTTTTGGGTAATGTAACAAAGGTAGATGTCAACCAATCCCTAGGAATAATTCCCGAATTATAAATATCATTAAACAATTGTACAAATATATCTATATGGTCTATTCCTATGAGTTTCAGGATGTCATTTGGTATCTTATCCGGTCCAGGGGCTTTTCCTGTCTTCGATTTGTTGATAACATGTAATATTTCTTCTTTCGATATGCTTGGTCCTCGTTCTCCAATCATGTTATCATAAAATTTTTGATCTTTCCTTGTGTCTTCAAATAGTTCTTTGACATATTCTGTCCACCTGTCCAGTTTACCTTTAACATCAGGAATTATTTTGTCATTTTTATCTAACAATAAACTTGTACTTTTCTTTTTATTAAGTCCAGCTAAATCTTTAACTTTTTTGTGTAAGTTGAAACTATCATGTCTTGTTTCATAACTCTCAATTTCAGAGCATTGTTCCTTGTACCATTCTTCTTTTGCTCGCCGTGTTTCTTTTCGTATTTCTGCATGTAATCTTTTATACTCACTTTCATCTCTATTTTTAAGTATTCTTCTTTGTTCCATCAATTGTAATATCTTCTCTGTCATCCACTTCTTTTTCATGTTGTCGTGTTTGGTCACCATTGTGTTTTTACATGCATTATTTAATGTGTCTTTTATAAGTTCCCATTTGCCATCAATATCTTCTGTTTGATTATTCTTTATCCTAACTAATTCCTTATTAATCTCTTCAGAAGTCTTTTGTTTAGTCAAGGGGTCTCTTAGAATAGTTGTATTTATATAGTCCTTCTTTTGTTTCTTTTGTATGGCTTTCAGTTTCACATGGAACTTTGCTACTAAAAGGTTATGATCAGAAAATATATCAGCTCCCGGATATGTTTTCACACCATGAATAGAATTTTTGTACCTCTTGTTTATAAGTATGAAATCAATTTGATTTCTGCAAACTTCTTCATTACAGTCTCTTGGTGATTTCCAAGTATAAAGTCTTCGTTTTGGGAGTTTAAAAAATGTGTTTGTAATAGACAGATTGTTTTCCTGGCAAAATTGTGACAGCAAATCTCCTCTTTCATTTCTTGTTCCTAAACCAAAAGGTCCAATAAGATCACCTTCACTTCCTTCACCTATTTTGGCATTAAAATCTCCCATGATGATAATAATGTCTCTGCTTTTTGAGGTTCCTATTGCTTGTGTTACTTCTTCATAAAATTTTCCTATTTCTTCTTGGTCTTTGTCGGCTGTTGGAGCATAGATTTGGATTAAATTAATATTTGTTTGTTTCGTTTGTAAATGTAGACTGATTACTCTATCTGAGATTGGTAAAATGCTTTTGACAGATTTACTAGCATACTCATCTAAAATTATTCCTACCCCATTCCTGTGCTGGCTATCAGAATTTCCCGAGTAATATACTTTCATGTTGTCAATGGTCATTTCTCCTGAGTCAGGCCATCTTGTTTCACTTACACCCAAAATATTAATTTTTAGATGTTTCATTTCTTGTATAACATTATTTACTTTGCCTGGTTGGTATAATGATCTTACATTCCAAGTTGCTATTGTTGCATTATTTTTGTATTTACTTGTGGCATTGTTCAAGGCTCTCCCCCCCGGAGATCCGAGTGGGGGAGTTGAAACTCCGGATAATTTGACATTGAACTCTGCCATGATGAGTTTTCCTGGGGATATCCATTGGATCTTTAATGCTGTGGTTTCCCGTTGCCTTCAGCATCCTATGCCGTTGACCACCCTTGGTGATTCTTCCGTCTTTAGGAGTGATTTCTCGCTCCAATTAAATACTTAACTTTAATTCAGCATCAGCGGTGAACGTCTATCTTGACTTTGTAGCCGGCCGAAGTGGCCGTGCGGTTAAAGGCGCTGCAGTCTGGAACCGCAAGACCGCTACGGTCGCAGGTTCGAATCCTGCCTCGGGCATGGATGTTTGTGATGTCCTTAGGTTAGTTAGGTTTAACTAGTTCTAAGTTCTAGGGGACTAATGACCTCAGCAGTTGAGTCCCATAGTGCTCAGAGCCATTTGACTTTGTAAAAAATGGCTCTTAGCACTATGGGACTCAACTTCTGAGCTCATTAGTCCCCTAGAACTTAGAACTAGTTAAACCTAACTAACCTAAGGACATCACACACATCCATGCCCGAGGCAGAATTCGAACCTGCGACCGTAGCGGCCTCGCGGTTCCAGACTGCAGCGCCTAGAACCGCACGGCCACTTCGGCTGGCTTGACTTTGTACAGTAATATTTACAAATGCAAATTCTGATTGCTTCACACATATAGATCAATTGTCAATGCATAAACTGTAGTGGCGCGTGGCTAGGTCGTAGCTACTGACTTAGCTGAAGGCTATGCTAACTAGCGTCCCTGCAAGTGAGATCTCTGAAGCTGTAACAAGTGAACCATTCCTATTTAAGTCGGCTGTAGAACTGGGCAGTGCGCTAGCTTGTCTCGTAAGACCAGCCGAGTGGCGGCGCTCGGTCTGCTAGCGTCGACAGTGGCGACTCGCGGGTCCGATGTGTACTGGCGGACCGCGGCCGATTTGAAGCCTACAACCTAGCAAGTGTGGTGCCTTGCGGCGACACCACAGTTTGAACCTACCAGGCAGTTTAAAATCTTCGTACTTAGTGTCTGGAACTGCGAAGAGTTGGATATGAGAAACATTTCGAAAAAGGCGCAATAAACAAACAAACAGTAAAATAAAATGGTGTCGAAGGAGACTTTGCAGTCCTGTTCTTACTCTGCCGCCATACACGGACACAGAAAATGAATAACAGTGACGCTCGAGTAAGGTCTAAGTTGTAAGGATCGTTGAAGGAATGGAAGAGGAGAAAGGAGCGTGCGTTGTTTACGCGCGGGCTGGCGCTGCAGCACGGTTGGGAAACCGCATTCCTGCCGCGCCGCCGCCGCGGCTGTTCGCTGCACCCACCCACCCACCGCTGCCAGCTTCCGTCGTGACGCACGCGCAGCGCTCGTGGCTTCCTGGAACTGCAAAACAAGAGACGGGGGCGGCCGGACACTCCGCGTGCGCCGGCTGACACAGGCGGGTCCGCCGCTCCCCCCACTTGTCCCATTATGCACGACACCCGAGCCCGGCACGGCAAAAGCGTCGCTCCCGCAAAGAAACCTCACGGAAAGGCGCTTGCGACACTCTCGCGCACTCTCACATTTATCAACTTCTTTTCTTCTGTTTCAGCAATATTTTATCCTTTCATAAACTGTCAGTCCTAAGTCTATATTTTGCTGTATTTACTTATTTTCTATGATACTGTGAATGTTTTACTTCGAACCAAACGATGATGCGGACAGTGGCAGTTGTAAGTTAGAATACTCAATTTCAGGTAACAAACTTACTGTTTACTATCTCATTTGTCGCACGAACATCAACAATTTAAAATACGTAATGTCTGGATAACGCAAGTAGGTTGCGAGAAATACCTTCACAGTGAAACTTCATGTTAGCCAAACCCCCTACAGGACTGAATAATCCCAAACTCCTATCTGAAACAATAATTCAAATTCTGAAGGTGGCAGGGGTAAAATACAGGGAACGAAAGGCTATTTACAATTTGTACATAAACCAGGTGTCAGTTATAAGAGTCGAGGGGTATGAAAGGGAAGCAGTGGTTGAGAAGGGAGTGAGACAGGGTTGTAGCTTATCCCCGATGTTATTCAATCTGTAAATCGAGCAAGCAATAAAGGAAACAAAAGAAAAGTTCGGAGTAGGTATTAAAATCCATGGAGAAGAAATAAAAACTTTTGAGGTTCGCAGATGACATTGTAATGCTGTCAGAGACAGCAAAGGACTTGGAAGAGCAGTTGAACAGAATGAACAGTGTCTTGAAAGGGGGATATAAGATGAACATCAACAAAAGCAAAACGAGGATAATGGAATGCAGTCGAATTAAATCGGGTGATGCCTAGCGAATTACATTAGGAAATGAGACGCTTAAAGTGGTAAATGAGTTTTGCAACTTGGGGAGCATAATAACTGATGATGGTTGAAGCAGAGAGGATACAAAATGTTGACTGGCAATGGCGAGGAAAACGTTTCTAAAGAAGAGTAATTTGTTAACATCGAGTATTTAAATGTCAGGAAGTCGTTTCTGAAAGTATTTGTATGGAGTGTAGCCATGTATGGAAGTGAAACATGGACGATAAATAGTTTAGACAAGCTTTTGAAATGTGGTACTACAGAAGAATGCTGAGGATTAGATGGGTAGATCACATAACAAATGAGGAGGTATTGAATCGAACTGGAGAGAAGAGAAATTTGTGGCACAACTTGACTAGAAGAAGGCATCGGTTGGTAGGGCATAGTCTGAGGCATCAAGGGATCACCAATTTAGTATTGGAGGGAAGCGTGGAGGGTAAAAATCGTAGACGCAGACCAAGAGATGAATACACTAAACAGATTCAGAAGGATGTAGGTTGCAGTAGGTACTTGTAGATGAAGAAGCTTGCACAGGATAGAGTAGCATGGGGAGCTGCATCAAACCAGTCTCTGGACTGAAGAGCACAACAGAAACAATACGCCATCTCACACATATCCATAAGGCCACGTCTCATTAGTGCTACTGACCAACTGAAACCACTAACTACTGACTAACTTCATACACCCAGCGCGCGCATCCTAGGAGCAATACAAAACACAAAGAAACATTGACGATAGACAAAGATTACGTTTTACCACTGGGCACAATGTAACCAGATGCTGCTGCTGCTGCATGATTATCAATACATCATCACCAATTTCATATGAACATATTGGACCTTTAGACGCTGCACCACTCATACCACGTGGCCCACTTTTAAAATGTAAACTTTCACGACTAAAATGTCACACTGATCAAACTATTGCGGGCTATTATGCCGTGATACAACGAATTTGTTGGAGAAACTCAAAGTTTCTGCACCAACAGCGGAGGACACCTTCGAGGGCGATTGTAGATTCTATGAAGATCTGGTTCACACATTAGCTCTTTGCTGACTGAAGTAAAGTTTCGTTTCTACGTACTTCCTCTCAGAAGTGTGGCTCCACACGTTACCAAAAATCGAAAGCAGTGTTGGCCGTTCCCGGTTGTTTTCGTCCCCACTGCTATCGCCCGACGCTGGCAATGGTGTCTTGTTTAATAATGACCATCACCTCTCACTATAATCTATCGCAATGTTCTAATGAACAAGCCTAATGAAAATATACGAGTGTACGGAAAATCAGCCCGGCAAATGTAACACTACCGCGTCATTCTCAACAGAAAGAAACTTGTAGTGCGTCCCAGGGAGTGCTATCTGACTGTTACTGTTCACAATATACAGGGTGTAACTAAATTTCCTTTACAGACTTTGAGGACATGTTCTTTACAGCACAACAAGAAAAAAAGTTTAGTGAACATGGGCTCAAAAGTGCTGCGGGCACTTGCTCATCTTCGATACTGTGAAGCACATCTCGTCTACTGCTAGCTCCTTGCCTTCCATATTTTGGGAGGAGGTAGTATGGACCAAAACTAAAAAAAATCTCCAGTAAACATGGGCTCCAAAATCCATACCTTATGAGCTATGAATATGTTTTGGTGTAAGGAACGTTTCCTGGAAATCTGTAAAGGGAATTTAGTTGCACCCTATACACACAAATTACTTAGTAGTGACGTCGGAAGTTCCAAGGGGCTTTCTGCAGATGATGCTGTTGAATACAGATAAGTCGCGTAGCTAGGAAATTAAAGCGAAATGCTGAGAATCCACGCTTGGTGCAGGAACTGGCAGTTGACCCTCAACATAAACAAATGTAACGTGTTGCGAATACACATTCAGAAAGACCCTCTATTGTATGATTGCACGATGGCAGAACAATCACAGGAAACAGTTACATTTATAAAAATCTAGAACTATACGTACCGAGCGATTTCAAGTGGAACGACCACATGAAATTGACTGCAGGTAACGATGACGCCAGACAGATTCATTGTGGAGTCCTCAGCAGATGTAGCTCATCAACAAAGGAAGTAGCATACAAAACATTCGTTAAATCAATACTTGAATATTGCTCGTCACTGTGGGATCCGTACCACATAGGATTGATACAGGAAATAGAGAGGATCCAAAGAAGAGCAGTACAATTCGTTACAGATTCATTTAGGAACTAGGAGTTAGGTGCGTGGACAGGATCGTTCCTGTCATTAATGTTGATAGGAAGGGAAGTGTTTTTAAGTTGCTGGTCGTTAAAACGAAAGCGTCGCTGAGATGCTCAGTCAAATCTAGTGGCTGACGCCGCGAGAGAGGCATTCTGCATCACGGTATGGTGTGCTGTTAAAGTTCCGAGAGCGCACTTTCCTAGAAGACGCAACTAATATATTACTTCCTCATACACGTATCTCGCGAAAAAAGACCAGGAAGATAAAGTTCGAGAGTTTCAGTCCCACACGGAGGCTTACCAGCGGTCGTTCTTCCCGCGAACCATTTGCGACTGGAACAGGAAAAGGCTAAGTGACTTTGCTACACAAGGTACCCTCCGCCACACACCATAAGGTGGCTTGATGAATACAGATGTAGGTAACCGCCTGCGGCAGCCAAAACTTGAGTCTTATCAAATCGTATCTGTTGGTCTTCTGGCTGCAAAACGAGTTCCGAAACAGCTGCGCTACCTGTTTTCAATCCTCCTGAAGTTGCCCATGCCGGCCGAAGTGGCCGTGCGGTTATAGGCGCTGCAGTCTGGAACCGCAAGACCGCTACGGTCGCAGGTTCGAATCCTGCCTAGGGCATGGATGTTTGTGATGTCCTTAGGTTAGTTAGGTTTAACTAGTTCTAAGTTCTACGGGACTAATGACCTCAGCAGTTGAGTCCCATAGTGCTCAGAGCCATTTTGAAGTTGCCCATATGTTCTTCTAGTGGTTTTCCTGTGGTTTGTTTTGTAGTACCTACGTACACATCTCCACCACTCCTATAAATTTCTGCTTTTTCCAGGGGTTTGCGAACGTCCTTCGATGATCTTAGGTGCTCCTGTATTTTTCGGAACTGTTTGTGAGCTACACCGTTATTTTATTCAGTCTCTTAAATACACTCCTGGAAATTGAAATAAGAACACCGTGAATTCATTGTCCCAGGAAGGGGAAACTTTATTGACACATTCCTGGGGTCAGATACATCACATGATCACACTGACAGAACCACAGGCACACAGACACAGGCAACAGAGCATGCACAATGTCGGCACTAGTACAGTGTATATCCACCTTTCGCAGCAATGCAGGCTGCTATTCTCCCATGGAGACGATCGTAGAGATGCTGGATGTAGTCCTGTGGAACGGCTTGCCATGCCATTTCCACCTGGCGCCTCAGTTGGACCAGCGTTCGTGCTGGACGTGCAGACCGCGTGAGACGACGCTTCATCCAGTCCCAAACATGCTCAATGGGGGACAGATCCGGAGATCTTGCTGGCCAGGGTAGTTGACTTACACCTTCTAGAGCACGTTGGGTGGCACGGGATACATGCGGACGTGCATTGTCCTGTTGGAACAGCAAGTTCCCTTGCCGGTCTAGGAATGGTAGAACGATGGGTTCGATGACGGTTTGGATGTACCGTGCACTATTCAGTGTCCCCTCGACGATCACCAGTGGTGTACGGCCAGTGTAGGAGATCGCTCCCCACACCATGATGCCGGGTGTTGGCCCTGTGTGCCTCGGTCGTATGCAGTCCTGATTGTGGCGCTCACCTGCACGGCGCCAAACACGCATACGACCATCATTGGCACCAAGGCAGAAGCGACTCTCATCGCTGAAGACGACACGTCTCCATTCGTCCCTCCATTCACGCCTGTCGCGACACCACTGGAGGCGGGCTGCACGATGTTGGGGCGTGAGCGGAAGACGGCCTAACGGTGTGCGGGACCGTAGCCCAGCTTCATGGAGACGGTTGCGAATGGTCCTCGCCGATACCCCAGGAGCAACAGTGTCCCTAATTTGCTGGGAAGTGGCGGTGCGGTCCCCTACGGCACTGCGTAGGATCCTACGGTCTTGGCGTGCATCCGTGCGCCGCTGCGGTCCGGTCCCAGGTCGACGGGCACGTGCACCTTCCGCCGACCACTGGCGACAACATCGATGTACTGTGGAGACTTCACGCCCCACGTGTTGAGCAATTCGGCGGTACGTCCACCCGGCCTCCCGCATGCCCACTATACGCCCTCGCTCAAAGTCCGTCAACTGCACATACGGTTCACGTCCACGCTGTCGCGGCATGCTACCAGTGTTAAAGACTGCGATGGAGCTCCGTATGCCACGGCAAACTGGCTGACACTGACGGCGGCGGTGCACAAATGCTGCGCAGCTAGCGCCATTCGACGGCCAACACCGCGGGTCCTGGTGCGTCCGCTGTGCCGTGCGTGTGATCATTGCTTGTACAGCCCTCTCGCAGTGTCCGGAGCAAGTATGGTGGGTCTGACACACCGGTGTCAATGTGTTCTTTTTTCCATTTCCAGGAGTGTATATTCCTTACGTGGTCAGTAAGGTTTTGAATGTACGGTAGGAAATCCATACCTTTCGCCGACCTCTGTACGTAGCTATGATCTTCACGCGGCGGTCTTTCCGCTCTTTTTATCTCAGCGGATAAATACCCCTTCACCATTCCGGCTGAATACCCGTTCACCAATGCGTTGCTGACAATGTCTGTGGTCTGCGATACGACTTGCAGATGTTCTGCGCAGATGGGGACGAAAGTTTGGGTTTCTCTAAGAAAATCATTCTACAGCCGCTCAATAGAATAGCCCGAAAGATCTTAATAAGTGTGATTGTGATACACTTCAACGTTTGACGTATGGGAACTGTTTCTCAGATGCAGTGCAATTATCTAAAGTATCCTCCTGTTCCTTCTGCAGGGCTGCCTTTGACTAATAACACAGCCGACGCAACAAATGGCCAAGTATTGTTAAACTATTTAGCTACTGCATTCAAGCTTATGAACTATCTAGACGTAATTTGTCTGTTGTTTACTACAGGTTTGTAGATGAATTAAGCCTGTTACTAGGTTTATCACAAAGGTACCAAAAACGACAACGCAACGACAATAGCATTCCTGTAATTTTATTCAACTGCTTACGAACTGATGACGTACATTTCCTGCGATGGCACTGGACCACAAAGCTAGCAGAGTCGAACATTCGTACGAAAC
This sequence comes from Schistocerca nitens, assembly GCF_023898315.1. NCBI lineage: Eukaryota > Metazoa > Arthropoda > Insecta > Orthoptera > Acrididae > Schistocerca > Schistocerca nitens. Next base: position 169,859,172 of record NC_064619.1, read on the forward strand.
TGCTAACACGGGTATTTTTCCATGAAGACGAAGAAGGTGGTGTTATGTGCAGTGCGGATTGCCGAACTTTGCACTGGTCTTGGGAGTTCAATCCGAAACCAGTCTAGGGAATGAGGACAAGCAATACTTGCTGCTGGTGATATAGCTCGTCTCGGCAACCCCATTAGTGAGATCCAGGGTAAGTTGTTTATCGTATTTCAAGCTTTCATTTTCACAATAGTTTATTACACGCACAACAGTGCACAAGCACTCGACCAATTTGCCGTACGACACAGCTACAAGCATGACTTGACACCATCAGGATTTGATTATGTGCTACGAAAAAGCATAACGATCAGTCCTAGTTTTCTTGCACTTGCGATCTACTATTACAGCTTTGAGAAAGTTCATGTTTTCTGCAACTTCCATCCGGTGAATCCCGTATTGCTGATAGGGTTGCCAACTTTCTTTTGTCGAAATAAGGGAGACCTTGACCCGACATGCTAATGTAATTTAGGTTGTGTTTCAATGTATGATACAAAACGATAACTCACCCATTGCAGCTTTGTCGGATTCACCACTAGTGGGACTATCACTTAGGCACTGAAAATATCTGGATATCCCCTGACTCTGCTTTTGTGTCCTTCGGTGTTGGCGTGCTGCTGACAGTCTGTATTACCACCATGTGCTATGCTGAATTCACGCTTGCAAAGGGTGCAATACGCTTTAGAATGTTTCCTTTTACAGGATTAACCCATAAATGAGTTTCTTCCCATTTATTCTGTTTTATGCGGAGTTTTTGATTCTTCCATTTCGCGTAACTCAGATTAGGCGGAGCGACAAAGAAACAAGGTAATCGCAACGTGACTCGAGACACCGTGTTATGTTTTGTTTTCCCTGCTTATCGATGTAGTAACTGTATCGTAATACTATGCCGTATCGATTAATCGGTGTTGTAACCATCGTCCAGCAACGAGATTTGAAAATGTGCGACAGGATTAAATCTTAATCTGTGTTTTTCTCAAATACGGGAGACGGGAATAGGCTTAAAAATTCAGAAGAATTTGGAATTCCCGCATAATACGGGAGAGTTGGCAACCCTAGTCGGTGAGTATGATGTAACGGAACCGCGAACTCCATGGGAGACATACGACCGGCGCATTGTTTAAGCAGCTGTATCCTTTTTCACATGCATCAGAGTTGAAATTCCTGCCAGGCCGAGTCTGGTGTTCCATTGTTTTCCTTAGCCTTTTCATCTGAATGCTGGGATGGTACTTTCCTCTCCTCTGCTTGTCCAGTTGAGCTAGTGCTCCAGTGACCTAGCGGGTGCCGAGACAGAGTAGACCATAACCCTGAGCACTAGCTTCCTGCTCGTAGCGGACCCTGCGGGGACAGGAAGTGTGGCACAGTGCTGCGGAAGCCTCCCACGGATGACCCAGTTCGCCTCGCCACTGGATAACCGACCCTCAGGCTCAACTTCCGAGTGCGTCCTCCACATCACGCAGCATCAGACTGTTAAACATACGTGCTCTCTCTGCTGGAATCAGGTGTCCCTGTAATCATTGATTACAGTTAATAAGTTAATTCCAAATCCGATTATGAATACGTTAATGTTACATAGGTGAAATCATTTTGCTAATCCTGATACCTAGGCTGTCTATTGTGATAACCCCAGAACTAACGCGTCTGTCATATTTCTAAATCAATAAGCGAAATGTATTTCGGCTGGCGTCCGCAGCTCGTGATCTAGTGGCTTGCGTTGCTCTCTCTGGCTCCCTGGATTCCGGGTTCGATTCCCGGCTGGATTGACGATTTTCTCTGCCCGGGGAGTGGGTGTTTGTGTAGTCATCATTTCATTATCATTCGTAGAAGCGGCTAGATTGGACTGTGTAAAGACTGGGATTTTGTACGGGTGCTGATGACCGCGCAGTTGAGCACCGTACAAACCAAACATCATCATCGGCTGCCGGCTGATGTAGAAGCAGAGGCGTATTACGTAGCTTTCCTGTAAAACCATATTATGTCTTCTACATCTATTCTCTGCGAGCCACCTTATAAAGTGTGGCGGAGCGTATTTAGCGTACAACTTTCACCTCTCACCACCCCTCCCCCACACCTATTGTGTTCCAGTCTTGAATGGTGAGCGAGGTGACCGATTGTTGCTAGGGTTTCGTGTGAGGTTGTTGTTGTTGTGGTCTTCAGTCCTGAGACTGGTTTGATGCAGCTCTCCATGCTGCTCTATTCTGTGCAAGCTTCTTCATCTCCCAGTACCTACTGCAACCTACATCCTTCTGAATCTGCTTCGTGTATTCATCTCTTGGTCTCCCTCTACGACTTTTACCCTCCACGCTGCCCTCAAATGCTAAATTTGTGATCCCTTGATGCCTCAAAACATGTCCTACCAATCGATCCCTTCTTCTAGTCAAGTTGTGCCACAAACTTCTCTTCTCCCCAATCCCATTCAATACCTCCTCATTAGTTACGTGATCTACCCACCTTATCTTCAGCATTCTTCTGTAGCACCACATTTCGAAAGCTTCTATTCTCTTCTTGTCCAAACTAGTTATTGTCCATGTTTCACTTCCATACATGGCTACACTCCATACAAATACTTTCAGAAACGACTTCCTGACATTTAAATCTATACTCGACGTTAACAAATTTCTCTTCTTCAGAAACGATTTCCTTGCCATTGCCAGTCTACTTTTTATATCCTATCTACTTCGACCATCGTCAGTTATTTTACTCCCTAAATAGCAAAACTCCTTTACTACTTTAAGTGTCTCATTTCCTAATCTAATTCCCTTAGCATCACCCGATTTAATTTGACTACATTCCATTATCCTCGTTTTGCTTTTGTTGATGTTCATCTTATATCCTCCTTTCAAGACACTGTCGATACCGTTCAACTGCTCTTCCAAGTCCTTTGCTATCTCTGACAGAATAACAATGTCATCGGTGAACCTCAAAGTTTTTACTTCTTCTCCATGAATTTTAATACCTACTCCGAATTTTTCTTTTGTTTCCTTTACTGCTTGCTCAATATACAGATTGAATAACATCGGGGAGAGGCTGCAACCCTGTCTCACTCCTTTCCCAACCTCTGCTTCCCTTTCATGCCCCTCGACTCTTATAACTGCCATCTGGCTTCTGTACAAATTGTAAATAGCCTTTCGCTCCCTGTATTTTACCCCTGCCACTTTCAGAATTTGAAAGAGACTATTCTAGTTAACGTTGTCAAAAGCTTCCTCTAAGTCTACAAATGCTAGAAACGTAGGTTTGCCTTTCCTTAATCTTTCTTCTAAGATAAGTCGTAAGGTTAGTATTGCCTCACGTGTTCCAACATTTCTACGGAATCCAAACTGATCTTCCCCGTGGTCCGCTTCTACCAGTTTTTCCATTCGTCTGTAAAGAATTCGCGTTAGTATTTTGCAGCTGTGACTTATTAAACTGATAGTTCGGTAATTTTCACATCTGTCAACACCTGCTTTCTTTGGTATTGGAATTATTATATTCTTCTTGAAGTCTGAGGGTATTTCGCCTGTCTCATACATCTTGCTCACCAGATGGTAGAGTTTTGTCATGACTGCCTCTCCCAAGGCCATCAGTAGTTCTAATGGAATGTTGTCTACTCCCGGGGCCTTGTTTCGACTCAGGTCTTTCAGTGCCCTGTCAAACTCTTCACGCAGTATCGTATCTCCCATTTCGTCTTCATCTACACCCTCTTCCATTTGCATAATATTGTCCTCAAGCACATAGCCCTTGTATAAACCCTCTATATACTCCTTCCACATTTCTGCTTTCCCTTCTTTGCTTAGAACTGGGTTTCCATCTGAGCTCTTGATATTCATACATGTGGTTCTCTTCTCTCCAAAGGTCTCTTTAATTTTCCTGTAGGCAGTATCTATCTTACCCCTAGTGAGACAAGCCTCTACATCCTTACATTTGTCCTCTAGCCATCCCTGCTTAGCCATTTTGCACTTCCTGTTGATCTCATTTTTGAGACGTTTGTATTCCTTTTTGCCTGCTTCATTTACTGGATTTTTATATTTTCTCTTTTCATGAATTAAATTCAATATTTCTTCTGTTACCCAAGGATTTCTATTAGCCCTCGTCTTTTTACCTACTTGATCCTCTGCTGCCTTTACTACTTCATCCCTCAGAGCTACCCATTCTTCTTCTACTGTATTTCTTTCCCCCATTCCTGTCAATTGTTCCCTTGTGCTCTCCCTGAAACTCTCTACAACCTCTGGTTCTTTCAGTTTATCCAGATCCCATCTCCTTAAATTCCCACCTTTTTGCAGTTTCTTCACTTTCAATCTGCAGTTCATAACCAATAGATTGTGGTCAGAATCCACATCTGACCTGGAAATGTCTTACAATTTAAAACCTGGTTCCTAAATCTCTGTCTTACCATTATATAATCTATCTGATACCTTTTAGTATCTCCAGGATTCTTCCAGGTATACAACCTTCTTTTATGATTCTGGAACCAAGTGTTAGCTATGATTAAGTCATGCTCTGTGCAAAATTCTACAAGGCGGCTTCCTCTTTCATTTCTTCCCCCCAATCCATATTCACCTACTATGTTTCCTTCACTCCCTTTTCCTACTGACGAATTCCAGTCACCCATGACTATTAAATTTTCGTCTCCCTTCACTACCTGAATAATTTCTTTTATCTCGTCATACATTTCATCTATTTCTTCATCATCTGCAGAGCTAGTTGGCATATAAACTTGTACTACTGTAGTAGGCATGGGCTTTGTGTCTGTCATGGCCACAATAATGCGTTCACTATGCTGTTTGTAGTAGCTAACCCGCACTCCTATTTTTTTATTCATTATTAAACCTACTCCTGCATTACCCCTATTTGATTTTGTATTTATAACCCTGTAATCACCTGACCAAAAGTCTTGTTCTTCCTGCCACCGAACTTCACTAATTCCCACTATATCTAACTTTAACCTATCCATTTCCCTTTTTAAATTTTCTAACCTAACTGCCCGATTAAGGGATCTGACATTCCACGCTCCGATCCGTAGAACGCAAGTTTTCTTTCTCCTGATAACGACGTCCTCCTGAGTAGTCCCCGCCCGGAGATCCGAATGGGGGACTATTTTACCTCCGGAATATTTTACCCAAGAGGACGCCATCATCATTTAATCATACAGTAAAGCTGCATTTCCTCGGGAAAAATTACGGCTGTAATTTCCCCTTGCTTTCAGCCGTTCGCAGTGCCAGCGCAGCAAGGCCGTTTTGGTTAATGTTACAAGGCCAGATCAGTCACTCATCCAGACTGTTGCCCCTGCAACTACTGAAAAGGCTGCTGCCCCTCTTCAGGAACCACATGTTTGGGTTGTCTGGCCTCTCAACAGATACCCCTCCGTTGTGGTTGCACCTACGGTACGGCCATCTGTGTCGCTGAGGCACGCAAGCCTCCCCACCAACGGCAAGGTCCATGGTTCATGGGGGGTCGTGTGAGGTAGAATGTTACTAATTTTACTTTCAAGGTCTTTTCACTAGATGTATCTAGGAGAAAGCAATAGGTTGGTTGACTCTCCTTGCAATGTACGCTCTAGGAAATTTTAATAGTAAACCACATGATGAAGCACAACGCCTTTCTTACAGCGCCTGGCACTGGAGTTTGATTAGCCACTCTGTGACACCTTCGAGCTTGCAAAACAAATGTATAACGTAAGGGGATGCTCTTCTCTGCATCTTCCCTAGTTACTCTATTAGTACTAAGCGTTAAGAGTCCCGAACTGATAAACAGTTTTGAATTACCCGTCGAATGAGAGTTTTCTAAGCTACGAGGGTCACTCCAAAAGAAATGCACACTATTTTTGTAAAAACACAGTTTTCATTCTGCATGTGTGAAAGTTTTCAGTGTGTAGATACATCCTTCCCGCATGTTCTCTAACTTAGTTCAACCTGTTCCCGTGAGTGGCGCCGCCACAGCCTGTCTCCCAGATGGCTGCTACACTTGACGTTCGTCAGAAGCAACATGCTGTCATAGAATTCCTGTACTGTGAAAACGAGACACTGGGAAACATCCACAAGAGGTTGAAAAAGATGTATGGAGATGCTGCTGTCGATCGCAGTACCGTTAGTCGGTGGGGAATCAGATTACGTGATGAAAGCGGGCACGGCAATATTGAGGACTGTCTTCGTAGCGGCAGGCCTCGTACTGCATACACTACAGACAATGTGCAGAGAGTTAACGAATTGGTGACTGCTGACAGACGCATCACAGTGAACGAATTGTCACGCTACTTTGGGATACGGGAAGGAAGTGTTTGCAGAATACTGGAAGTGTTGGCGTTAAAAAAGGTTTGCGCCAGGTGGGTTCCCAGAATGTTGACAGTGGCTCACAAAGAAACAAGAAAACCAGTATGCAGCGAACATTTGGAACAGCACGAGAGTGGTGCAGATGAATTTCTTGGAAGAATTGTGACAGGTAATGAAACATGGATCCATCATTTTTCACCGGAGACGAAGAGGCAATCAATGGAGTGGCATCACACAAATTCACCCAAGAAAAAAAAAAAAAAGACTCAAAACCACACCTTCTGCTGGAAAAGTTATGTCTACGGTTTTCTTCGATTCCAAAGGACTTTTGCTTGTGGACATCATTCCAAGTGGAACCACCATAAATTCTGATGCATATGTGACGACACTGAAGAAACTTCAAGCTTGACTGAGTCGTGTTCGATCACATCGACAAAAGCAGGATGTTTTGCTGTTACACGACAATGCACGGCCACATGTCAGTCAAAAAACCGTGGAAGCGATCACAAAACTCGGGTGGACAACACTGAAACACCCGCCTTACAGTCCTGACCTGGCTCCATGTGACTATCATCTCTTTGGGAAACTGAAAGACTCTCTTCGTGGAACAAGGTTTTTGAAAATTTGAAAACGGAAAATTTGTGGTAAGGTCTTATGGGACCAAACTGTTAAGGTCATCGGTCCCTAAGGTTACACACTATTTAATCTAACTTAAACTAACTTACGCTAAGGACGACACACAGACCCATGCCCGAGGGAGGACTCGAACCTCCGACGGGGGGAACCGCGCGGACCGTGACAAGACGCCCCAGACCGCGCGGCTATTTGAACACATTACGACGTTTTGAATATTCACATTCCTTACGTATTCCGGAAATGCAACCCTTGGATGCAGTTCTTCCATTCAACAATCAGACTTGCTGTCACTGACACTTGTAGACAAAGTGAAATAAAACAATCACTCTAAACAACCTAGGTTTCGAGAGAGCACTGATGAGTGATCTCAATTGAAATACGATCCCGTTTTACCACCAAATGTTGAATTAATAAAAAGCGAAATATGATGACAGCGTGAGTACAATGAATCAGCTTTGCTGAATATTTTTCGCTAAAACATTTGCGAATGTCTCATGCTGACAAGAACTGAAATTGTAGAAAAATGCAACGAATAGTTAACGATGGAGTTACTGAGCTACGGTTTAGGAGGTATGCAGTCATTGTTTTTTAAACGCACGAGCTGTTGTTCTCATCCACAAGGTATAATGAATTTTTAAGCATAAAATCTGTCTTCCCGAGAAAAAAAAACAAGTTTTATCTTGTAACATATACAAACGAGATTTAGTCTCGTACATACCGTTAGCCAATCAAGGGGGAATGTAGCTTTTAATTACGGCTGTCTCCACGGCAATATAAATTTCCGTCTGCCTGTTTGCGCCTACTTGTTTGGTAACTGCAGGCTTTTCTTTGAGGCGTACCACAGTTTAATTAAGCACAGTCTCTCACATGAGTCTGACAGCTTTATAACAAAATTTTGTAGCTACATACCAAAAGGCGTCGTCCATATCAGTTTTGATGTGTTAGTGACGGACGAAGTTATCTTTAAAATGCCGTACCTACACTACGGGTTTAGTCCTCGGTTCCTTTTCTTTCGTTTGAAGCAGTTTCGCAAACTAAGACTACTTGTTCAACCTCTTCGAAAGATGAAAGTGGCATACAAACTAAATTTCCACGAACAATGCGTTGCTTTCGCAACTTTTCGCAGTGTCTTCTTACGTCCAAGACAAGATCTTAATCAGTACTCTTAGCTTTCAGAGAGACTTCCATCAAGATAACTCTCGCATAATTTGGGAAGACAATAACGCATCAGTAGTCTTTAAAAAATTAAAATTTCCAAGGAACAATAAGCAGCGTATTCTCTGCGGAACGGTTTTCCTGTGTCCTACTATTGTGATCTAAGTTGTACCCACAGAACTTCCAACGTTTATTTCGACGACTGTCTTTCGCAGCAGGTGTTAAAAATAAGTTTTGTTTCGAATGTTTCCTTCTTGCGCGTACTGCAAACTGAAAATGTTTTCCCAAGACGCATGTAGTTTTTGTTGGTTAAGAAACATCTGTGTAATACTATTAACATTACGAATACAGAATACTTTCAATTTTTCAAGAACTACACATGTAAAATTTTTGTTTAATAGAAATATTTTATACGAGCCGTTGGCATCGGAACATGTAACAAGGAAGTGTAAAAGCCATAAGTAACTAGCAATATCAAATCTCTTCCCAAATCAACTTTTTTCAATTTGTGGTAAACGGAAGATTAGTTATTATAGACTCACAGTGTTTACAGCATAGCCGCTGACGATTCTTAGTAAAAGCGGAACGCTTTCGATGAAAGCAACCCACAATTTGCGGTACACTGAAGGCGAAAAAAAAAAAATATCCGTAAACAAGGTTGTTTCTTGTTTCCATTTTGTAAGGTTGTAATGAGAGCTGTAAGTGATCGCTGTAGTTTGAAGGATTGTTTAGTCATGCCTACGTCTTATGGCGGAATAACTGTTTGAAGACGTCTAAGTACGTTAATAGCGACGTGTTAATCGTATTGTCGTCTTCTTGCTAGACGAGAATTACGTAAGCAAATGCTTAGCACTCACCTGGATGTCGAACCCAAGAATAGCGACTATGGCTCTATGGTACTTGCAAGATTTATCTACTGAAAACAGTTTCTTTTGTCGTGGCTATCTAAAATGCACTGTTCGTAATACGACGCAGTTTTCTCTTAGCACGTTTCACTGACCGAATGAGATTGAAAATTTCTTAAAACGCTGTCGTGCTGTTAGAAAAAATCTATCACCCAGCACGTCTTTAAACATTTATTCAATCACCCTGGTTTGCCAAAGAGCCTAAGCAAATGAAAAGTGTCGAGAAATTAGTCTGACGAGGCTCTGTCAAAAATCTCCTTCACCTAATTATTCCCTCAGACCATCACAGAGTCTTCTGCTGAGTGGTTACCTTGCATGTGACAAAGTCCTCGAAGAGTTCTTGAGATCCTGGAGGTGTACGAAATTTTCATACGTAGTCTGTACACCAGTGGTCTCAGTGAATTTTCAGGATAGTTGACTGCCCTAAGATCAGTTGGCGGTATATAATGCAGGTCACCCCTCAGCCTGTTTTAGATTTTCTGTAGTTACGTAAAGGCACTTGAAGAGAATGTCGGGATGTTTCCTCCAATAAATACATGTTCTATTTCCTTTATTTTTGTCTAACTGAACTGGTACTCAGTCTTTCGTAGCTTCCAGAAATAGGAGATATTATAAGATAATTTTCCTTTCTTTTCCTTTAACTGATTCCCTGAACATATGTGTATTAACATTTTTTTTGAAAAATAAACATCCTCTCCTGCCTGAACAGGTTATAACTCCACCGCACAGCATTCTTTCTAATACTGGTGTAACTAGCATTCGTCCACAGATCCAACCGCTCCTCAGACACGTTGCATCTCACTGCTTGCATTTTTGTGCCAGAATTTCAGTAGAAGCACGGTATTACTCCGCTACTTACTGCCACGCTAGAATTTGCAGCTTGACTCCTTGTCAAGAGTGCCTTCAACTTTGGACGAATATTGCCCCACCTTCAAACACACAATCTTCCTCCCTGTAAAGAAAAACCCTCTCTTGTTGGCGCTGGATTCCTGTCCTACGCAAAGCACTGCACAAGTAAATGTTGCTTTGAAGAACAAGCATCACGTTGATCATTTTGGCAGATTTCCATTGGCTTGGTGGACAATTTGATGATTGGAGGCGGTGTCCAAAGAAGAAAATATGTAGATGAGCTAACGGGGAGTTGGAGGGCCGAAGGCAAACATTCGAGTGGAGGTTCGTCTTCCTTCACAACTGTTGTTACTGACCCACGTCAGCGCTGAAATGCTACAGAGGGTTACTGTGCACTGGACTCTCCCTCTTCCTAGGGGTCCCCGCGGCCACAGCTTTGTTTTATTTATATTGACGATTTTACCATTACTTACTTGGAGGCATCTACACTCCTGGAAATGGAAAAAAGAACACATTGACACCAGTGTGTCAGATCCACCATACTTGCTCCGGACACTGCGAGAGGGCTGTACAAGTAATGATCACACGCACGGCACAGCGGACACACCAGGAACCGCGGTGTTGGCCGTCGAATGGCGCTAGCTGCGCAGCATTTGTGCACCGCCGCCGTCAGTGTCAGCCAGTTTGCCGTGGCATACGGAGCTCCATCGCAGTCTTTAACACTGGTAGCATGCCGCGACAGCGTGGACGTGAACCGTATGTGCAGTTGACGGACTTTGAGCGAGGGCGTATAGTGGGCATGCGGGAGGCCGGGTGGACGTACCGCCGAATTGCTCAACACGTGGGGCGTGAGGTCTCCACAGTACATCGATGTTGTCGCCAGTGGTCGGCGGAAGGTGCACGTGCCCGTCGACCTGGGACCGGACCGCAGCGACGCACGGATGCACGCCAAGACCGTAGGATCCTACGCAGTGCCGTAGGGGACCGCACCGCCACTTCCCAGCAAATTAGGGACACTGTTGCTCCTGGGGTATCGGCGAGGACCATTCGCAACCGTCTCCATGAAGCTGGGCTACGGTCCCGCACACCGTTAGGCCGTCTTCCGCTCACGCCCCAACATCGTGCAGCCCGCCTCCAGTGGTGTCGCGACAGGCGTGAATGGAGGGACGAATGGAGACGTGTCGTCTTCAGCGATGAGAGTCGCTTCTGCCTTGGTGCCAATGATGGTCGTATGCGTGTTTGGCGCCGTGCAGGTGAGCGCCACAATCAGGACTGCATACGACCGAGGCACACAGGGCCAACACCCGGCATCATGGTGTGGGGAGCGATCTCCTACACTGGCCGTACACCACTGGTGATCGTCGAGGGGACACTGAATAGTGCACGGTACATCCAAACCGTCATCGAACCCATCGTTCTACCATTCCTAGACCGGCAAGGGAACTTGCTGTTCCAACAGGACAATGCACGTCCGCATGTATCCCGTGCCACCCAACGTGCTCTAGAAGGTGTAAGTCAACTACCCTGGCCAGCAAGATCTCCGGATCTGTCCCCCATTGAGCATGTTTGGGACTGGATGAAGCGTCGTCTCACGCGGTCTGCACGTCCAGCACGAACGCTGGTCCAACTGAGGCGCCAGGTGGAAATGGCATGGCAAGCCGTTCCACAGGACTACATCCAGCATCTCTACGATCGTCTCCATGGGAGAATAGCAGCCTGCATTGCTGCGAAAGGTGGATATACACTGTACTAGTGCCGACATTGTGCATGCTCTGTTGCCTGTGTCTATGTGCCTGTGGTTCTGTCAGTGTGATCATGTGATGTATCTGACCCCAGGAATGTGTCAATAAAGTTTCCCATTCCTGGGACAATGAATTCACGGTGTTCTTATTTCAATTTCCAGGAGTGTATTTCGGGTTCTTCGACCGACGGTTCTTAGATTGGTGATCCGACGTTTCGGCAGTACGAGTGGCTAACAAACAATTGCCTTCCATTGCTGTATCTACACACATATTCTGCAAACCACCGTATGGTGCGTGGTAGAAGTTACCCTGTACCGTGATCTCTCTAATCTTATCTTCATAGTCCTTAAGCGAATGTACGTTGGAGGCAGTAGAATCGTTCCGCAGTCAGCCTCAATTACCGTTCCCTAAATTTTCTCAATGATTTTGCTCGAAAATAACGTCGCTGTCCCTCTAGTGATTTCCGTTAGAGTTCCCGAAGTCTCTCCATAATACTTGCGTGGTGTTCGAAACTACCGGTAACAAATCTACCAGGCCATCTCTGAACTGCTTCGATGTCTTTCTTTAATCCGACCTAGGGATATTCCCAATCAAACAGCTGTCAGTCAAAAAACCCAATCAGACGCATCCAGGCAATGTGTCAAGCAATGGCTGTGACAGTCTGGACGATTAGGTTTATTTATTTATTCTCCCGCCGCCACAGCCGTCGGTTAGCATGAGGAAAGTCATATATGCCTTCTGTTTACGAATCGAGTAAACTTAGTTCTGCGTGTACTCGTAATTTTTACTGTGTATCGAGTTTGCTGAGATGGACGTTTCGAAACATATGCAGAAGTTACCTAAACGAGCGTGAGAAAGCGCCTACAAACCACATGTTGGCTGCCCGTTGAAGCAGACCAGCTGGCGTTAATGCGGTACGCGTATTCGATTCGGGTCTGCGTCACCTCCCCGTCTCTTATGCAAGCACGCTGCGCTATGAGCTATACAAGTGGGTCTTCTTTGTATTATCCATGTAGGAAATGATTTTAAATATCGAATCTCCTTCCACGGTTTTTTTCCCTTTTCCTTCAGTTTTCTTGTCTATAGACACGCTTTTGCAACACAGTCGTAGTACTGTTGACTCCCGTTTGAAATTGGAGGAATCAGACAATTCTTAGACGAAGTTGCGCAACATTTCATAATGTGGGCGTATTGGTAGACGTGGCCTTCAGATACTTTCTTCGCGATGTGGAAAAAACTTCGTCGATTTTGTACTACTTTGTTTTTCTCATTGTTTAACATTTCTTATCAAGATGTGACCAAGGGACAGAGAGTTGTACCTGACTGAACATTTTCGCACAGCATCATGTTTATGGGAAGTTAGTAATTCCGAATATAAAAACCGCAACAACAAAAAATTTACTGTCGAAGTACTGGCCGAAAAATATTGAGTATCAGTGAGTGATATAGAAAAAAAAGAAAAAAAAGAACATCCTGTCTTCTAATTCAAAGTCGAAAGTAAATTACAGCCGAAAAAAGACCCCTCCAGAAACAGTTCGCGTATTCCCCAATGTTTCTTTTGATTTCTTTCACTGTCCAGTATTACCACTACAAAAGCCGCGATCCCAACAAGGTCAGCCGTATTTAGCAAATATGGAGGAAACGGGCATTCAGCTGTGTACACGAGACAAAAATCTAGACTACCTATATACGAGGGCGAGTCAAATGAAAACCTTAAATATTTTTTTTATTTATTATTATTGTGCAGAAGTGGTACAAAGCTGTATCACTTTTCAACATAAGCTCACCCATGCTCAAAGCAAGTCCTCCAGCGCTTACAAAGTGCATAAATTCCTTTAGAAAAAAATTCTTTTGGTATGCCGCGCAACCACTCATGCACCGCGTGGCGTACCTCTTCATCAGAACGGAACTTCTTTCCTCCCATTGCGTCTTTGAGTGGTCCAAACATATGTAAATTACTTGGAGCAAAAGGTCTGCTGAGTATGATGGATGAGGAAGACACTCAAAATGCAGGTCTGTGATTGTTGCATCTGGTGTACGGGCAGTGTGGGGCCTTGCATTGTCATGTTGCAAAAGGACACCTGCTGACAGCAATCCACGTCGCTTTGGTTTGATTGCAGGCCGCAGATGATTTTTTAGGAGATCTGTGTATGATGCACTGGTGACGGTGGTCCCTCTAGGCATGTAATGCTCCAAAATGACGCCTTTTTCGTCCAAAAAGAGAGTCAGCATAACCTTCCCTGCTGATGGTTCCTTTTCGAAACTTGTTTGGTTTTGGTGATGAGGAATGGCGCCATTCCTTGCTCGCTCTCTTCGTTTCCGGTTGGTGGAAGTGAACGCAGGTTTCGTCCCCAGCAACGATTCTTGCAAGGAAGCCATCGCGTTCTAGTTCAAAGCGCCGAAGGAGTTCTTCACAAGCATCATCTCGTCGTTCTCTCATTTCAGGAGTCAGCTGCCGTGGCACCCATCTTGCAGACGCTTTGTGAAACTGGAGCATATCAAGCACAATGTGGTGTGCTAACCCATGACTAATCTGTAAACATGCTGCAATGTCGTTCAGTGTCACTTGGCGGTTTTCCTTAACTGCTACAATGTTCTGTGGAGTGACAACTCGTTGTGCCTGACCTGGACGAGGAGCATCTTCCACTGAAGTCACACCATTAGCGAACTTCCTACTCCATTCGTAGACTTGCTGTTGTGACAAACATGCATCACCGTACTGAACCTACATCCGTCGATGAATTTCAATAGGTTTCACACCTTCACTACCCAAAAACCGAATAACAGAACGCTGTTCTTCCCTGGTGCAAGTCGCAAGTGGGGCTTGCCATCTTTATACTAATACTGCGACGATATGAGTGCATCTGCACTATGCTGCCACCTACAGGCCATTCTGCACGCTGGCGCTTACCAACTTACAGGACAACGGCGCGAAATTTCGATTTGTTATTACAAATTTAGGGTTTTCATTTGACTCACCCTCGTATGTTGTCTAGATACATCTACATCTACATTTATACTCCGCAAGCCACCCAACGGTGTGTGGCGGAGGGCATGTTACGTGCCACTGTCATTACCTCCTTACCAACTTACAGGACAACGGCGCGAAATTTCGATTTGTTATTACAAATTTAGGGTTGTCATTTGACTCACCCTCGTATGTTGTCTAGATACATCTACATCTACATTTATACTCCGCAAGCCACCCAACGGTGTGTGGCGGAGGGCACTTTACGTGCCACTGTCATTACCTCCCTTTCCTGTTCCAGTCGCGTATGGTTCGCGGGAAGAACGACTGCCGGAAAGCGGCGTGCGAGCTCGAATCTCTCTAATTTTACATTCGTGATCTCCTCGAGAGGTATAAGTAGGGGGAGGCAATATATTCGATACCTCATCCAGAAACGCACCCTCTCGAAACCTGGACAACAAGCTACACCGCGATGCAGAGCGCCTCTCTTGCAGAGTCTGCCACTTGAGTTTGCTAAACATCTCCGTAACGCTATCACGCTTACCATATAACCCTGTGACGAAACGCGCCGCTCTTCTTTGGACCTTCTCTATCTCCTCTGTCAACCCGACCTGGTACGGATCCCAAACTGATGAGCAGTACTCAAGTATAGGTCGAACGAGTGTTTTGTAAGCCACCTCCTTTGTTGATGGACTACATTTTCTAAGGACTCTCCCAATGAATCTCAACCTGGCACCCGCCTTACCAACAATTAATTTTATATGATCATTCCACTTCAAATCGTTCCGCACAAATACTCCCAGATATTTTACAGAAGTAACTGCTACCAGTGTTTGTTCCACTATCATATACAATAAAGGATCCTTCTTTCTATGTATTCGCAATACATTACATTGGTCTATGTTAAGGGTCAGTTGCCACTCCCTGCACCAAGTGCCTATCCGCTGCAGATCTTCCTGCATTTCGCTGTAATTTTCTAATACTGCAACTTTTCTGTATACTACAGCATCATCCGCGAAAAGCCGCATGGAACTTCCGACACTATCTACTAGGTCATTTATATATATTGTGAAAAGCAATGGTCCCATAACACTCTCCTGTGGCACGCCAGAGGTTACTTTAACGTCTGTAGACGTCTCTCGATTGAGAACAACATGCTGTGTTCTGTTTGCTAAAAACTCTTCAATCCAGCCACACAGCTGGTCTGATATTCCGAAGGCTCTTACTTTGTTTATCAGGCGACAGTGCGGAACTGTATCGAACGCCTTCCGGAAGTCAAGGAAAATGGCATCTACCTGGGAGCCTGTATCTAATATTTTCTGGGTTTCATGAACAAATAAAGTGAGTTGGGTCTCACAAGATCGCCGTTTCCGGAATCCATGTTGATTCCTACAGCGTAGATCCTGGGTTTCCAGAAACGACATGATACGCGAGCAAAAAACATGTTCTAAAATTCTACAACAGATCGTCGTCAGAGATATAGGTCTATGGTTTTGCGCATCTGCTCGACGACCCTTCTTGAAGACTGGGACTACCTATGCTCTTTTCCAATCATTTGGAACCTTCCGTTCCTCTAGAGACTTGCGGTACACGGCTGTTAGAAGGGGGGCAAGTTCTTTCGCGTACTCTGTGTAGAATCGAATTGGTATCCCGTCAGGTCCAGTGGACTTTCCTCTGTTGAGTGATTCCAGTTGCTTTTCTATTCCTTGGGCACTTATTTCGATGTCAGCCATTTTTTTTTTACCTTAAGAGCCAGAAATACTGCAACCGGTTGTTTGACTTTTATTTAGCGGGCAACAGGACTCTGCTCTGGTCGCTGCTGTTGCCGTATCGGGCCCGCCGGCTTTGTCGGCCGGTGAAGGTTGCCTCTTAGACGGGAGACAGCCTCCAGGGAGAGTTCGCGCAGGTCCGGGCAGCGCTCGGTGTGTGAAACCCGAGCGGATCGAGCAGCGCCCGCAGCCTCATCAGGTATGCGCGCGGTGGCCGCTACGAGGCGGATGCGACCCCCGTCCTCCGGCCGTACCTGCGCTGGAGGAGCAGCGCCTTACGCAACGGCGACCTTTCTGACCAGCTGTTCGGATTCGCCGCTCGGAGGAGCGGCGCAGCCAGGCGGGTCGGAAAAAAAGCGAAAGGACGGGCTGGCTTGTTTATGCGCGGCCGTTTAACCGGCCATTATACCTGTCGGGGGCGGCGGTTAATTGCCGCGCCAAAGAAAATATCCCGTGCGGTAGCTACAGCTGTCAGGCTACTAGAGGCCAGCTGGCCAACACCAGGAGGTTTGCCAAAAGAAAAAAAGAGTACGCTCTGGATGTCTTCTCGAGAGATAACCACATGCCGTCTATTGAGAAGAGTGGCCGGCTTATTATAGCCTCCTATTAATTTTAGCACATCGCATCCGGTTTCGATCACAAAGTGACCATCGGGATTCTATACGTCATATGCAGCACTTGCGAACAAAGATTTCGCGACGTGCTTGGTTCACCAAGTACCGCCCCTGACGTATACAACGCGTATCATACACAACAGCGAAAAGTGACACGGTTGTACGCATACGGTAATGGGAGCGAAAATGTTCCAGTAAAGACGGGTTCGCAAAAGAGCTGTTTGCGAGATAACTGGTAACGTTTGGTTATGAGTCACTGACTTCAGTATGCAGTACAACTAAAGTACAAGTGTATTTTAATTGGAAACTTAATCGTAAAGTTTACATCTACTGGGCTCTAATTTCACCCTATCGACGTCGATCTGTTACGATCCTAGCACGTTGTCTCAGAACATGTTGGGTGCTTGCTGTCAGGCCTACTCGATCAAGACTCAAAGAGCAGTACTCTAGACGTGGTCGGACTAATATCTCGTATTCTGTTTTACTGATACACTGCGCTCCTTGAGAACCCACCCGACAGGTTTGGGTATTACAATAACCTTCCCTACTACAGTTTAGGCACAGTTCCTATTGCTTTGCACATTAGCTCTCTAAGTACTGTGTACACACGACATGAGATGCTGTATATTTTTACCACTAGACTTGTAACCGAATACTATCGTGTTCTTTCTCTCTTGTTGTAGGAATTACCAAGCATTTTTTCAGATACTAGCGCAGAACCCGGCAGTGACCATGTGTGCGTTTATTCCAATCTTTTATTAGTCCATGTCCACCACCCCCCTGCTCTCTCCATCTCCAACACCCGTCCATCCCTTCCTACCCCTTTGTCAGTCCAACTCTTCCCCTTTCCTTTCTCTGTCCATCTCTTCCCATCCGCTCTCTCTGTCCATCACGTCCTCTTCCTGTTCTCTATCCACTTCGTCCTCACCCTCTGTCTTTTCAGGGCTTCCACCGCCATGCCAGTGCCTTTCTCTTCCTCGCCCTGTCTCTGTCCATCTCCTCCCTTCCCCACCCCCCTCTCTCCCCATCTCCTCTTCGCCTATCTCTGTCCACCTCCTCTTGCTCCTCCTCCTACTCCTATCTATGCCTACTGCCTCCTTCCCCTCACTGTCTGTCCATGTCTGAGTCCTCCCTTCTCTCTCCGCCATATGACGCTCACCCCAATAGGAAGCGGGTGGTTCTTTCCAGATAATAACTAATATGTCAAATTTCACCAACATTTCACCAAAATTTCAAATTTAACATATTTCACACGTGTTTCTACACTTATTTCATTCTAGCGAATTTCACCTTGCAGTTTCATTTCCATGCAGCTTAATGTTTATGACGCCATATTTCCTCAACTATCACCTGAACAATGATATAATTTTGCAGGTACATCCAGTGGTGTTTGTGCCTGCTGTCTGCGAAATGTGTCGTGAATGTAGTAGCAAAGAAGTAAAAAATGAAAACGTGACGCATGATGTCGCAGGTTTTCAGGCATCTCAGTGAACTGTGCGTCGTTCGGTGATATATTCTTGTAGATATACTGAGTGGCAAATGTCGATACTGCCTGTGAAAAGTGTTGCAAGTAGAGTTAGTAGCAACAAAGTAACAAATTTAAATGTCATATACGATGCGGCAGTTTTTGACGCCTTAAGTGTTTGTGACGTCATATCTCCTGAACCAAGTGTCGTACAGTGATGTAATTTTTCTGGTACATTCAGTGATATATGTGAATTCTGTCTGTAAACTGTGCCACAACTACAGTTAGTAGCAAATAAGTAATAAATTAAGACGCCATGCTTCATGTGCCTTTTTTAATGCTTAAACAGCGGAAATGTAGTAAGTGATAAACTGTTTTCCTTTCACCATTTCTTTGTTACTGTCAGAGACAAAAAATTTCGTAAAGGTTTGAAATTATGAACGAAGTTTGTTGTAACTCTGTAAGTGCTCTCATTCTCAAATACTGGATGACTAAAGCAAGGTATTCTCGTGTCGTGGGCCACACTGCTTTTACACCCCCACTTCTTTGAAATGTTGGTGGTTCATATCCTGACAGTGGTTCTTTCCAGACAGTAACTGATATGTGTATCAAGTTTGGTCGAAATCGGTCATGTGGTTTAGGAGGAGTTGCGGTGGAACACACATATACGCATACATACTTATATACATACCCAGATTTTTAGAATTTGTGTGGATGAAGAGGCCGGCCGTTGTTGCCGAGCAGTTCTAGGCGCTTCAGTCTGGAACAGCACGACCGCTACGGACGCAGGTTCGAATCCTGCCTCGGGCATGGATGTGTGTGATGTCCTTAGCTTAGTTAGGTTTAAGTAGTTCTACGTTCTAAGGGACTGATGACCTCAGATCTTAAGTCGCATAGTGCTCAGAGCCATTTGAGCCATTTGTGGATGAAGACAGCTAACATTCTTTATGCGCAGTGGGAATTTTATCCAAGTCTTCCCACATTCCTTTATGATAGTCCAAAGAAGATACAAAGCTTGCACAAAAATATGGAAACGCCGCGAGAAATGCGTGCTATATAAAATGCAGACACTGGCCAAGTGTGGAGGTGGCGCTGTTGAGTTGATCACGAAGAGCACTCACGCAACGCCCTCGACACCTTGCGGTGGCGGTTGGTGGTGTGTGCTTCCGTAGCCAAGGTGAGCGAAGTTCAAATGTTTCAAATGGCTCTAAGCACTATGGGACTTAACATCTGAGATCATCAGTCCCCTAGACTTAGAACTACTGATAGATAACTAACCTAAGGACATCACATACATCCATGCCCGAGGCAGGATTCGAACCTGCGACCGTAGCAGCAGCGCGGTTCCGGACTGAAACGCCTAGAACCGCTCGGCTACAGCGGCCGGCTTAGATTTAAGTGTGAGCGACGTGTTTGGTGTTTCGAAAGGCCCCGTATCGCAGATTTATGCCGCATACTGGGAAAACGGAGAAACTTGATCCGCTGAGTCACAACGCGAACGAAAGCGTGTGTTGAGCAACAGCGCCAGATGATCATTGAAGAGGATTGTCGCACGTTGTTTCCGAATTCTGGTAGAATTTACGTTCCAGGAGTGAAACATTGCGGGATTCCGGTGATCTTTTGGTCAGCCATATTGTGGTATTCCATGGACCTCTCGGTTACTTCGCAACATCGCATTATTGCCAAGGATTATGCAACCATTTTGGCCTGCCAGGTTCATCCCACGGTACAATGTTTGTTCGCCAGTGGTGATGATGTGTTTCTGTACACGCTGGTTTTGTGAGCACGAGGACGAACTGTAGCACTTTCTCTTGGCCAGAGCAGTCACCAGATCTCAATATTATTGAGCCTTTGTGGTCTACTTTGGAGAGAAGGTTGTGTGGTCGCTACACAGTTCCATCATCGTTACCTGAGACTACCACTATTTTGCAGGAAGAATAGTTTAAGATTCTCTTGAAAAACCATACAAAACCTGTATTTATCCGTTCCAAAATAAGTCGAAGCTGTTTTGAATACCGACTGTTTTCCTACATCGTGTTAAGTACGGAAACGTCTTGTGTTTTTGACGAACATCGATGGGAAAATCTTCAGAACTTTGTGACAGTTTGATAGCGATTTGCTTGCTACAGATACAGTCTTTGTAAGTGAGGGAGGAAAGTATCTCCAATTTTGTGCCCTGTCCGTTGGTAAATTAGTTTAGTCTCAATATTCATTGCTTAAGGTAATGAAATTCGTCTCTACTTTCAGGGTTTCTAAAGTGATTAAAAGTCTGGGGAGTTGGACAGGGGTTACGATACGAAAACAAGAAGGTTATCATGAAAATATTCATGAATTACACCATGAACTTTCACATTGTCGAGAATAGTTTTGACAAAGTAGAGTTGCTGCCAAGAATTCACTGCAGGCAACTTGAGTGACATTTAAATGGAAACAGGTATTACTAGTAAATTACGTAACAAGTAGTGGTTGCAGAGTGACAGACAAGATTCTGTTACTCTACAAACTAAATTTAACATCCGCACCGCAGCTATTATTGACCGAAAACTTCTCGAGATGAACTGGAAGATGTCTAGAATCCTTGCACTCTTGGGAGTTCGGTCGAGGCGACAAACGGAGATGGTTGCAATGTCGAAGGTGGCTTGCAGCTTCCAGCAGGCTGTCTACTGCTCGAAACAGTTGCTTGCGCCGCGTTAAAAGTGGTGGCGAAAAATCGCGGGCGTCATTACGCGTCTCTGCCCGAGGTAATCAACAGCGAAACCGTAACGAGACTCAAGGCGGCAAGTGCATGGACCCGAAAGCGAAAACGGCTGGCGCCTTCCTAGAGTGTAACCGCTGACGCCGAAGAAGGAGAATGGGACTGAGATGGCCGCGTGCCGGAGTTTCACGACCTCGGAATCACTGGTGCACCGGTAAGCTTCAGACTTTTTTTTTATTTAAAAAACAAAGTCGTCTTCCAACTGCGCTGCTGACAAAGACAGCGGTCAGTTCGTACCTGCGGGGTATCCTTCGAGGATTTCCATCCCACCTAGCCTCCGACCAACGCAAGGAGAACATTTTATGTTTGGAGGCGCCTCTTTGAAAAAGAAGAAGCGATTCAAATATTCCGCGGATTCTAAGGATCACTTTGGAAAAACTTCTAAGCTCTCTCAGGATCACAGTGCGTTAAAAGTTTTAGAAAGCGTTCTTTCACTGAAAATTTAAGAGCGATCGGTTTAAAATATGTCTGTTTTCTTAAGAGTCTTTCTCCGTCCACCGCCACCAGCTGCCATCATAATGCTTACGGCCTGAAGATGGTCTAAATTATAGTCAGAAACAGGTTGCCAACTACAGTAAACATCTGTTGCGATCGAGATTGTTTTACTGAATTTTAAGTTCATATCTTAGATCCAGGATACTGTCCAGCAGGACACTGCGCAACCAGATGTATCCGGATACCTATTTAGCGGACATTAACATGGCACAGGTCGATTACGCTCCAGACCTCAGAATCGTACATAATTACTTTCTTTGGTAACGACTCTTGACGAACAATGGGCTGCCATTCCTCCAGAGACACTCGGACACGTATTTAAAAGTGTCCCAGCAGAGTTCGAGTCGCAACTAAGGCAAAGGGTGGAGATAGCCCGTGTTAATGTCTGTAATTCATTCCAAAGGTTAGTTTGGGTTCAGGCCGGGACTCTTGGCAAGCCGGTCAATGTCAGAAATGTTATTGCTCACAAAGCATTGCCTCACAGATGCTGCATTCTGACACGGTACATTCTCTTGCTGGTACAGTCAACTGTCGCCTCCGAAATGTTTCTCCGCTGTAAACACTTAACGTTTTCTTAAGGACAATAAGAGGAGTATATCCCAATCACAAAAAGCACCACGAGATCGTAATACCACCTACTCTATACTTCACTGACGGGGCTATTCATGATGGCACGTAGCCATCTCGAGGCGCTCGATAAACCTAAACCCTTCCATCGGATTGCCGCAGGGTACAGCGTGATTCACTACTCGTTTCCAGTCATCCACTGCACAGTGGCGTTGACCTTTACACCACCTCAAGCGTCGCTTGCCATCGACTGCAGTGATGTGTCGCTAATCAGGAGCGGTTCAACCTTCGTGCATAATTCTTTTTAACTCCGTATGCACAGTCATTGAGCTACCTCGACTGCTGGTGGCACTTTCGAATTCACAAGTGATTCCTTTCGCTGATTTCTTGCGATTTTTACAACTACCCCCAGCAATGCTCAACGTTCCGTGCCCGTCAGAACAGTCAATTTGGGCTGCTTTTGAAGGGCTGAAATGTCCTTCAGGCGGTATTTGTTACTCAGGCCTCATCCAATGACTAGTCCACGTTCGAAGTCACTGAGCACTCCTGACGGACCCATTCCGATGTTACTACTTCTATGCTGACAAAACAATTGTCCCCGCATCCTTTCACACTGACGTGCCCGTCTCTCGTGACATCTAGTGGTGAGTTCTGCATTACGTAGGGGTGCCCGGATGCTTTTGATCGCACAGGAAGGGATTTTACTACGATTGTTTCTTCACTCTCCGATTTTCCTCTGAGGGAGATCTCTGCGTGTTAAGCTATTCAGACTGGCTGGATATACTTAGATGAGTAAAAAAAGAAATGATGATATCCGAACTGAACTGAATATGAAAAAATAATGTTCATAATAAAACATTATCAGTTAAGACGGAATGAACATGTAGATCGTATACCAGATGCAGGAATCACTAAAGCCATAAAACAATATAACCGAGAAGCAAAAGGGTTTAGGAAGACCGAGGAAGAGGTGGCTTGACCAGTTTTGAAGGAAATGGAACGGACCAAAGGGGCTAGTCCTTGATGTAAATGATAATGATGTTGATGATGTCATAATGTAGTTATTCCAATTTTGAAATAAAATTATTAACAAATTATGTACGTTAGACTTTTAGTTATAATGAGCGAAATAATACTGCGCAAGAATTTAAGTATAATTTTATTTGATTTGGGCCTCTTCTTGTTATTTCAACTCGCGTAGCGCTGATGGCAGACTCCTTGGCACGTGAAGAGGCGAGTGGAGTTGCAGTGTCACACAACTGCCGTCGAAGTTTCGAAGAAAGACAGGCTCCTCCTTGATCATTTCATTCCATTACCGATCTCAGTTTTGTTACGGGTCTTCCTCAGATCCATTATCTATTAGGTTGGTGCGTAACTTCGTAGCGTTTTTGTTTTGCATGTTAGTACTCCGGTTGCTATGGGTTTATTTATCAATTGCCATTTGTTTAATTTGTAGTTCACTGTTGCTAATTGAGTTTACATATTGTAATTTTGTGATTTGGAAATGGCGAGGGGGGCTGTGGACGCTGGAAAATGCAGCGCCAAGTGAAAAAAATCGGAACAATTCAGTCATATTCTTCTGTTTGAGTTCAGTAGAGGTACGACAACAGCGGAAGCAACGAGAAACATTTGCGCCGTGTACGAGGATGATGCCACTGGATAGAGCACGGCAAGAGAATGTTTTTCTTGTTTTAAGGAGGATCGTTTTGACATTAGTGGCTCTACACGTTCAGGAAGACCTTCTGGGTTCGATGAAGATCGTTTAAACGCGTTAATCCACTATGGTCCACGTAAGTGTACTCGATAATTGGCAAATATGATGAACTGTGATCATTGCACCATCGTGCGACATTTGTATGCAATGGAGAAGGTTCAAAAATTGGATATATGGGTAGCGTATGCTCTCAGCCAAATTCACAGAAATCAACATGCGGCCAAATTTGCATCTATGCTTGCTCGTCATGAATTGACTCGTGAACAACACCGACCATTCCTATCGTGTATCATTACTGGTGGCGAGAAGTGATGTCTTAATGCTAAGGAAAAGAAAGGAGTGGTTGAGCCTAAACAAAACAGGAACTCCCTGTAAGGAGACCTGCACGCATCCACAAAAGATAATGATATGATGCATCTGGTGGAACAGCGATGTTGTGGTGCACTGCGAATTGCTTCCCCGAGGAGTAACCAACACTGGTGACGTTTATTGTCAACAACTGACACCTCTTGCAGATGCATTCCATCACCAACGACTGCACGAAGTGATGCTACTCCTCGCACACTCTGCTAGACTGATGGGAAACGCTATACAGGAGTTGCGTTGGTGAGTCAGTTCGCACCCACCTTATTCAACTGATCTTGTACTCTCAAATTTTCACCTTTCCCGCTCTCTATCGAACAACTTTCAAGTAACTTCCTTTCCGGATGAAAATGCGTTCCTGTCATGGCTCGACGAGTTCTTTCGCCTCAAAATCACGTGATTTCGGCTGTCGCGGAATCGAAGAATTACCCCAACTTTGGCAGAGTTTAGTGTAGGAGTCTCTGTTCTGTTTGTGTGTTGCGCTTATTAAACTTACGGACGAAAAAATTACTGACACTAGCAGCTTGTCAGCAGGACAAGGATTCGGTTAAAATACGTGAGTGGCTTAGACGGTATCTGCCTTTCTGCGTTACTTTAAATGTGGTCTGGATGCCCTCAAATATCACTTTTCAGTTGTGACAAATTTCTCTCTGTAAATAAACGGCCATTTAGTCGCTGCGTTCGCAGAGGATCTATTGCGCTAGGGGAGTTCCCAGTCGGCGACGGCAGTCAGCGCCGAGTCAGCCGTAACGGTCCGGTCAGCGCCTCAGCTGTGGTTGCTCATGCCCGCTAGCAGGCCGGCCGGTGTGTGACTCAGCCGCCCACGCCGCCCACACACAGCCGAGTCTGGTCGCAAATCCGGCTGCCTTAGGACGCGGCCTGTGAGATGCGGTCGGCCGTCACTCACCTGCGGTCATTGACTGTCTCTCTCTCTCTCTCTCTCTCTCTCTCTCTCTCTCTCTCTCTCTCTTCTCCCCAACCCCCGCCCCCCCCCCCCTCTCTCTATCTCTCCCTGCGTTTAATCCGGACTCCAGGTCTGTCTATCCGTTCGGTACAAATTTTACAATCGATTTTAAACGAACTTCCCAATGATCTAGGGACCTGAAATTTCAAATAAAGCACTGACATCAATGACAATGCATTATTAACTCGCTTTCTTCCACCCGCCTCCCGTGGAGGTAGGGATGGAAGTGAAAAGATTTGGTAACGCCTGACATCTCCACTGCCCTGCAGGACTGGCGTGTTGTGTAGGTAGTATCGAAAAGTGTTTCAGGCGGTGCGTGAGCGGATGGTCACGGCTGACCAGTGAGAGTGGAGATCAGGTGATGGATATCGGGTTCTTGTCTGTCCGTTTATTGCAGTTTATTTTAAACTAACTTCTCGATGAGCTAGAGATTTAAAATTTTAAAGATAGCACAGAACTGTGACTATGTAGACTTTCCTGGCTTATTAGTATATCAAATTCCTGTTGGATTTCCAGCCGGATCAAACTGTCATCTGAGCACAATATTTCATCGGTCCACCTGGCCGCCATCATCAAGCGAGAAAAGATATCGTTGTCGGCGAGAGCAGCGTAGCTTTTCTCACCTGATAATGGCGGCCATGTGGACCGATGAAATATTGTGCTCAGATGACAGTTTGATCCGGCTGGAAATCCAACAGGAATTTGATATAGCACAGAACTGAGTGAAAGTATAATATGAACTCGCTTTCTTGTCTGGTGTGTGGCGGAAGATACTCAGTGTAACACTGCCATTTGTCCTCTTATTTCCTGTTCCACTCGCGAACGGTTCGCGGAAAGAACGGCTGATGGTAAATATCTGTGTGGGCTCGGATCTCTCTAATTTTTACCTTCACGGTCTTTTTGCGAGATATACGTAGTAGGAAGCAATATGTTGTTTGGCTCAGGTGAAATACCTGACTCCATATCTCTGATGCAATACCATCAAAATATTTGAAATCGATTGAAAAAATTCACATACACACACAAGACCAAAAAGCACAAAATAGTTATTTAAATAAAAATAAATTTTTAATATACTTATTTGTAAATAAGACTAAAAAGTATAAATTAAATTTTCCTAGCTCCTTACAGATTTCTAACCCTGTACATGTTGTTGTTGTTGTTGTTGTGGTCTTCAGTCCAGAGACTGGTATGATGCAGCTCTCCATGCTACTCTATCCTGTGCAAGGTTCGTCATCTTCCAGTACCTACTGCAACCTACATCCTTCTGAATCTGTTTCGTGTATTCATATCTTGGTCTCCCTCTGCGATTTTTACCCTCCACGCTGCCCTCCAATACTAAATTGGTGATCCCTTGCCTCAGAATATGCCCTAACAACCGATCCTTTCTTCTAGTCAAATTGTGCCACAAATTTCTCTTCTCTCCAATTCTATTCAGTACATCCTCATTAGTTATGTGACCTACCTATCTAATCTTCAGAATTATTCTGTAGCACCACATGTCGAAAGCTTCTATTCTCTTCTTGTCTAAACTATTTATCGTCCATGTTTCACTTCCATACATGGCTACATTCCATACAAACACTTTCAGAAACGACTTTCTGACATTTAAATCTATACTCGACGTTAACAAATTTCTCTTCTTCAGAAATGCTTTCCTTGCCATTGCCATTCTACATTTTATATCCTCTCTACTTCGACCATCATAAGTTATTTTACTACCCAAATAGCAATACTCATTTACTACTTTAAGCGTCTCATTTCCTAATCTAATTCCAACAGCATCACTCAATTTAATTCGACTACATTCCATTATTCTCGTTTTGCTTTTGTTGATGTTCATCTTATATCCTCCTTTCAAGATCATGTCCATTCCGTTCAGCTGCTTTTCCAGGTCCTTTGCTGTCTCTGACAGAATTACAATGTCATCGGCGAACCTCATAGTTTTTATTTCTTCTCCATGGATTTTAATTCATACTCCAAATTTTTCTTTTGTTTCCTTTACTGCTTGCTTAGTATACAGATTGAATAACATCGGGGAGAGGCTACAACCTTGTCTCACTCCCTTCCCAACCACTGCTTCCCTTTCATGTCCCTCGACTCTTATAACTGCCATCTGCTTTCTGTACAAATTGTAAATAGCCTTTTGCTCCCTGTATTTTACCCTTGCCACTTTCAGAATTTGAAAGAGAGTATTGCAGTCAACATTGTCAAAAGCTTTCTCTAAGTCTACAAATGCTAGAAACGTAGGCTTGCCTTTCCTTAATCTTTCTTCTAAGATAAGTCGTAGGAGCAGTATTGCCTCACGTGTTCCAACATTTCTACGGAGTCCAAACTGATCTTCCCCAAGGTCGGCTTCTACCAGTTTTTCCATTCGTCTGTAAAGAATTCGTCTTAGTATTTTGGGGCAGTGGCTTATTAAACTGATAGTTCGGTAATTTTCACATCTGTCAACACCTGCTTTCTTTGGAATTGGAATTATTATATTCTTCTTTAAGTCTGAGGGTATTTCGCCTGTTTCATACATCTTGCTCACCAGATGGTAGAGTTTTGTCAGGACTGGCTCTCCCAAGGCTGTCACAGGGGCCTTGTTTCGACTTTCAGTGCTCTGTCAAACTCTTCACGCAGTATCATATCTCCCATTTCATCTTCATCTAAATTCCCTTCATTCCCTGTACATGTCATCCTGAAAATGTGGCTAAAATTTAGTAGCTATGGGAATACTTACGAGGATCGTAACGAGAAACGTATGGCTCTCATTCATGAATAGTTTACCTCCACGCTCTTCTCTATAAACCTTACAAGCATTTTCATAGCTATTTCAAATTCACAGTCCCACATTTTCAGGACTATCTGTATGGAGTTAGGAATTCGTATGGGGCTGGGATAGTTGCTATACACTTTCTCTTTCATATAGCCCTACAAAAATGATTCGCATGTGTTCAGATACGGAGAATATGGCGGCCAATCGAGGCCCATGCCAGTGGCCTCTGGGTACCCCAGAGCTAGAATGCGGTCCCCAAAGCGCTCCTCCAGGACATCAAACACTCTCCTGCTTCGATGGGATCGGGCTCCGTCCTACATGAACCACAGCTTGTCGAAACCAGGGTCACTTTGGATAATGAGGCTGAATTCATCTTGCAAAACCTTCACGTACCGTTCGGTAGTCGCCTTGCCATCAAGGAATATCGCACCGATTGTTTCTGACTGGACGTTGCACATCACGCAGTTACCCGTTGAGGGTGAAGAGACTTCTCGATCGCGAAATGCGGATTCTCAGTCCCTCAAATGCGGCGATTTTGCTTATTGACGAAACCTTCCAAACGAAAGTGGGCTTCGTCACTAAACCAAAGCATACTAATTCCCACCATGCCCTGCGGGCAACCGTGCACTTTTAAAGCCCTAACGCAAATTGTTGAGAAGTAATTACGATTTTATTTCAAATAGTTCACTAATTGTCACCCTCTATATTCCCGGCACGAAATTTAAGGTGGGAGTGATATCTTTGAACGATGAAGCGACGCGCGGTGTGATGGAGCTTTGTGTGTGTGTATGTGTGTGTGTGTTTGTTGGAAAGGAGAGAGGTGTAGTATTGTTACTCACGTTTCTGAAAAATAAATTGTAATTTGTATGCAAATTTGTCTGATATTGTGCAAAGTGCACGCTTGGAACACGTCACTGTGTAATGAAACAACGTACAACATTAACACAAATTGTGAGCGGCAGTAAAATAACTGTTTTTAAATCTTGTTTTACGTTTTTACCTACTATCGTCAGTGGCGGAGAGTAGCGTACTGGCTACGATGGATACTATAGCGTACTGGCTACGATGGATACTACTAAACGGCACGCATTCCAGCACACGCCTTAGCTCCACCTTTGTCCCGCTGCTATACAACGGCCTGGCTGCCTTCCACCCTGGGCACTTTTTTTACTGCAGCGGACGGCCTGGCGGGTTACGGCCCGCAACGCTGCTCTCGCAATTTCCGCACGCGCATCTCATCTCGCCGGAGACAAGTAGACAAGTCCATCCGCTCTGCGGCGCGGCGGCGGGGGAGGAGGTGGGGGTGGCGAGGCGGGAGAAAGGAGCGGCGCGCCGCCCCCGTGAACACAATGGGCCGCCGACGCGCCAGCCGCCACTCGGCGCTCGTGTAATTACCCGGCGGCTTTGATACACCACGTTCGCTTAAGACACACCCTCCCCAAGTGAAAACCGAATTTCAGAAACCCATTTTCAACGTCGTATTTACGTGTTACTATTCTATCAGTACTTCGATGATGATGATGATGATGTTTGGATTGTGGAAAGCTCAACTGCGCGGTTATCAGCGCCCGTACAAACTCCCAACCTTTACTCAGCCCAATTTCGCCACTCGCATGAATGATGATGAAATGATGAGGACAACACAAACACCCAGTCATCTCGAGGCAGGTGAAACTCCCTGACCCCGCCGGGAATCGAACCCGGGACCCGTGCTCGGGAAGCGAGAACGCGACCGCGAGACCACGAGCTGCGGACAGTACGTCGAGAAAGCAATGACGGAAACAAAAGAAACGTTCAACAGTGGGATAAAAATTCGGAGTCTAAGGATATTAATGTTAATATTTGCTAATGAGATAGGTGTCCTCTGTGAAAGTGAAGAAGCCGGCCGGGGTGGCCGAGCGGTTCTAGGCGCTACAGTCTGGAACCGCGCGACGCTACGGTCGCAGGTTCGAATCCTGCCTCGGGCATGGATGTGTGTGATGTCCTTAGGTTAGTTAGGTTTAAGTAGTTCCAAGTTCTAGGGGACTGATGACCTCAGAAGTTAAGTCCCATAGTGCTCAGAGCCATTTGAACCATTTTTTTTGCAAGTGCTGCTCTGAGATGACGGGGTTGGCTCAGGAGAGGAATTTGCAGCGGGCAGCATCAAACTAGTCAGAAGACCGATGTTAAAAAAAGAAAATCAAGGTCAGGGGCGTCGTCGTCATCCTTGTCGTCGTCGTCGTCGTCGTCGTCGTCGTTGTTGTTGTCGTCTTCAGTCTGAAGACAGGTTTGATGCACTAGTCTAGGCTACTCTTCCTGTGCAAACTTCTCCGTAACCACTGCAACACACAGCGATTTGAACCTGATTACTGTGGGTGTCTCCTGTCTCCATTCGCCATTGTAACCCCCCCCCTCCCATTTCTCCCCTCCAATGCTAAGTAGATGTTTCCGTGGTGTCTCAGAGTGTGTCCTAGCAACCAAAACCTTCTTCTAGTCAAATTATGACACACATTTCTTTTCTTCCTAGTCCTATGCAGTACATTCTCATTAATTCGGCTACGTTCCATTACTCTTGTCTTGCTTCTGATTATCTTCATCTTATATCCTGCTTTCAAGACATTGTCCATTGCGTTCAACTGCACATTCAAGTCCTTTGCTGTCTGAGAGAATTATAATGTCACCAACAAACCCCATAGTTTCTATTTTTTCTCCTTGAACTTTAATTCCTTCTCCAAATTTTTCTTCGACTTCATCACTGCTTGCTTAATGTACAGATTGAGTAACATCGGGCATGAACTACAGCCCTGTCTCACTCCCATCTCAACCACTGGTATCTTTTCATGCCCCTCGACTCTTTGGTGCCATCTGGCTTGTATACAAGTTGTATACAACCTTTCGCTGCCTGTATTTTATCCTTGTTACCTTTAGAACTTCATTTATTTCAATCAACAATGTCAAAAATTTTCTCTAATTCTAGGACTGCATAAATATAGATTTGCCTTTCTGTAACCTGTCTTCTGAGATAAGTCGCAGGGTCAATATTGCCATCGAGTGTTACAACATTTCTCCGGAGCCCAAACTGAACTTCCCCAAGACCCGCTTCTAGGAGAATTTGCGTTACCCTATAAATAATTCGTATCAGTATTTTGCAACTATGATTTTTCAAACTGATACTTCGGTATATTCACGCCTGTCAGCATCTGCTTTCTGTGGAATTGGAATTATTGCGCTCATCTCGAAGTCTGAGGCAGTATTACACGACATTTGCGTAGTGTCTCTTAGAGTGACCTAACGTGTTTGGTCTGGTGTGCTTATTTCGAGTTGTTATCCTCGAAATAATGTCGTGGTGTTTGTATGTGTCTCAGTATTTGTGTTGGTATTCATGCACGCAGTGAGTTCCGTCCAGGAAGACAGGAAACGGGAAGACGAGAGCAAAGCTGACCACAAGTGTGAAAGGGAAAGCAAGCTAACCACGTGGTGAGACGCGTTTGCTTCGCGGAAGGCGCTCCTGCAGCAGCCCAGCAAATTGGCGGGACTCTCATAATATGCTCCGCGCTGCCGCTGCTCAAATTTTCTCCCACTCGCTTTCCCCAAAGTGCGAGTTTGTGGGAGAGTGAAAAGACAAACAGCCGTCTAACTGTTGTCTTTCCACGCCGCAAGAATGCGCTTCTTGTTTCTCGTGTTCTCTCCACCCCTCCCCTGGTTATTCTCACATTAAGCTAACTGTATCCTCTCTCTAAACACATCAGATTTAAATCTCAGAGGACGACGACAGAAGCACAGAAGAAACATTTTAATTGCCCTTAACGCATGTCATCAAGCAGTAGCGGCTTTCCCTTTCAAAAAGCATACCAACTATTCACTGGCGTCTTGTTTACACAGTGGACAGACATTCCGAACGGTCGGAATTCTGGTAGTCCTGTTTGAGAGTAACCTTTATCGCTTAAGGCAAATGTTAGAACGGTTTCTTTGAAAAGGATACGGTCGAGTTACTGCCGTATCATTGTCCGATCGGAGATAGTGCCCCATCTCTAATAACCTCTTCTTTTACGGGAGAATAAATCCTGTCTTTTTTATGTAACCGAACACACTGACAACATTTTAAAGTTTAAATACAATAGGACAGCAGACGAACCATCATACATTATGTAAAGATTTTTAGTCGACTTTAATGTCATAAATATGCTGATTGTTAGATATATCAGTATAATATAAAGGGAAATCAAAAGAAAACGAGACAGATGGAAAAAATAAGTGAACTGTTTAAAGTTAATCGCTATAGCTGTTAACACATTTATCCCACTATCAAAACGGTCAATGCCTTCAAGGAAAAATGTTCGCGGAAAGATGATTGCGTTCAGGCTAAAACCTCTTCGCCCTTAAATCGACGGCCGCGAATGTCTTTCTTCAGGGCTCCAAAAATATAGAAATCGCATGGAGAGGGATTGAGACTGTATGGAGGATGTGTAAGGGCTTCCGAGCGAAACAATCTTGGCAACACGCGGGCCCGCCGTCATGTTGCCAAAGTTGTTAGAACGCTGCAGAAGTTTCGCTGGAAAGCCCTTATACATCTTCCATACAGTCCCGATCTCTCCCATTGCGATTTGCATGTTTTTGGAGTGCTGAAGAAAGACATTCGTGGCTGTCGATTTGTTTCAGACGACCAAGATCACGCCTGGGTACAATCACGCTTCTGTAGGCAACAGAAAACATTTATCCATGAGAGCGTTGACCATCTTGTCTCACAGTGGGATAAATGTATTAACGGTTATGGCGATTACTTTTGAAATAATAAACAGTATATTTGCTTTTTTGTCTCGTTTACATCTGACTGTCACATTGTACATCTACAATGTAGTATAACAAATTATTTTGCGATGCTTTTTGGTCCAGTGTGGCTTCTGCAAAAATCAATGCCCTCATTGTGGCGAACGCCAAATATATTTATTAAAAAAAAAATGGAGTTTTTGTATTCTGATGAATAATTGTCATGTGACCCTAGAAGTGTTAATGTGCGATGTGTTTTGTGCAACGAACATTAACATTGGACGAAAAATCTAGAGAACTAAAGATAATGATATCGAACCTTCTTTATTTTACGGGTGGTGGTCAATGAAAAAACACCACAGACATTGTATCATATGACTCACTCTCTTGTCTTCGATTCTGGCACGGATGGTAGGCGTCAATGTACGCTGGATACAGTTCGTGTGCTCCGGAGGGGATCACCATTTCTCTTGCAGCATAGGTCGGCCATTACGCCGGCAAAATGACTGTTCTTATTAAATGCAAATGTAAATGTATGGGAGTTCTCTGTTTTTCTCATTCAGTATTCTAAAGCCAGTAAAATTAAATTAAAAATTCAATCATTAATATTTTCGTTGCATTGAGTCCGGTAAATTTTCAAATGGCCGCTTAATGGCAGATGACGACAATCTCCTTAGCTTAGCTTTGCCTTGCTAATGAAAAATAAAAAAAAACAGTTTATTACTTTTCATGGAAACAGAAATATCTGAGGTATAAATCGTCGTTTCAAAATCGGTACATAAACAGTTGCCATCAGGGCCCCTGATAACTAATTTTTGTTACAACATTCCGCGTAATATACGCAGATTTTATTAATAGTAGCAGCCACTCACGCAAACCTAACAGTAGAAGACGGTGAGTCGCGCGCTGTGTTTCAAAAATTGTTACTTACGCGGAAAATCCAAGATCTACATAAATAGTTGTGGCGATATTGAGTTTGCTTAACAGACTCATGCGAGCCAAAATCAGAACCCAATGCTAATGATGACCATTTCTCTTTAGATCAAGTACCACAACAGAAATAGGAAATCACAATTTTACGTAATATTATCCTACACCAAACAAAAAAATTATATTTTATTATATACCACCACATCTTACAATCGGCTGCAAACAAAAAATTGTTCTTTTTATATTTCTTCGGTCACACAACTCGAGGGATACTAGCAACACGATCGAGCTGGTGTTGCATGTAATGCTCTCCTTAAAAAAAATTGCTGTCTTAGCATAAGGCAGCTTAGCTGCGCATAAGACTATAGTAGAAAGTTAAATACGATACTTATTTCCTTGCGGGAGTGCAAAACACACACACACACACACACACACACACACACACACACACATACTCACTCACTCACACACACATGCTCGCGCGAGAAAACCGTACTTTTCTTCCTTTTGAAGACAATAAATATTTGTTTTTTATTTTTGTTAGTCAACGGTATACAAGACCAGATATTTTACTGGTAAATCAGTTCTATTACGATGCATTCTAAATGCTCGACGACCTAAGCTCTAACAGCGTTCAAAATGGCTCTGAGCACTATGCGACTTAACTTCTGAGGTCATCAGTCGCCTAGAACTTAGAACTAATTAAACTTAACTAACCTAAGGACATCACACACATCCATGCCCGAGGCAGGATTCGAACCTGCGACCGTAGCGGTCGTTCGGCTCCAGACTGTAGCGCCTAGAACCGCACTGCCACTTCGGCTGGCTCCAACAGCGTCGAAAGTCTTAACAAAAATAAATGAAAGGCCTCGAGGACTACTTTTCCACTGCACTCAATGACATTTCAGCTATTAAAAAAAAATAACCATCTCCGCCATTGGCTCTGCCTAACCTACGTTCCCACAAATTACGCAAATATGACACTCGGGTACTCAGCAAATATCAGTTACTTTCTTGGCTTACGAAAAGCGATTTCAGTTCTTTCAGACCAGAATTAAAGAAGAAAGTGAAAATGATAAATTTTCGACCTTTGTACTTTACCAGAGCATAAATGTCTGCCTCGCATCAGATCTGAGCGGAACTGAAACAATCTTATGGTGTAATATTAACAAGAAGAAGCCATCGCTGTCGGCAAATTCTGTCCGGACCTCAGCCCATTTATTCTTAGTTTTTCTATTCTCTGGAAACAATTCCGAGTTTCCTATGTATTACATCACGTCTCTGTAAACACATTAAAGAGATACTTGTAAAAAAAAAGTACAATTATGTACCTGCTGGTGCTGCAGAAACACTACTCCTTATCCGCAACTGGCCATGTTGTGTCTTTCCGTGCTTCAACACCCGCTCGCAAAAAAAGATTTCTACGATACTCTCACAACCTCTAAACTTCGCCAAGCCACCATACCATGCGTGGCACTTTCCCCTCTTTCCTATTTCCATTCTCGAATTGAACTTCAGAATGAGGATTGTCGGTACACCCTTTGTATTAACCGAATTTCTCTCATTTCAGCGTCAGTTTACTGAGAGAGAACAAAGCTGTGTCGAATCGATGAAAGACTCGTCTATGTTTGAAGGATTTATGACAACCTGATTTGCTTTTCTCCGCGTGAGACGAAATTTCTTCGGATTTCCTTAAAAAGACCATATTCGAATTTTACTCCCATCTGATGTACGGTTCACTAACGGTCTGCGAAGCGATTTAGAATTTAATTAATGGTATTGGTGCCCAATCTGGTGATACATGTAACTCGTTTCCTCGTCTTGCACGATATAATCTAACCTTAAAACATTTTTTCAACGTGTCCATAGTTTAAAGAGCTCATTCACGAAGTCAGTCTAGGTATTCTTTACTAAATCGATTCTCTGCATGAAAGAAATATAGAATTCGTTTCTGCTCTTCCAGAGTAACACTTACTGCAATAACTACTTTTTGACAGCTGGAAGACAATTCTGACAACCATTTGAAGCGCACAAGATATTAAGACATCCGATTTTCCGTAGTGGAAGGCTTTCTAACTGTAATTTTAAAACTCTCGAGACAATGAGACCGCAACACCACGCAGACAAGAGACGGTTATACGCCCCTTCCTTAGATTCGCTCCCTCTAACCTCAAAAGTGAAACCGGGATTGCGATATGGCGAAGAAAATGAAACGGCAGCCGGCGGGTAATACTCGGTCATTGTATGCAAAATGTAGTCTTTCTCTTTCGCTGGCGATCCATTCTTCCTCCTCTTTTCGGGCGTCTACGTACTAGTATTTCCGCTTGCGATGTCTGCTTGCGAAACTGCTACCGAATCGAGAAAGCTGGCGGTCATGCTCCCTTCATATGTAGTGGGATATTGAGGAACGACATCATATGCAATTTAACAATTCTATCGAAGACTTCCAGCTAATTCGCGCCTGTTCGTGGCGCCCCTGACTGACTCGTAATTGTTTAGTATGGTTCAAATGGCTCCGAGCACTATGGGACTTAACTTCTGAGGTCATCAGTCCCCTAGAACTTAGAACTACTTTAACCTAACTAACCCAAGCACATCACACACATCCATGCCCGAGGCAGGATTCGAACGTGCGACGTAGCGGTCGCGGGGTTCCAGACTGAAGCACCTAGAACCGCTCGGCCACAATTGTTTAGTATATACAGTAGTAATGACTGTAGAGAAAATTCAGTCGTGGTCGCAGTAAAGATGGATTTAATTTAGTTCTTCATTTGTGACGCGTTTCGCCTGTATTGAAAGGTATTTTCAGACAATCGATCTATGGGTAAACAATCGGCTCATGAAATGAGGAGTCAAACGCATAAAATTACACCCAGGAAAGTATGGGCGTCGTACATGCACTTGACCCATTCTTTCCTGGGTGTAATTTTAGGCGTTTGACTGCTCAGTTCATGAGACGATTGTTTACCCATAGTTCGATTGTCTGATGATACGTTTCAATACAGGCGAAACACTTCGCAAATGTAGTAGTGCAAATGTAGTAGTGCAACCACGACTCAGTTCTCTCTATGAATTCTCAAAGTACTTCAGTAGCCTACGTAGTTTTTATTCCTCCATGTTAACACCTAAATGTTTTGCCGCGCTCTTATTTACGCAACAATGAGAGAGAATGTAAAAATAACAAAGAAAATCATGCTTCTAAATATTTGTGCACATGTAAAGACTGGAAGATATACAAACGCTGGCAATGTCCCGTGCAAGAGCCAGAGCGACTCGTGCGTTATCTTCGAGAATTGAGATTCAAACAGCGTTTGATCTTAGGAACAAGACGACAAACGTAGTGTGAGTTTCGGTGACAGACAGATTTCTCGAAATCCTCGCCCTAGCTGTTTGTATGCGACTATCTATGGAAAGCTTCTGCAAGAAGTTAGGAAACAGGTCGGACAGAACGTAAATGGCACAACTGCATCCAGCTGGAGGCTATTTTTTGAAAGAATCCAGCATTTATCGATAAATATTAGGAATCGTTAATTAAGATCAACTGAAAAACTGGAAAAAGCACACACAGACTCTGTAGGACAACGACTGAAAATACTTTGCAGAGAGTAGAGAGCATTCATCCCGCAAGCCTCTCCACATTGACAGCATTAAGAAGACTTCATGTGTCTTTGCTTCAACAGCCAAATGGGAAAGATGTGGAGCTGAGATTTGCAAATTCAGTGGAGCTAATACTGTAAATCTGGGCTTCTGCATTTAATAGTGTAGTTCTCTTGAGGACCATGTTAGCTCCTGTGAATAATTAGGTGCAAATCTCTACGGCCGGAGATATGTAGACAGACATCAACACAACTGATGGTAACATGATAACAATCAAATGCCTTATATGTGTTAAATGATCGGTCCGAATTTAAGGCGTAAGTTCAGGTACTATCTGATGGCGATTATATTCAGGGCAGCAATAAACCAAAATGAATAACATGTGTGTGCCATTAAGACATAATGCCATGTATGACTTAACAAAATTCAGTTATCAAACTGAATAAAAATGTACCGGAAGTCCCAGAAACTAAAGTTAAAAATGACTATAGTTGAAAAACATTGTTAAAAGAACAAGAAACCAAATTTCACCGTGTAACTAAGTAACATATAGTCGTAAGAGAAACACAATAGTTACACTGGAGAATTTTTGTGAGACATGCACAGTGATAAGCAGTAAATTAAACGCTAGCAGTTAAAATCATAAACGTGTTTCTATCTCTTTAACCACGTCACCGAGCAAGGGGAACGTGGTCATTGGCAAGCATTCCTTTCGTAATAAGAATTACTGAAAATATGAATTCAGGTACATTAAGCGAAATTATCTACCATTTAAAGAAGATAATCATTAGCAGTCGCTCGTTAAAAGTCGCGGTGTGAAGAATAATTGACGAGTCGTTAACACGAAGCACTCTCCATTAAAGGCACAATTCACAATAGAAAAACTGCATACGGAATGAATTATAAACATTGCTGGAAGAGCGCAGACGCGTTACCTTTGCAAATATGCTGTTTGCACATTCTTTAGCACGGTGAAAGCTGTGACTGAAGCATAACACAATTCAGTTAAGTGCCTCGAATTGCCCGTACATTCAAATTCCTGCTAGCTATGTCGTGCGGAGATCAATACTCTCGTTTAGTCTCGAGCGACGTTTGACATTAAAGAGATCACGAGAGTGGTTAACGAAATGCTGCGTGAAGCTATTTGAATGTATTGCACGCTTTTCTGAATACCAGGTAGAAATTGCAGCCGTATAATGCTAAAAAATAATTTCAAACACAGAAACAATTAAGTTTTCGGAGCGTTACGAACCTCTCTAACTGTAATTTGAATAGCTAACGTAACTAAGTGTGTATTAATACATTGATGGAAACGAAATGATAAAATTTGTACAGCATAATTGGCTTTGACGTCAGTGTCTGTCGAGCAGTACACCCACGAGGCAAACATGTCTAACTTCTGGAGTGCTAATGTAAGAGGTTTGTCCGGAAAATACGTATAAAAGTTGAATAATGTCTTTATGTTACAAGTTGCAGTCACCGCCAGGTGGGACTACTGCTGTAATCAACCCCATCAACGCTCAGTTCGAGTCAGAGCACTCTGCGTGAAGGTGGGAGTGTGCGGCAGCCTGTTGACAGTTACCCTTTTTTACCTGCCGTCGGCATGGAGCTGTCTCTGATTGAGGAACAGCGCGTCAACATCAAGTTTCTTGCAAAGCTAGGCAAGAATGGCCGTGAGATTTTTGAATGTTTGAAACAAGTTTACGGAGACAATTCTCTGAAGGAACCAATCGTGAACAAGTGGTTAAAAAGGTTCCGGGATGGCCGAGAAGAAGTGAACGATGACCCTCGCCCAGGACGCCCGTCGACATCGAGTTCCGATGCAAATGTTGAACGAATTCGGGCTTGTGTTCTTAAAGACCGTAGATTGACAGTCAGAATGCTTGCTGACGAGCTGTCAATCCCCAAAACAATCGTTCACGAAATCCTGACACAAAAACTTGAAAGGAAGAAATTGTGTGCGAAAATCGCACCGAAGCTCTTGACGCCAGAACAGAAAGCAAAGAGGGTTGAGTGCTGTGAGGATTGGTTGGAAGCAGAGTCATCATTGGAGACGAGTCCTGGTTTTACGAATTCGATGTGGAGCTCAAATCTCAAAGCAAGGAATGGAAACTAGCAGGAGAACCGAGAACAAAAAAATCGTGAAAATCAAGGTCCAATGTGAAGACAATGTTGATTGTTTTCTTTGATTCTAGGGGCATTGCTCACAAGGAATTTGTCCCTCCCGGCCAGAGAGTGAACGGAAATTTTTACTTTGAAGTTCTGACACGCCTCAGAGCTCGTGTGGCCCGAGTTCGACCGGAGTTGGCAAAAGGGGGCAGGTGGATCCTTCATCACGACAATGCGCCCGCTCACACGTCGCTCGTTGTGCGCGAGTTTTTGGCCCGAAGCTCAATCACCGTGACAGACCACCCTCCTTATTCACCCGATGTAGCCCCGTGTGACTTCTTTATGTTCCCTAAATGCAAAATGGTGCTTCGGGGGCGGCACTTGGGAGATGTGGAAGCTATCAAGGCGGAAACGACACGGCAACTGAGTAACATCACAACTGAAGACTTTCAGCAATGTTATCAACAGTGGAAACAGCGTTGGCAGTAGTGCATCGCGTCCAGGGCGAGTACTTTGAAGGAGACCATATTGTAATACCTGAATAATTGTAAAATAAAGTTATTATTCAACTTTTATACGTATTTTCCGGACAAACATCGTATATGACTGTCATGCTACTTGCCGTTATTGTCCATTTTATCGTATTCCCAACCTGTGGGCGAGCTGGAAGCTCTTCTACCGCATGAGGTATTACAATTATGATGTCATTAAAAGCAACTATTAAAAGAGAAGAACATGTAGACTATACTACTTAAAACGAATTACCATTGCTTGGTTCGATCGAGCTCATTTCCAAACATGAGAGTTGTTGCGTCGTTCTGGGGCTTAGTGATGTTGCTGGTGCCTCAGTAGGTAAGCTGGATGATGCTGACTGAAGGTTTGATGGCCAGCTCCGGGTAGACAGGCGATTGGAATGGGCCCAAAAATGGGAAAACGAAAATAGGCGTTGAAGAAGAACATTCGGGGAGGGAGACGGGGTGGATTGGGAAAAGGGGAAAATCACAGGTTCTATTCGGAGGATTGGGGTAACAGGCAGGGATATGGTTGTGTCTGCGACGATGATTTGATGTAGTTGGACTGGAGACGCTAATAGGCTGAAGTGGGATCAAACAAGGTTAACTAGTCGGGAGAAGATGAAATTTGGGTGATTCTGGGAGTATGTGGCGAAGGCATTATGGCATGAATTATACGGAATCGCTCAGACGGGTGGATATTTCGAAGGACAATTGTGATAAAATATATTCCTGAGAGGGGGGGGGGGGGGGGGTACAAAATAGAGTTTTAGAATGGCGTAATTTGTCTATGAGATCAATGAAACGTCATTTCATTCCGTTTTATAAGGGTATATCTTTTACGTACACGAGCATACAACGTTGGAGGACCTTTTACAATTGAGGACCGTTTTTTCAAAACTCGCCTTCTGCAAAAATGGACGGAATGAGTTTTTTCGGCATATACTATATGAGCTAGACGCCTTTCTTATTCAGAAATCAGTTTTTTTTAAACCAATTACCTTCATGGTTATTCCAAAACTCATTGTCTGCCGGCCGCTGTGACCGAGCGGTTCTAGGCGCTTCAATCCGGAACCGTGCTGCTGCTACGGCCGCAGGTTAGAATCCTGCCTCGGGCATGGATGTGTGTGATGTCCTTAGGTTAGCTAGGTTTTAGTAGTTCTCAGCCTAGGGGAGTGATGACCTCAGAAGTTAAGTCCCATAGTGCTCAGAGCCATTTGAACCATTTGTTTGTGAGCATGTCTAGAATTACTGAAAAACCATGGAACGTGCAGACCCATTAGATCCCTTAAGGCTGATCTACCGTTGAGACCTTTCATTGTTAAGGAATGCTCTTACATGGAGGTACTAATGCGGTGATACTCCATCCCCTTAAAAACAGAAATTTTCGGGCTACTCCTGCAACTGTGGGAAAAGTCAGATCTCTATCATATCCAGCCACGTGATTTAGTAAGCGTATTTCGCGAAAAAAAAGAAAAAATCTAGCCGTAAATTTTTTTCTCGGGGCACGGCGCAGCTTTGGAGAGTCTCTCTCGTACCCGGTATGGTATGTCTCTGCTGTAAGCCCAAAATTGTAAAGTTGTAGCGATTCAGTTTTCCATTTAAATGAAAATCTTCTATCTCGCCGTCCGCAATGAATTCACACATATCTCCGCATTGAAAATTATCACCGTCACACGTGGCTTGTACAACTGAATCATGTATGGCTTGAAACACAAACGTCGCCGCAAAAAACACGCCAGACATACGCATGTGTGGCTAACTCCCGGTTGCCCCGACTATTAGACTCCTGTGGAGTATTGATTAGCGCAACGTCTTGAACGAGCACGTGGCCAAGGCCTGTGGAATTCGCCTTACATAAACAGAGTCCTGAAACTGCTGATGTCATCCTCGAATGATTTGAGCTGTAAGACGTGCAGTACCGCACAGTTATAACTGAATTGCATCCGTCGAAGTGGAGAGCGCGAATGTCCTTTCATGGCGTGATGTCGTGACATCAGTTAGATGCATGTTGATTGACGGACGAGCATGAGACGGAGACTCTTACCGGCAACCATACGAACCAAAAACTCACACCAGGCAGCAGAGTAAACGTTTAGTTTCGACGCGTAAGTTAAAATTTATTGCAAGTTTCTGCCTTCATCACGTAAAAGAAGTAGTCTTGAGAAATCGGATGTAGCCTCCTGGAACACACAGAATGCATGTAATGGCAGTACCGTCGTCCTTCTACGGATGTGAGCTTTGGACACGAAGAGAACGACAGATCAAAAGGATATAAAGTTCAAACGTGAGATAGCTGAGAGCAGTAACTGGTTACTCATGACTTGACTGGAAGAGGTATCAAGATAACAGGAAAGAATTAGACACGTCAATTTTAAAGGAAGAAATGATGAAGTACAGGATCAAATGGAGATAGCATGTAATATGAACGTAAAAAAGCAGAACACCAAAGTCAGCGGTGACGTTTACACAACAACAACCGAGAAGACAGATCGATAGCCTAAATAAAAAGTGGACAGGGACAGATGTTTGCTGATGTATCAAATCAGAGATAGTTTAATTGTTGATGATGGTTGCAGTGATTATGGCGAAATTTGGGAATGTTGTACAGTACAATATTTTACGCTAGTTCAATAGAACGTTCTGCGTTCTGCTGCTAATCTTAGACGCGGTTCACGCTGAGGCGATGCTATACCATATGCAACGCTACTCCCGATACAGCGCAAGAAACAACCTGCATCGCTGGAGTCATAAAACGCTGTAAAGCAGCCTGACTGGTTCCCAGTCGGGCGAAAGCGATACGTCACCGACACGTTTCTCTGTCGCGTCGCTCGGCGCAACACGTGTCAGTAGGCTGTTTAGGTTTTTATGTTGGTAACGCCACGTAGCGCTCTGTATGAAAATCACTGACTGCGCTGTGTGCAGTCTGTGGCTGGTTGGACTCATTGGTGGAATATTCCCTTGTGTATTGTTGGGCAGTTGGATGTGAACAGCGCGTAGTGTTGTGCAGTTGGAGGTGAGCCGCCAGCAGTAGTGGATGCGGAGAGAGAGATGCCAGAATTTTGAGAGGTTACTATAAGCGCACGATCTGGACTTGTTTCCGCCAGAAAAAGGAAATTGGCGATGGCAAGGCAAGCGTTTCTGAAGAAGAGTAATTTGTTAACATCGAGTATAGATTTAAGTGTCAGGAAGTCGTTCCTGAAAGTATTTGTATGGAGTGTAGCCATGTATGGAAGTGAAACATGACGATAAATAGTTTGGACAAGAAGAGAATAGAAGCTTCCGAAATGTGGTGCTACAGAAGAATTCTGAAGATTAGATGGGTAGATCACATAACTAATAAGGAGGTATTGAATAGAATTGGGGAGAAGAGGAGTTTGTGGCACAACTTGACCAGAAGAAGGGATCGTTTGGTAGGACATGCTCTGAGGCATCAAGGGATCACCAATTTAGTACTGGAGGGCAGCGCGGAGGGTAAAAGTCGTAGAGGGAGACCAAGAGATGAATACACTAAGCAGATTCAGAATGATGTAAGTTGCAGTACGTACTGGAAGATGAAGAAGGTTGCACAGGATAGAGTTGCATGGAGAGCTGCATTAAACCAGGCTCTGGACTGAAGACCACAACAAGAACAACATGCAGTTAGCAATATTAGCAAAGTGGCTGTCACCAAGCGTGAACGCGCATCGTTTTCCTTTCATCATATATATATATATATATATATATATATATATATATATATATATATATATATATATATGATGACTTTTGAATACTATTAAGGTAAAAACATTGTTTGTTCTCTGTCAAAATCTTTCATTTGCTAACTATGCCTATCCGTAGTTAGCGCCTTCAGTAGTTAGAATCTTTTATTTACCTGGCAGTATTGGCGCTCGCTGTATTGCAGTAGTTCGAGTAACGAAGATTTTTGTGAGGTAAATGATTCATGAAAGGTATGGGTTATTGTTAGTCAGGACCATTCTTTTGTAGGGATTACTGAAAGTCAGATTGCGTTGCGCTAAAAAATATTGTGTCATTTTAGTGATGATCAGAATAAGTAGAGAGAACTGTCTGAGTACGTTCACTTTCACTCAGCTGTCTTTGTATCAAATAACGTAGAAGTTTACTAGCACAGTCTTTCATAATTTTTCTAAGGGGACGTTACACATGGAGTGC
This sequence comes from Schistocerca nitens, assembly GCF_023898315.1. Classification (NCBI taxonomy): domain Eukaryota; kingdom Metazoa; phylum Arthropoda; class Insecta; order Orthoptera; family Acrididae; genus Schistocerca; species Schistocerca nitens. Next base: position 169,903,236 of record NC_064619.1, read on the forward strand.
CAGTCTCTCCACTCAACTTGTACAATACATGGCGAGGGAAATTTCGTGCCATCCGATGTGCCTTAAGTAAACTGCTTTATATAGATGAGGCAAAGCTATAGCCATCTCTGTACTTAGTCTCAACAGAGTTTCACTTTTTTGCGCAAAGAATTAAAAACCACTGTTTCGATATTTGCGCATGTTCTCTGCTGTGCAGACTTTCCCACTGAATTTTGAGGAAAGTGCTCAGAAAAAAAGCTGATCTTTCCACGTCTTACAGCGTGACATCGCAGCTTGGTAATTAACTGGTTTTCATTTTGTTATTGCCCACAGTTATTGTGATCATCACAAATAAGTAAATCACCAGGCACACTTTGAAAATTTTGCAGTGAAGAATGTAGTCCCTGGCCAATTTACGTTTGACCGGTTTTGCTGTCT